>NC_088170.1:69627015-69931106 GCF_028769735.1 Zonotrichia leucophrys gambelii
TTTCTTGATTTTCTTTTTTCTTTTTTTTCTCTTCTTTAATGGCACAGTCATAAAAGTAAAACAGTCTGATGTTGCATGAGAAGGAATTTATGATATAATGAGTTTGCTGAAGAGTGAAGTTAAAACAAAAAAAAAGATAAATCCTTTGGTCACACTGGTAACTCCTATCAGAAAACAAACCATGACAAAATAGAAAATACAGAAAAGGACTTTAGTTCTCTAATGCTTGACTTCACAATTTGATTTCTGCAGGGAAAATCCCATTCATCAAGGACCTATCTCTGAAACACATTTACTCTGGGGCTATTTTCAACCTTCAGTTCTCTCATTTTTTTAAAAAAACTCATGACAATGATGCTGGGCAGTTTTATCCTAAATGCAGCATGGAAGGATTATTTTCTGAAAAAAACCAAAAAAACCACTCTGGGCTTGCTGTGCCTTAAGCTGGGTATCCCTGGGGTCACAAATGTCCTGAGGACTAGGGCAGTGCACAGAAAAATATCAGCTCTGGGTGTGCCTGGGCTGGGCACTGGGAATCTGACAGCAGCGCTGGGGACCAGGGACAATCAGTGAAAATCAGAGTTTGGACAAGGAAATCAGTGTTTGGACAAAGAAATCAGTATTTGGCTGTCTTTTCTTTATGAGCATGGATTTAAAAGGGCTCTGGGTGAATTCCTGGGTGCAATGGGGTCTGTACATTTGTCCTCTGCTGCATTTCTCCTCAAATCTAATTCATGGTGAAGGCCTGTCTGGCCAAGGGAATAATCTTCTCTTGTCTTATGGGATAAACAAATGGATTCCAAGTACAGACTGCAGGAAATGAGTACCCAAAACTATTGGAATTAATTTGCAGTCAATGATTGACTCAGGTACTGCAAGAAAAGGCACCAGCTGCTGAAATGGCCCCCACTGGGATGGGAACTAAGCTGCATATGGGAAAAAAGACCAATTTTAATCCTTAATGTTGCCCATGGCACTTGGCCAAGCATCCCTTAGACTTCAGGAGTGGATTCTCTGGTGTTAAATTGGCACTGACACCCCTTGCAGGGTTGGGCTGACACCAGTTGCTCCATCCTTCATATGCATTATTCTTCTAGAATAATTATTAATCCATCCTTCATATGGATTATTCTTGTAGACCTCACCCAGATAAAGCTGTGACAAGGGCTCTCCTGCCTGTGCAGCAATGTGCTTCCACAAAATCATTCAAGATATAATTTCTGAATATTTGACACCAGTATTCCCAGAATGAGATGATGGAGAGAAGATTCATTGCTTCAGCTGATGGAAAAAAGTTTGAATTTTGGTCATAGAGTCCTTAACAGGTTAAGGGATAAAATGATTCTTAATTTTCATCCAGTGCACCCCTGCCATGGCAGGGACAACTTCCACTATCCCAGGTTGCTCCAAGCCCCATCCAGCCTGGCCTTGGGATCCAGGGGCAGCCACAGCTTCTTTGGGAATTTGTGCCAGGATCTCCGCACCCTCACAGGGAAAAATTCCTTTTTAGTATCACATCAAGAACTGCCTGCTATCAGTTTCAAGCCATTACTTCCTATCACTTCATTCCCTTGTAAAGAGTTTCTTTTCATAACATCTCCAAAAATGGATTTGGGCTCCTCCAAGGAGTGAGGATTGTGTGGGAAGCCAGGGAAATGCCTGTCCTCTTGCTAGCTGAACCATTCAGAGAAAAATGATGGTTTTTCACATCATTTAAATTCTAGGTATATTTGTGGTTGGTTTGTTGGTTTCTTTGTTCATTTTTGTTTGGTTTATTTTTTTTCCCTATTCATTCCTTTCCTAGCTGTACCATCTAGTTCAGATTTCATAAATAAATAAAATAAATACTTTGATCTGTCTTCTGATGGTTAGTGTGATTTTCAGATAACATCCCATCACTTTCCCCTTAGAGGTATCATGATCCTAAAATTGGGTCCAAACTCTAAAGCTTTAACATAAGCTATAAAACACTTCAAGGGATAATGGGATATGCATCCACTTTCTCTGCATGGATGAGCCAGCACTGCAGAGGTCAGGAGAAGGAGAACTGTCTTAAACACCCAGCAATGAGCAGGAAAATTTGTGTTGCAGGGAAGAAGGGAGCACTCCTGACATGCTGAGGTGCTGGGGAAAGGCTTGGCAGAAAAAAAACTAGAAACAAGTTTAAAGATGGCTTTGCAAAAAGAGAAGATATTTTAGAGAATTAGAACTGTGAAAGAAATACGATAGTAAGACCACATGGAGTAAAATAATAGGTGATTGGTGTTAGAAGTATTAGTAGTATTGTGTTAAAAGTTAAGAGGTTGAAAAACATTTATAATTAGGAAATAGGTTGGTTTCTGATAGAATGGAATGTTTCACTTTTTCATGAGACTGGAAATGGAAAAAAATCTTTTAAAACGCTACTCAGCTGCCCCATCTCTGCAGAGCTGGGATCTTCCAACAGGGAAAGGCTTGGTGTCACAGACATCTTTTATGAAAAATCCTACCCTTAGGATTTTTCCTCCTGAGAAGCTGAGAGGCCTCAGGAACAAAATGTAAACAATGATTATCTGCTGCTGTGGAATGCATCAGGTGCATCTGTGATTGGTCTCATGTGGTTGTTTCTAATTAATGGCCAATCACAGTCCAGCTGGCTCAGACAGAGAGCCAAGCCACAAGCCTTTGTTATCATTCTTGGCTATTCTATCCTTAGCTAGTCTTCTGTTGAAACCTTTTCTTCTATTCTTTTAGTATAGTTTTAGTATAATATATATAATAAAATAATAAATCAGCCTTCTGAAACATGGAGTCAGATCCTCATCTCTCCCCCAATCCCACAGCCCCTGTGAACATGGTCACAGGCTTGGCAGGGAGGTGTGGAGGCTCTGGAAGCAGGGAAAGGCAGTGGGAATGGGTCTGTGACCATGAATCCAACAGCACAGCCAGAGAGGAGCTGGCTCATAAAGATAATTAATGGCTGCTCACTCTGGCACTCACATTTTTCAGCCAGACCCCCTCGTGGAAGAAGAAGGATCCATCCTCTCCTGGATGTTAGATGGTGGTGAGATTAGTGGCCTAGGAATTATGAAGTCCTCCCTTTGACTCCCTCTGGCTGCCAGCATCAATCAGGTGCTTGTCTGGGGTGTGAGGTATTTCCACCTGCTCCTTCATCCCAAGCCTCTGTGCTAAATCTTAGCCCTGCTTTGGGCTGGCTTCACCCAGGCCAGGCTTGGCTGCTGTGGAGTTTCTGGCTCCTTAATTGTGCATTTCTGCAAGGAAACAGAAGATGGAGGGAAGAGGGATGGTTTTAGGGACACAAGACCAGGTGAGATGCCTCAGTCCTCTGCTGTTATGATATCTACGCTATAAAATCTTTTAAATAAAATTGGTTAAATAAAGGCATTAAAATCCATTTAAACAGCTTGGTTGCTTACCCTATCTGCTCTGATAGCTCCTCAAAACCCTCTGGTTCTGATGATTTAACTGATTTTTCTTCATTATTAGCCACAATTTATTCATGAGCTCTCTGATCTCTCTCTTTCAGTGTTCATGGTGTCAGTCCTGCCCTTCTTCCTAAAACTCAACCTAAATTTATCTGAAGAGGTTTTACCACCTTCCCTTGTTTTCACGCAGTCCAGTGGGATTTTTCTGAGTGATAGCTTCCTTCAGGAAATGAAATGTGGTGAATCTCCTCTCCAAAAACATGCCTTGCTGCCCCTCAATCACCTGATCAACCCTTCCCTGTGCTTGTTCCCAGGAAAAGTTAATTTATAGAATAATGTCTTAGGTTGGAAATGCAAGATGTGGCTGAGGCTGTGTATTCTATTCTGTCAGAGTTGGGGCAGTTCTCTCTGTTCATGGGGCAGTTTTTTCTTTATCTCTCCCACAGCCAACCCTCCCTCCAGGAGATCTCTGCTGTCCATGGCCACTGAGTGTCCCTGCAGGGCTGATCCAATCCCAGCATCCCATGGGGAGATGCTCCGCCCAGAGGAGGAGCCAAGCATTCCTACCTGGATCCAATCTGAGCCTGGCACAGCACAGCAGCCTTTGCCCCCTGCATTGCCAGAGGAGCAGCTTTCTGCTGCCCTGCATGGCCAGAGGGAGCCCAGGCCCATCTGCAGCAGCCCTGGAGCTGCAGAGGAAAACTCCCCCCTTGTGCAGGATCCCTGCTGCAGCAGAGCCACAGCTGGCACTGCAGGAGGGCTGAGCCCCCATGGGATGGGGCTGGGACACCCCCTGACACACAGGGGGCAGGGACTGCTCTCACTCTGGCTGTGGGTTGGTTTCTTTTTTCTACCTATTGCATTTATATTTTTAGTTTTCCTAGTAAAGAACTGTTATTCCTATTCCCATATCTTTGCCTGAGAGCCCCTTAATTTCAAAATTATAATAATTCAGAGGGAGGGGGTTTGCATTTTCCATGTCAAGGGAGGCTCCTGCCTTCCTTAGCAGATACCTGACTGTTTAAACCAAGACAACACTCATGTCCCAAACTGCACACTGTATTTACCTCCTCACCAGCACAAAATGAGATTGTGCTGACCTGCAAAGAAACTCAATTTCACAGAGAGAGTTATCAGGGAATATATGGGAGTGGAAGACAGATGGGAGAGGCTGGATATTATTCCCAGGATCATGCCTGAGACGGGATCCATCACGTCTGGCACCATAACGAAGCAGTGCCAGCACAACTTTGTCTCTCAGGGGTTCCTTTTATGCATTTTTTAATCAGCATCAAAGCAACTGGCAATCATGGCTTGTACCAGAGCTTGGAGACAGCAACCCCCTGAGAGGAGTGGAGACAGCTGTGCCTCGGAGATGTGGGGTCCTGCCCTCTGCAGATGCTGCTGGCTCTGTTTTCATCTGCTGCACCATTCAGGGATTTCTCTGCAAACCCAGGACCTGCCTGGAATTTGCCTGGCTGGGTGTGGGCACAGAATCATGGAATCATAGAATCACAGAATCATGGAATCACAGGGTGGTTTGGGTGGGAAGGAAGATCATCTGATTACAACTCCACCTTCCACCATCCCAGGTTGCTCCAAGCCCTGTCCAACCAGGCCTTGGGCACTTCCAAGGATCCAGGGGCAGCCATAGCTTCTCTAGACACCTGTGCCAGGGCAATTTCTTCCTAAAACCCACCCTAAACCAACTTTCTTTCAATTTAAAGCATAAGATGGACGCTTCTCTTTGGGCAATCAGCCACAGCTGCCTTTACAGCCTGGGGAGTGCATAAGGCTTCTTGATTTAGGACCCAAAAATTCTGACCTTAAAGAGTGCCAAGGATGGGATGCAGCCATATGTCCTGGATCTGGCTAAAAGCACGTTGGATGAGCCCTGTGGATATTTTCCCCTTTGAATGAGAGCTAAGAGTGAGCTGAAAGGCAGCAACATCCACAGGAAAAGAGACTCAGAGCCGCAGGACCTGCTGGAGTCCTTGTGCTTCACAGCTGCCTCTCTCCACATCAGGATTTTATCCACAGGGTCCAGAAGTGTTTTATATGCACATGACATCCCTCACATTTCAGGCTTGCATGGCCACTGCAGTGTGGGGAGTAATTTTTCTCATGGTTGCTGCTAAGATTTCATCTCTGACAGTGGGATACACCTTGCTGGATATAATACGAGGAGCGGGAAGAATTCTGAGTGACTTTTTGTCTGCCAGGCAGGGGTTGCAGCTTTGTAATTCCACAAAAAATAAGTTCATTGCTGATTTGTAAACAGGGTTGTACTTGAGGAGGAGGAGCTGAAGGGTTTTCCTTTGAAGGCTCTTGTCAGCGCTGTCTGAACGCTGCTGGCAGACAAATGCAAAATGAGATTTGATGGCATGAAGGGGAAGGTGGAAAATGAATGAAGGTGGAAAATTTAAAATGAAAATGTGAAGCAAACTTGTCATTTTGTTGTTTTTTTTTTTTTTTCTGGTGGGACGGATCATCAGCAAAATGAATCATCTTGGGCAAGGAGTGAGATAAGTTGATCAGTCCTGCCCTTGAGACCTTTAAAGAATGAGAGAAAACTTTGCCTGCCTCAAAGCTAAGAGAGAGTGGTCAGATTTCTCTGGAGGTCAGGCAGGATCTTCTGGTTTTAACAGCAAGGAGTGTCACCTTGCAGGGCAGAACTCGTGTTTATGGATAGGGGAAGCAAACCTGGAGGCAGCAAGGGGCATCCCGAGAACTCGGGATGAGCAATAAAGCGAATTCTGCCCAGAGAAGCTGTGGCTGCTCCATCCCTGGATGCGTCCATCCAGTTTGGATGGGGCTTGGAGCAACCTGGTCTGGTGGGTGCCCATGGCAGGGGCTTGGAACGAGCTGGTCTTTTGTGACGGTGTTCGCAGGGATCTCAGGATGAGGGAAGAGATGAGGATCTGACTCCATGTTTCAGAAGGCTGATTTATTATTTTATGATATATATTACTTTAAAACTATACTAAAAGAATAGAAGAAAGAATTTCATCAGAAGGCCAGCTAAAAACAAAATAGGAAAGAATGATAACAAAGGCTTGTGGCTTGGGCTCTCTGTCCGAGCCAACTGGCAGTGATTGGCCATTAATTAGAAACAACCAACATGGGCCCAATCACAAATCCAGCTGTTGCATTCCCCAGCAGCAGATAATCATTGTTTACATTTTGTTCCTGAGGCCTCTCAGCTTCTGAGGAGGAAAAATCCTAAGGAAAGGATTTTTCATAAAAGATGTCTGCAACAGTCGTTCTTGTCCCAGCCCAAACTGTTCAGGGATTCTGTGGTTCTCAGGCACCCTGAGGAACTGCTCACTTCCCCTTCTTCCAGGGAATGGCTTCTCTCACCTCATGCTTGGTTTTTCATGGGTTCCCAGGAGGTGAAGGCTCAGCCCCACTGCAGGTTCTTGGCTCTGCTCCCACGTCAGGAAGGGCAATGCAAGGAAAGCAAATCTGCCTGCAGGATTGGCCAGTTCTCCCTAAAAATAAAATAATGGTTGGAGGTAAAACAGAGATCTTGGGCTCCTCTCCTTGCTCTGATGCAACCTCCCTCCTCCTCCTGGCGAAGTTCCAGGCTGGGATGATGAGAAAGGAGAATGTTTTCCCCAGATCTCCAATCTACTCCTGTTAACTGTGATCCCTGCTCTGGGACGTGCCTTGAGCTGTTTTATTTTTCAGCATCAGTCTCATTCCATGGCTATGGCAATGGGAAGATGCCCTCAGCTCACATCCCAGGCAGCAGACACAGAACTCAATGTCACAACTCACTTTAGCAGTTTTTTGGCCAATCCCACAAAGCAAAAGCACATTGACAGCAGTTCCATCCAACCACTGTAAGCACAGGTACCTTTGGTTAAACAATGCTGGCTTATTTCAAATCCAATTCCTGCTTGTGAGGCTTCAAACACAATGCACAGAGCTCCATTATTAAGCTTTAACTTTCCTAATATCTCACTAGATAAACTTTCTGTAGCTTAGAGAGTTATTCTAGACAAGCTTTAAAACACAGACCATTGTTCTATTTGCCCTTGCTTTTCTACAGTTTAAATAATTTTTCTGCTGACCAATGTCATGGCTGCTGCTTGGCTCTAATCACAGTTCTGCTGTCTCTGAGGCTGCCTTTTGCAGCTTTCCCAAAACCCTCTGATTTTGTGGATTCCCACAGATTGACCAGTTCTCCTTAAAAATAAAATAATGGTTAGAGGTAAAACACCGATCTTGGGTTCCCCTCCTTGCTCTGACACAACTTCCCTCCTCCTCCTCCATGGGGAAGTTTCAGGCTGGGATGATGAGAAAGGAGGATGTTTTCCCCAAATCTCCAATCTACCCCTGTGAACTGTGGGAAAGAGTCAAAACATGATCCCAACACATCCAGAAACATCTCAGAAAATACACAGAACTTTCCAGAGGAGGAAGAAACCCATAAAATCCAGCTGACACAGCCCTGGGAATCCGTGGCTGTTGTCATTACTTGCCTGGTAAGGAGTCAGGACCACGCAGGGATCTGTCACTGCCAGGAGGCTCTTGAACATCTGTGGCAACTGCAGCAGCATCCCAATGAGGAGGGAGAGATTAATCATGCTCTGGCCATTCCTGGCTAATGCATCTTCCCTGGCAGCCTGCAGTCAGTGACAGGGATGTCCTGAACTCTGATTTGCAGTGGGCTCAGCAGGGACACCCAGACAGCTGGGAGGATCTGCCCTTAAATGGCTTAATTTAAAAGTTGTTCTCTGGTTAAATTGCTTTCAAATGTTGCTAAATTCTCCCTTTTTTTTTTTTTTTTTTTTTTTTTTTTTTTTTTTTTTTTTTTTTTTTTCCACTTAATCCCAGCTTTGAGAGCATCCTGGAAGGGGATGCAAACAGAATTTGGAGCTGGAATCAAGGCTGGTTTCATTTGAGCAAAGCAATCAGCACAGGCAGCAGGGTTCTTTTGGCTTTTGGGATGGGAGAATGGGGATGCAGGTGGGGATGTCACACGTATAAAAGGTGAAAAGAGGAAGCAGTTACAGCCCCTAAAACCCTGCTGGATCTGTCAGGGAGTGTCTGCCTCCCCCACAGGTCACAGCTTTTGTCCCAACATCAGGAAAGGAAAAGGAAGGGGAAGTAACTGGGGCCATTAATGAGCTGCACAGAAACATAGAATTATTAAGGTTGGAAAAGACTTCCAAGATCATAGAGTCCAACCTTTGTCTGAACAGCACCCTGCCCACCAAACCATATCCCAAAATACCATATTCACTCATGTTTTGAACACTTCCATGGTTAAGAGCTCTAGGAGCTGTCTTCACAGAAGTTGTGTAAAACCTGTTTACAGGTTTTACAGGCTTTTGATGTCAGCTGAAGGCACTGGGGAGTCTTGTGTGGCTCATGGTAGGTGGAAGAGGCGGTGGTTTTATGGTCCCTTCTATTGGCTGTCTGGTGAACATGGTAGTGATGGCTCCATCTCCTACACACCTACTCTCACACAAAAAGACAATTTTTATACTGGATCACAACATTTTTTTCTGCCTTTGAAAATTCAAAGTGATCTCTACAGTTTCACCTCACACAAATAAAATTCACTCAATTCTTATAATCCCTTAAAGACTTCTCCTTTCTGAGCCGTCTGGAAAGGATGGAATTGCAAGGGATCCATCCCAGCCCCACATCAGGAATAACCAATCTGTCTGTGCAGGTGAGCGGCAGCAAATCCATCAGTGAACACGGCAGGGGAAACGCCAGCAGTGATGATCAGGTAAACTCCCAGGGGCTGAGGTGGTGGAAGGCAAAATCCTTGAGCTGAGAGCAAAAACAGGCTGTGGAGGCAGCAATTTTTGGTGCCATGGCACTTCACAGTTCCCTCACATTTTTGTTACATCACAGATTCATGGTGAAAATGGGGTTTTATTTAGCTTTGACAAGATCATCTCTCCCTCTGCAAGACAGGCCATTTAAGAAATAAAGGCTGTGGAAGAAGGAAATAAAATTGGGAGCAAAAGAAACTGTTTCTGGCTCTCTGTGAAGGCAAAGCCACAGAAAGCAAAGAGCAGATTCAGCCAGACATATTCCTCTTGGCCCAACTGGTGTTTCCTGCTGCCATCAGAGGTGAACAGGCATCCAGAAGCAGAGAGAAATACCATGGGGTAATGGACAGTGACACCTGACCTCAGGGAGAAGAGATATTCCCAGCTCTAAAATACCATTTCTAGGTAATTTTACTGCAGATTTTGCTGCCATGCTTATTCCATGTCCTTTGATGAAGCAGAGCAGGGCTGTGGCCATTCCATGCTGGTCACCCATGAGGAGCCCTGGGCTCTGGACAGAGCATGAGGACAAACCACAGTTCTCCTGTGGCACACAGGAGGGGTTTCAAAGTCACTGGGTCTTGATTGTGGCACAACCCAAGAGCTGCTGGCAGCTTTTGTTCCCAAGCTCCACCATTACAAATCTCCCCCTGCCTTGAACTATTGGATTTGGTGGGACCCCTGTGGCAGGAAGGAATGATGAATCTGACTCCAAGTTCTTGAAGTCTAATTTATCATTTTATGATATGATATTATATTAAAGAATGCTAAACTAAACTAAACTAAAGAATACAGAAAGGATACTTACAGAAGGCTAAAAGACAATAATGAAAACTTGTGACTCTCTCCAGAGTCCTGACACAGCCTGACCCTGACTGGTCATTAATTAAAACAATTCACATGAACCCAATGAAACAATCACCTGTTGGATAAACAATCTCCAAACACATTCCAAAGTAGAAAAACATAGGAGAAGCAAATCAGATAATTATTGTTTTTCTTTTTCTCTGAGGCTTCTCCGCTTCCCAGGAGCAAAATCCTGGGTGAAGGGATTTTTCCAGAAAATGTGAATGTGACATTGAACCACCTCATCCTTCCTTCAGGGGCCATGGGGAGCTGGGATTGGCACCTGGGAGTGCTCCCAGAGCAGCTGGGAGTGAAGGCAAGTGGTGTCTCGGGCCATTAGCCCTGGCTCTGTGCCACCAAGCCCTTCCACAGCGTGTCTGTCACTGTGATGGATGATAGCACAGCTCAGCTTGTCCCCAGCCAGGGACTCACAGAAACATCCTGAGGGAGCTGAGGGCAGGGAAGGAATAAATAGGGTGTGAAGAATCTGTGGGGGAAGGAGGGAATGTCCATTCCTGACCACCCAGGGACATCACCTGCAGGATATTGTGGAGCTGGGGGAAGGATAGCTGGGGGTGGTAGCCAGAGGATTGGTCATTCTCTGGATTGACCAATTGATTGAGGAGGCAGCTGGGGGTGCAGGGAATGGGGGTGGGAGAGGGAAAAACTGCTGGAGGGGCTGGAATGAAACAGAACTGGGGAAGTGCTACAGCCAGGTGGGTGCCAGGGATGGAAAAAGGAATGAAGAGAGGTAATGTCTTGGTTTGGAAATTCAGGAAGGCAGGAGCCTTCCTTGAAATGCAAAATGTTAACCCCCTCCTTCTGAATTATTGTAATTTTGAAATTAAGGGGTTCTCAGGCAAAGATATGGGAACAGGAATAACAGTTCTTTATTAGGAAAACTAAAAATACAAATTTTAAGAAACCAACCCACAGCCAGAGTGAGAGCAGTCCCTGCCCCCTGTGTGTCAGGGGGTGTCCCAGCCCCATCCCATGGGGGCTCAGCCCTCCTGCAGTGCCAGCTGTGGCTCTGCTGCAGCAGGGATCCTGCACAAGGGGGGAGTTTTCCTCTGCAGCTCCAGGGCTGCTGCAGATGGGCCTGGGCTCCCTCTGGCCATGCAGGGCAGCAGAAAGCTGCTCCTCTGGCAATGCAGGGGGCAAAGGCTGCTGTGCTGTGCCAGGCTCAGATTGGATCCAGGTAGGAATGCTTGGCTCCTCCCCTGGGCGGAGCATCTCCCCATGGGATGCTGGGATTGGATCAGCCCTGCAGGGACACTCAGTGGCCATGGACAGCAGAGATCTCCTGGAGGGAGGGTTGGCTGTGGGAGAGATAAAGAAAAAACTGCCCCATGGACAGAGAGAACTGCCCCACCTCTGACAGGTGGCAAATAGAATGCACACACCCAGCCACATCTTTCAACCTAAGACAAGGTCACCCAGTGCCATGGCAGGGACACCTTCCACTATCCCAGGCTGCTCCACGCCCTGTCCAACCTGGCCTTGGACACTTCCAGAGATCCACGGGCAGCCACAGCTTCTCTGGGCACCCTGTGCCAGGGCCTCACCACCATCACAGGGAAGAGTTTCTTCCTAATATCCAGTATAAACCTATTTATTTCTGTTTAAAATCACTTGTAAAATGCCCTTTACAAGGACACACCATGCCCTTCTAAAAGTTCTGTTCTCCTTGCCTTTGCTGTAGAAGCAGCAGCAGGGCAGCCCCAGCCCTGTTCCACCTCCATTTCTGTGATCCTGATTGTTCCTAATGATAATAACAGCATTTACAGGCCCTAATCAGAGCCAGTGCTGGGCTGGCTCCTGACTCAAACACCCCACAAGCAACACAGACACCTCTTACAGCTCCCTGTTCTTTTGTGACACCGTAGGAAGGTGTAATTAACCTGACACAAGCAAGAAAGCTGCTTCTTGGTATTTCCCCCCATTTTGCTCTCCCAAAATTTTCCTTTTCCAGACCATATTCGAGGTTGTCCCTTAATTTTCTATATTTTCTCCAGACACCAAAATGCTGCTCCTCCTTTCAAGTACTACTAACATTACCCTAAAAGCAGAAATGTTATGTTTGTCAGCTTGTACAAATCACTACCCAAACATTTCAGCGCCTGTTTGATTTGTGTAGTCCTATTAATTTCATTCAGGTTTAAGCCCTGTCACTTATAAACCCAAGGCCTGTGATGTGCTGTAAATTTGAAAGCACATGAAACATTTGTACCCAATTTAAGAGCAGTTTGATAAAAGAACAGTTTGCTATACTGGAAACCCTTGAAAGCTGTGCAAAAACCACTCAATCAAGGAAGTAGTAGATGGAGAAATTATGAGTTTCTTATAATTCTGATTATATGTGGGGAGACATCGTTCAGAGGTAAAGAAAATGCCTTGGAAAATTGTCAGTGACCAGCAGAGGGAAAACATTCTGGGTCTGCTGCTGGGGGTGCCCTGAACACCAAATGCCTTGCAGAGAGCTGGACTCTGATCCTGACACCCAAAATACCCAGCTTGTACCACCAAAAAAATGATATCTGCCCAGCTGGTGCTGTTGGAACTCAGCACATCCCTCCGGGTGTCCAGAGTTGCTGAGGACCCCGCCAGGGGGCTCAGAGACCCCTGACCAAAACACCTGGGGATTTGATTTTGACCCCTGGAACAAATTACCAGCTTTGTATGAGGACATGAAAGTCACAGAGGTTTGAATAGTGTAATAACAAAATGATCACAGGGTGAAAATGTAGATTTTAGGATTTTTGGTATGGGGGTTACCGGGACAAGATGGAGGAACTTGGGCATGTCTAGCCTTTCTTTTTCTTCTTCTTCCTCTTCTTCTCCTTCTCCATTTTCTGCAGTGACGTTGGCACTTTGGGATTGGTTTAGAGTAGAAGTGCACTGTCTAACATAGGTGATGGATATTGGGAATTAAGTGTAAATATGTTACACGTAGTTTGTAGTATAAAAGGACAACACAAAGAGTGCCTGTGGCTGCCCTGCTGAGCAGATCTCGGCTGGGCAGAAAGAAAAGTTTATAGATAAAAATTAATAAACAACATCAAGACCGAAAAGTGAAGAGTCCAGACTCGTTCTTCAGTTGCACAGGCTGAAGCAGAGACATCCTGCACATCTCAGGGCAGCAATTAACAACGAACAGCCTGAGAGTGCCACCCTAGTGTCACCTGAGCTGGGATTTCACCTCCCTCCCACCCAGCCTGGCTTGCAGGACTCCAAGCCCACGAGCTCTGCTGCTGCCAGCTGATGTTCCCAAGGGATAATGAACACATTTCAGCAATCAGTCATTAGGAGCCTGTTTGCTTCCACTCGTGCCACAGCTGAGTCTGGGCTCCTCTGGGGAATTGTCTCACTTCATTGCCATGGAGAGATCAAGTCTTAGGTGATCTTGCAGATATTGTGGACCTACCTAAAAAGTATAAAATCATTCTGCAGGCAAACTTCTGAGGAAACTTATTAGCAAACCCTGAATGTGCATTGATCCAAGTCACTTATCTCTCTTCCTCTCTGGGAAATAAACAGATTTTTTTGTTGTTTTCCAAAGTAAAGCAGACTTGAGGCTGAAGTGGGAAGCCAAACACACTCTCTTCAATATTGCTGCTGTCATCTTTGTGGTCCCCATGGGGTTCCTCTCAGCCATCACCCATCCCTGGCAATTTTCCTGGGCTGTGAGCTCTGAGCTAGGACAGATCCCCTGGTGCAAGGGGAGGCAGAGTTTCCAATATACCAACACTGCAGTGGGAAGGGAGAGCCCTCTGCTCTGCTCCTTCCCTGGGCACAGAGAGAAGCAAGTGGGCAGCTAAAGGGAGAAGCTGGCAAAGTTTGAAGCAGATTTTTTTATTACAAAATGTAATGGTCCAGAGCCCTCTGGGCCCTGTATTATTTTGAGTTTTGTTCTGCTTCCAAAAGGTGCTGCTCAGCCCTCTCACTTTCTCAGTGCTGAGTATTGTGAACTGTGTTTGCCTTCTGCTTTTTCCTGTTGTTTCTCACTGTAAAACCATCCATGGCAGAAGAAAAGAATCTTGTATTTCACTTCCTTAACCATTCCTAACACCCTGAATTATCAGCCCAGCCTCCAGGTGCTTCTGCAGAGCCACAGGTTTCTGTATTACATGTTTCTTCTTTACCAGCCCTGTAATGGCTGTTCCCATTTTCAGCCCTCTTGAATCCACCTGATGGATCAGCCTTGCTGATGAATTAAGGTGAGGAGGTTCCTCTGAGCCCAAAACAGGATAAAACTACAGTGGATAAACAAGATGTGCAACAAGGGAGTAGGAATTTCATTTTTTCTCTTGCTGACAGACATCTGGTGCAGCTCAGGTCCACCTGGGAACCAGGAAAAAGAAGGTGGTCTGCCCTACCTGCCTCGAAGGGACCAGCCCAGCCAAGGAGGGATATTTTTAGTTCTATTACTTTCATTATTTATTATTAATTCTGTTATTTTTAATTCCTGCACCTTATGTGTCCAAGCCAAGGGAGAGAGGAGGGATCCCTTCACAAGACTAGGAAGAGAAGAAAAGCTGCATTCCACGGCACTGTGGACTTGAAAGCTTCAGCAGAAGAAAGAGCAAGCCCTGGAGCTCTACCCTAGCATAAATTATTCCCACTTCTCCATTCTTCTCTCTTTTCCTCATTTTCTCCCCTTTGATCTTGGCTTGCTGCTCCTGAGGTTTGTGTAATTTCCCTCCTAGGCAAGGAAAAGAGCTGCAAACTTTCCCTTCCTTCCTGGAGACAGAACCCCATGCACTTTTCTCATCTGGGTGCCTGTGGACTGGATCTGCCTTCCAGAACCAGCTCACCTTCACCTGGGGTCTTTCCAGGGACATTTTTTGGCCTCAGAGGATTTGCCATGACTTCTCTCCAGAGGAAACTTCACCTGGGGTCTTTCCAGGGTGTCTTGGTTTAGAAAGACAGGAGTCTGCTAAGGAAGGCAGGAGCCTTCCTGAAATGGAGAACGTAAACCCTCCCCATCTCTCTGAATTGCTATGAATTTTAAATTAAGGGGCTCTCAGGCAAAAAATATGAGAGCAGGAAATAACTGTTCTTTAATAAGGAAAAGAAAATAAAAGGATAAAACAAACAATGCAGTACATTAGAACAACACTGACAGAGTCAGAACACAACCTGACACCCTGTGGGTCAGGGTGTTGGTGGCAGTCCCATTGGAATTGTGGCTCAGCCCTCCTGCAGTGTCAGGGGTGGTTCTGTTGGAGCAAGGGGGATCTGTAGAGAAGGATGTATTCTTCCTCTGAAGATCCAGTGGAAGGAGAGGCAGCTGCTGTTCCTGTGGGAAATCCAGTGGAGAAGCTGTGCTGGTGTTCCAGGATCTCCAGATTATATCCAGGTAGGAATGCTTGACTCCTCCCTCTGGGCTCACATCTCCCAATGGGATGCTGTAGTTCTTATCAGCCATGCAGGGACATTCAATAGCTGTTATCAGCAGATGTCCCCTCCCAGGGAGGTGTGAATGTGGTCACTCAAAGAGAAAGATAAGGCAAACTGCCCACTTGACAAAGGTAATCTGCCATACAGATGGTAATTGAAAACATCTTGTATTGCAGTCTTCAACACAGGGACATTTTCTGGCCTCAGAGTACTGGCCATGACTTTTCTCCAGAGGAAACTTCACCTGGAATCTTTGTGATGCTGGTGGCCGGCAAGTTTGGAGTCCATGGCCAAGCCAGTGTGGCTTTGGTGTGTGAGGATAGCTCAGCTCCTTTCCCACATCCCCAGAACGATTTGCTGGTGTCTTAGGGCACATTAATTCATCAGGGCTGCTTGTGCTTGAAATAAATTGAGTTTGAGAGGTGCTTCCATGCATTGCTGAGCCCACAGCAGCCAGGAGAGGAGAAGAGCTGAGATATTTCAGTCCTGCAAGGCTCAGGCTGCAGGTGACACTCAGTCCCACTGGATGTTTGTGGAGTGATCTCATACAGGTGGATAAAGGCAGAACAGGATTTTTTTTCCCCCAAGATCATGCTGTGACTGGAAAAGGAAATATTGTTTCACCAACACTTACTGACCTCATGGTTTTAGAAAGACTTTTGGGGTTTTTTGTGTTTTCATGTCGCTGAGAAAGAAAAATATAGGAGATTTTTCTCAGCACAGGGAAGTCACCAGAAGGACCAGGGAGCAGTGATGGCAGAGCTGGGCTCTTTTCAGTGCTTGAAGGGTTAATATGGGCTTAAACCAAAGCAGAAGTCCCAAAAAAATTGCTCAGCAGCCTGTGGGGAGCCCCAAATCTTCTCTGTGTTCAATCTTCTGCTGCTGACAGCATCTCTGCAGATCAGAGCCCTCTCTCTGTGTGCTTGGAGTGGTTTCCTCCCCTTTGATGCCACTATTCTGAGCTACACTTTGTCCTCTCTCCTCTGAGGTGAAGATGTGGAGGGATTCCCATCCCATCACAAGGAAATTCCTGCTGTTCTTAAAGAAGCCAGAATCTAACCCTGAGGAAAGTCTCAGGGAAGAGTTCATCCGCCAAAAACTGCTGCTGGCCCCATGCAGGCTTGAACTATTTTAGAGCTTTAACTCATCCCCCAGACTGAGAATTTTTGCCATTTTTCCTGTGAATTATGTCACATTCCTCATCAAATCTATGCTAGTCACATGTTTTCCAGCATTTCTTAAACAGGATTTTTAGGCTCCAAATTGCTGCAAAAAGCAATGATGCTTTGTTCTGCATTTAATGTTTTAATTATGATTTTTGTTTCTGCTTCCTGACTGGAAAGATTTTTTTTTTCCTCCTCTTTTCTCTTTGCTGATTGTGAATATTCAAATACATTGGCCAGGTGCCTGGAGCTGTGCACAATTTTCTGTTGCAGGTATTTATCCTGAAAATATTTAAGGGAGATATTGGTAATGGTACAAACACTCAACTTGCTGCAGAAATCCCACTCTCAAGCAAGTTGACTAATTTCAAAAAAAGAGAGAAGAAGTTGAAAACTGATATTTTTAGCATGAAAATGCCCATTCAGTTGCAACAGTGACTGAAGAAACACAGTTTTAAAGCCCAAATGTGACAGTGTTCACAGGGGTCTCAGCTTGAGGGAAGAGATGAGGATCTGACTCCATGTTTCAGAAGGCTGATTTATTATTTTATGATATATATTATATTAAAACTATACTAAAAGAATAGAAGAAAGGATTTCATCAGAAGGTTAGCTAAGAATAAAATAAGAATGATAACAAAGGTTTGTGGCTCGGCTCTGTGTCCGAGCCAGCTGGGCTGTGATTGGCCATTAATTACAAACATCCAAGATGGGCCAATCACAGATGCACCTGTTGCATTCCACAGCACCAGATAACCATTGTTTACATTTTGTTCCTGAGGCCTCCCAGCTTCTCAGGAGGAAAAATCCTAAGGAAAGGATTTTTCATAAAAGTTGTCTGCGACACCCAAATCTGCCATTAACTGGTCATGTACAATGTCTTAGGATCAGCCCATACTTCAAAAATAGGAAAGTTGCCTTACATTGAAAATCCTGTTTTTTAAGAATGAGAAAACACCAAATGAAGGCTCCTGCATGCTCATTAGTGCTCTAGAACCATCTCAATGTCCTCCACCCCACCTGGGTTCCTGCAGCTGTCATGGGTCTCTGTCAACCCTCACATGAGGGAAGGTTCAACAAGAAACTTTCAGCTGGATGGTGAAAATATCCACCCAAAAGGGGTTTATAGGTGTGCCTAGAAGTTTATCTTGACATTTTATGAGTCAGATGCTGCAGTTTGGGTGTCCCTAATATACCCTTTTTTCTTTTATCATCTTCTTTTGCAGTTGAAAGCAGCAATTCAAAAAGCAACCTCCTTCCCACCCCTTTCATTCCCTCTCTGAAAGGCACACTGATTATTAGTATTTTTATTATTTTTAAGGGTAATCTAAGCTTTACAGGACCTCTGTTGTCAGGCTGCTCCTGATATTGCATTGACAATTCCCTGCTAGATTTATCTCCAAGGATATTCAGTGCTTCCCAATGGCATTATCCTTCTGCTAATTGAAATTCTGTCCTAAGGAAGAAAAAATGAGAGATTTCCAAAGGGGGGCAAGAAATAGCAAGGCAAAAAAAGTAAACCAAAACAAGCCTCTAAGGCAATTCCCCAGGCTAGAAATCTGGAACAATGTTTTATTCCTTTCCCTTACAGTCAGCTTCCCAAAGGGGCTGTATTATCAAATATTACATGGGGTAATCTTAGTAACTAAAGAGTTTATACATATAAATGAAACCCCACAATGCTGATCACAGGGCACAATCCACTTTACAGAGCACTTTTCTGCTGGGATTCACCAAGACTCTTGCTGGTTTCTTATCAGTTGGTTTTTTAAGAGTTCAGAGATATTTTCATCCATTTCTTCCCAGATGTTTTGTCCCATAACGTTTCAGGGTTTGTTATTTGACTTAAAGTCCACATATTACCCTACTTGTACTTTTGAGTGGTAGAAGAACCTTCCCAGAGTCAGGAGCACAAAATACCCTCAAAATCTGTACCACTTGTCAGGAAAAACCATTCCAAATGTTCTGGAGCTGCTGCCTAGGTCAGAGCACCACAAAGCCTTTGGCTTTTCACCTTTGAGCTCACAAGAGCACTTAAATTTAAACAAACACAGCAAATCTGCTGCTGGTTTCATTGTGGTTTGACATGGGTACAACTCCCTCCTGTCCTCAAGGGAGTTGGTGATCATTTATATCATAAAATACATGAAGGGTGACAAAAATGACAGGAAATCCCTGAACCCTGTCATGTCTCACGTTGGGATGTCCGGCACTTCCAGGTCCTGCTTCTTGACCTATCACACCAAATTCCTGAAGGCAGGAGGTTGTAGAAGTTCTGGTGGAAGGAGAAAAAGGACACCGAGGAAATGTGACGTGCCCAAACCCAGTTTTATCTTACTTATTCAGACTGACCAGCAGGTTTGGTAGAAGAGATGGCGTGACCAGCATCTTCCAGTCTCAGCTTTGTGCCTGACCCTAGAAAATCCTTCCTTTATGAACTTTATTTATTATCTTGATGAATTAGTGCTGAGAGTATTTTATGATGCTTCCCAGATTTAACTTCCAAAGGATTTTCAATCTGGTTTGTCAACAACTGCAGGGAATCTTTGGGAAACATTGACCAGCTCTGAAGCCCAGGGTGCCCAAAACACCCCACAAACAGAGCAAGTTTGGAATCACTTAATTTTATCTAACTTATAATGATGAAATATTCCAGCCTGGTTTTGTAAATACCTGCATGTAAAGGCCAGAAAAAATTATAAAGGGGTGTCCTCAAGCCCCTTCTTGTCCCCTAAATCATCAAAATAATGCAATTAAGATCAAGTTTGGAATCACTTAATTTTATCTGACTTATAATGCTGAAATATTCCAGCCTGGTTTTTTAAATACCTGCATGTAAAGGCCAGCAAAATTATAAAGGGGTGTCCTCAAGCCCCTTCTTGTCCCCTAAATCATCAAAATAATGCAATTAAGGGGAAAATTGTTGTTTGGAAACAGAGCAAGTTTGGAATCACTTAATTTTATCTAACTTATAATGCTGAAATATTCCAGCCTGGTTTTTTAAATACCTGCATGTAAAGGCCAGCAAAATTATAAAGGGTTGTGCCCAAGCCCCTCCTTGTGCCCTAAACCATCAAAATAATGCAATTAAGGGAAAATTGTTGTTTGGCCCTTGTTTAGCCCAGCTTGAAAAGAAGCAGGGTGTGTTTAATTGAAGAGGTTTAGGATGTTTGCAGTCTGGCTTGTGCCAGGGAACGGGTTGTGTATAAATAGGATTGAGGGGTAGAGTGAGTGCTGCTCTCACTCTCCAGGTGAAGGGAAAGGGATTGGCTGTGAGTGGCCAGCAGTGTGAGACACCCACTGCTTTTATGGCTCCATTAAGAAGGAAAAAGGAGATGAAGATTGGATGGGTGGGGAAGGTGAGGAGCCCTGGGTGAAGGCTGGAAGCCCCATCCTGTGAAGATGGAAGAGTGGCAGGAAAGGGGATGGATTTACAGCCCCAGATGGTTCCTTGCATTTGTCCTCCTGCAGACAAACAGCCCCCCTTTGAATCATGGGGCTGTAATTCTGTTTGGGGATGGTGCACGGGAAGAGGGGGGGAGGCTGTGAGAGCTGTTTGGTGGTTTTGTGACCTCCCCAGAAGCCCTTGATGGAATTCCAGCCCCATAACTCACAGCTGCCTCCTCTGGATCCAATTCACCGGCGGTCTCTGATGTGGAAGCTGAGCTGGGGCTGGGAGCTGTGCCTTGCTCCTGCTGGGGAGTTAATCACATTGCCTTTGCTAATGCAAAGCAGGGCAGGTTTATGAGCCAGTTTCCCTGGATTCTGGCCCAGCTGGGGCACTGAGAAAGCACAGAGCAAACTTGGGTGCTTTTAATGTAATTGCATCAGTGCCTGAACTTCTTCTTTCTGAGTCATCCATCACCAAGAAGGAGCACAGGCCATGGTGTGGCCCCTGAGGTGACCCTGGTGAGCCCTGGAGATTTTCCATGTGGCTCTTCCCAAGGACTGAAAGCTGCCTGCAGTGTAAGAGCGTGGATGAGGGATGTGGGACTCCAGAGGCTCTCCAAAATGCAGTTTATTGTATACAAAATGCAGTTTATTGTATTCAAAATGCAGTTTATTGTATCCAAGATGTCACAGCAGCCCAGGGTCATGGGTGATAGAGCTGTCAGCTCCAGCTGCAAGCAGGCCTGGAGCCCCTTTGGTTTTGGTTACAATGCATTATAGACTTTTCTTTGCTGAGCATCTTAATGCAGTAGAACCAATCTATACCTGAACTGTTATCTACAGCCTGTCATAACTACTGTAATTACCATATTTATGTTACTGTTCTCCAATCACTCAAAGTTAGTGCATTACAGTTTAAGCTAGAAGTTGTTTTTCAGTTTTCTTGCAGTGGAAAATTCTGAGCCCTTTTTTCTACTTGCACCATTTGCTGCCTTGTTTGCCTGTGCTATCTTTGTGCTTGGTAAAAACATCTTCTTGTTTGGGGGGGGTTTATCCTTTGCTCTAAGCCATAAAACCCCTTCTAACCAACACACCCTTTGCCTCCTTGGTTATCCAGTAAGGCTGGCTCAGCAATTCTTTTCTTCTATATCAAAACTTGCTTCCATGTCTATTCCTTCATCAGACTCCACATTTAAAAATCTATCTGCCAAGCACACATATCTGTGAGACCTTCTTGCCAAACTTTCATCCTTCCCAACACTAAAGGTTTGTCCTGAACTGCAGACAAGCAAGACTCAACTCAGGGCAACCAGTCCCGATCCAGTGTGTGGGATCAGGACTCCTGGACAGCTAACCAATATAATTAGGCAGAAGCCGTTTTATTGCTTACATTATGCTCTATTTGTACTAAAATAAAACTTCTATGTTCTAAAACTACTGCACACACTGATCACACATTTCTTGACTGGTTCCATGTCAAGAACCAGTGAAGTTCTTGTCTTGTCCACATGTCCTTGTCCACATGTTCTTCATTAACTTCTCAGGATATGTGATTGGTTACAGTCCAGGTGCATCACCACCATCCTTTACCTATGTCTTGTGGTCTTGGCATTCTGTTCCTCACCCTCTTCTTTCTTAATTTAGCACAATTTATGTCTTAGCAACCTTGAGGAATTCCAGTTATTCTTATGCTGATAAGAATAACCAAAAGTGGTTTGGCTGGAGCACACTGTGGCCTAAACCTTGCAAATGCATTGCTACAATCCAGGACATGAGATCTGGCTCAGTTCCACACCTGTGGTTCTGGTCCATAGCATTCCAGAGAAGGATAGGTCCTGGTGGTACCTCTGTGTTTTGGCACCCCAGTGCTCCTCCAGTAAAAGTTCATCCAACCCAACAGGACACCATGTCCAGGACTAACCTGACACCAGCCACTCTCAGACAAAGCTGGGGTGTCCAGGGATATAGCACTTTTTCCAATGGATAGATTTCCCTCTGGCATCCTCTCTCTGCCCCCAAACTCTGCGTTTCAAAACTTAAATCCAACTCCAGACCATTTTTTAGGGCTCATTCTCTTTCCCCCACCAGCCCCAAAGAAGTGAACACCACACTGTCACTGTCAGAGCAGACTGAACCTTTAAAACACCTCCTTTTCCAATATTTTTAAACAAACATCTCCTGACCCATTAGACCTTTTCCCGGTATTTTTTTTTTTGTTTAGCTCTGTATATTTGGCCCTCTGAAGCCACAATGTCTTAGAGCTTATGGGACAGAGAGAGCCAGACTGGATGCATTTTTATCCATGAAGAAAAAAAAAAAATCCATGATAGATGCTCATCCCAAGCTGTGCCTGGCCATTTTCTGGGAGAAAATAATCCAAAAAATTGTGCTGGGCACCTGCTAACAGCTGAACACCACAGACAACTCATCACAGAGCCTGGTTCTCCACCTTGGCCTCCTTTTATTTACTAGCACAGATGTAGCCAGGAAAAACACGATGCCTGCTGGTGTTCTCTGCTTGTCACATCCCTGCCCACAACATGTTTGTGTGCCACGAGCTGTGCCTGAGTGCTGACCTGCCTGCCTGTGTTGTAGGAACCAGGGCTGCATCCCAGATGGCAAATAACAAACTGAAGGAAAGCTGGCCTGTGGAGAAGTCGTGGCATCATGTTTGGTTTGGGGAGTTATGAGGTCAGTGAGTACATTTCCCACTAGAATTTATGAGAAAGCAGGAAATTCAAAAGGGATAATAATAACAATGATAATGATGATGATGATGATAATAATAATAATAATAATAATAATAATAATAATAATAATAATAATAATAATAATAATAATAATAATAATAATAAGAAGAAGAAGAAGAAGAAGAAGAAGGAGGAGGAGGAGGAGGAGAAGAAGAAGGAGAAGAACAAGAATGAGGAGAAGGAGAAGGAGGAGGAGAAGAAGAAGAAGAAGAAGAAGAAGAAGAAGAAGAAGAAGAAGTTGTTTTTCTTCTCTCAGTTTTCTTTCCTTGAATGTCTTTGCTGAAGGCAAAAGACCAAATACCAAATTGATTCCTGCTTTCTTTCCAAATGCTTGTTTCATTGTGGGAACACATAGCACATGGCAGAGAAGTTCAGGGCTCTGCTGAGCAGAGAAAAAAGAGTTTGTTCCTAAAACAATTACAGCATAAAAGGTCAAGGGAGAGCCACTGCTGGGATTCATCCCACCTGGCTTTGGAAAGGCACAGTGCAATCCTCTGCAGCTGGGTGAGCTCCTCCCTGGAGCCCCCCAGAGGAAACAGCATTTCCCTCTGTCAGCCACTGCTCTGGTCGAGCCTGAAGGGCTGTAATGAGATTAATTGGATCCTGGAAGGGCTCAGTTTTCACTGGTGGCTGCACAGAGAGACAGGACAAGCCCCCCAGGAGAAAACACCCACAGCCACTCAGAAAACTCCTCATCAGAA
Organism: Zonotrichia leucophrys gambelii; assembly: GCF_028769735.1. NCBI lineage: Eukaryota > Metazoa > Chordata > Aves > Passeriformes > Passerellidae > Zonotrichia > Zonotrichia leucophrys. The sequence goes on from NC_088170.1 coordinate 69,650,486, forward strand.
GGGGGATGTTGCAGAGATCCTGCTCTGATCAACCTGATCTAGTGGGAAGTGTCCCTGCCCATTCCAGGGGGATGGAACTGGATCATCTTTGAGTTTCCTTCCAACCCAAACCATTCTGTGGTTTTATGAATAAAGCCTCATTGATCCCAGGGTCATTTTCTTGCTGCTCAATAAGCTGGAACACCTTGGCACTAAAGCTGGCAGGTCTCTGCAGGGCTAAGGATTCAGAATTATGATCCCTACCCCTGTCACCACCTTGGTGAGGTGCACCTGGGGCTGAACACAGGGAAGGGACGCCTTGGACAAGTGATATCCAGAGAGAGCTGATGCTGGAGTCATTCTCTGCTGAAGCAGGATGGGGAATGGTGAGAGGAACATCTTAATGCAATCCAGGCAACTGAGCATGGGAAGAGTCAGAAAGCAGGAAACAGGAAATAATAGAGGGAAATTGAATCCTCCCCAGGGTGCTGGAAATGGTGTCCCTCTCAGCTGACATCTGGGATTGCTTTGGGAAGCTGAGCTGCAGAGGGGCTCCCAGCTTTTACCTGGCAGATAAAGACCATTTCTGAACTTTGCAGGGCCCTTTCCCCTGCCAGGTTTCTGTGGGACACCTGGGGGATGGTATTCACTCCAGAGATGTCACAGACCTGAAGCAAATGTCACCAGTGGAGGAGCTGGAGGAAGGCAAGGACTGAGGTGCAGGAAATGGCCCTGATTTCTCATGGACCATAAAAGCAGGAAAGCTTTGAAAGATCTGAAAATGCCTCTTTTCTGTAGCTTGTGGGAGGGAGAATCCAGCATGGACAGAGTGTGACAGTGTTCACAGGGGTTCGTGGATGAGGGAAGAGACAAGGATCTGACTCCATGTTTCAGAAGGCTGATTTGTTATTTTATGATATATATTACATTAAAACTATACTAAAAGAATAGACAAAAAGGTTTCATCAGAAGGCTAGCTAGGAATAGAATAGGAAGGAATGATAACAAAGGTTTGTGGCTGGGACTCTGTCCGAGCCAGCTGGGCTGTGATTGGCTATTAATTAGAAACAACCAACATGGACCACCTGTTGCATTCCACAGCAGCAGATAATCATTGTTTACATTTTGTTCCTGAGGCCTCTCAGCTTCTGAGGAGGAAAAATCCCAAGGAAAGGATTTTTCATAAAAGATGTCTGCAACAGACAGAGAAACTTTAGGGCAAGGATGTGGCACTTGGGGACATGGGTTAGATGTGGCTTGGCAGTGCTGGGTTAACAATTGAATTTGGTGATCTTAGATGGCAAGGTGGCTCCTGCCTGCTTTGTAAACACCTGCTTGGCCCAGAGTATCCAACTCAGATCATTTGGGAGCTGGACAGAGCCATTCCAGAGGCTGGAATTGGGAGAAGAGGCTGTTGCCTCCAGTCTCTGTCACACAAATGTGACCACAGCCAAGCATCAGAGTGATGCCCTGTCCTGCTGCAGACAGATCCATGTCAGAGCCTTTCCTCCTTTCTCCTATTCCTTCATTAAATCCACAAGGAAATTCTCTGCTGAGCAGCAGCAGCAAGCCCACACATGTAATCCCCCCAAAACAAACATTTTCCAGCTGACAACAGGGAGTTCCCACAAGCCTGGAGTCTGTTTGCTTGGCTGTGCTCGGTAATTGCAGCTCCATTTAATATTTGGAAGGGTGTTTTTGTGGGAATGGTTGGTGTTTTGTTGTTTCCCAGTCTTGGCATGGAAGACAAGAGGAAACTGGTCCATGATGTATCAACAGGGTCACAATATTGGTGCCAACCATGCCCTGCCCTATGGATTCTCCCAAAGCTGTGGCCAGACACAAAAACAGCGGCTGGGTGGGTTGGGGGTTGGTATTGGGCTGCAGAGAGCTTTGCTTCTGAGATTCCAGGCAATCCATTTCACCTCTTTGTGCCTCAGGTCCTTTTCCTTTTCCTTTTCCTTTTCCTTTTCCTTTTCCTTTTCCTTTTCCTTTTCCTTTTCCTTTTCCTTTTCCTTTTCCTTTTCCTTTTCCTTTTCCTTTTCCTTTTCCTTCTCCTGTCTGGCCTTACTGACATGGAAGCTGTTATTTCTACAGGGACATTCTCTCTCTTGTTATGCAGTTTCTGATGGAGGCACAGCCTAAAACTACTCTGGTGGAAGAGTAAATACAACCACTTTGTCTGAAAGGAAGGTTTTAGTGAGATATTTTAGTTTAGGTTTAAACAATGCCCTGAAAAACAAAACACCTTGTAATTTTTATTTAGAGGTGGTTTTGGGTTTTACCCTAAACCCACTGATAATTCAGAAGAGTCCAAACCTGAAGCTCTTCCTTGCACACAGAAGTTTTTAGCATCAATTCCCATAATTCACCCTGCAGGCCTGAGGGGTCTAGTGGGGGATGCTCATGGGGGTGACACTGCTGGGGCTGGCTGAGCTGGGACTGACCCCCAAGATAACCCTGCATTGCCCTGAGGCCTGGAGAAGACTTCAAAAATTCAATGATAGCCCTGGGATTGTGGGTGTGGAGTTTGAACAGAAGTGTGTGATATCACAGGGTGGGAAACTCAGAGTTTAAGGGTTTAGGACACAGTAATAGATATATAAAGCAAGATGGAGGTTTTGGGGCAGGGCTGCTCCTTCTTCTTCACCTTCTTCTCCATGGGTTTGGGTGGTTTTGTGTAATTAGATTAAAAAGTCCACATTGAGGGACACGGGTGGTTGGTTATTGGGTTAAAAGTGAAAATAATTTAGGTGCCATTTCTTAATTGGACAGTTTACCCTTAAAAGACCTTGTAGAGAGAGATGGGGCCATTTTGTAGCTTATTAAAGTACTGTAGAACTCACAGTTTGTGAGACTGTAACACAGATAAGAACTAATAAACATCTGAGTCCTAACAAGAAATACCCGTCTTGTGATTTCATTCCAACCTTGGCAGAGAAAAGAAGCAAAAGAATCTACATTATTTGAGCCCCAGGCCTTTTCCTCTGTGTCCCAAGGAGCAGCAGGACAGAGATGTCTCATTTCCATGGCTGCATGTGGTCATTTACAGGTGTGCATGTGCTGCTCTTCTATAGGTACCCAGACATTGCTGAGCAGAACCAGCTGAAGCTGTCAGGGCTTCATTCAACTCCTTTCCCTCTCTGAAATTCACTCTCTTGCTTCCTTTTCGTGGTCTCCATGGAGCTGAGACTGTGGAAAGCTGTTTGTTTTCCACAAACCTCATATGTGGTTCCTTTGGTAGCATCCCTGAATTAGTCAGCTTGTCAATATTTTTTTGTTTATTTTTATTTTTTAATAGAGCTGATGACACCTCAAAAGCAAATGGAAAGGAATAACCTGTCTGGATCCCACCTCTGCAAGGAAAAAAAATCAAACAATCCAATAATTTTGTTTTTGTGTGACAGGGGAAGGAAAAGAGAGATTACAACAAAGGGAGGAAGGGAAGGGAAGGGAAGGGAAGGGAAGGGAAGGGAAGGGAAGGGAAGGGAAGGGAAGGGAAGGGAAGGGAAGGGAAGGGAAGGGAAGGGAAGGGAAGGGAAGGGAAGGGAAGGGAAGGGAAGGGAAGGGAAGGGAAGGGAAGGGAGTTTGGTTCCAAAATGTGGATATGGGGGCATGGTTTAGTGGTGGATGTGGCAGTGCTGGGTAAACAGCTGGACTCGATGATCTTTAAGGTCTTTTTCCAGCTTTTCCTTGACTTCAATTCCCTCTCTCTGACTCCATTTGACACAGAAAGCAGCAATCACAGCCTGGGGCATTTTTATTTCTTTATTTTTTTTTAATAAACTTTATTCTATATTACAAATAGTTGTTTTTTTTTTTCTTTTTTGTTCTGGACTGCAAAATAGGAATGCCTTATATTTACATACACAGGTATACAATTAATTATAACAAAGGTACAGAAGCTTTGCCTTTACCAAGTAACAACGGGATTCCAATTTAAATAGTATAGATTTTATTTCTTTCTTTTTTTAACTAGGATCAGTTCAAAAGAAAATCAAACTAACAACAACAACAACCTAAGAAAAAGGATCCCAACCTCCTTTCTAATGCTGTCTTGACATCTCTTTGAGGCTGTTAGTAACACTGTGGTGAAAGGAAATGTCTTTCCATTGATTTTGAGTTGGAAGCTTTAGCAAAACAGAGAATGAGACTTCTGGGCTCACGTGTATGTCCAAGACACGGGGTCAGACACAAGGAAGGGCCTCTCTTGTGACCTTAAATAATCCAGTTGCCTCTCTAATCCTTGGGGAAAACACTGGGAGCATTTAGCTAGCACCTAATCTCTCTGCTTCCTTACCCCAGCCTGGGCTGGAAAGCGGAATTTCTCCAGGGAATGGAGAAAGAGCAGCATAGAAAGTTTAAATAACACCAAGTTTCTCTTAAGATACTTCAGAAAGGACTTCAAGCTTGGACATGTGCCTTGATTTCTCCAACTGGCTCTTGTGCCTCAGTCTGTCTGAAAGTGAACAGCAGCTTCTCCACTGGGGAATGCCAGACCACACCAGTAAAAGAAGGAAATGCTGAGAAGAGCCTGAATGTCCTGGTTTTCCCTCTGTTTTCCACACCCAAGTTTGCTTTACTGAGCTTCCCTGCACTCTGCTCTCTGCTGCGAGCGTCTTTGAGGTGATCTGTTTCCAAGCAGAAAGAATTTCTTGAGGTAAACTCTCCATTTTTAGAACAGAAGATTAAAAAAAACCAAACAAACCCAAAAACAACACAACAAAAAACCAAACCAACCAAACAATGAACAAACAACGACGACAACAGAAATCAAACACGTGACAGGTTGATTAGACTAAGCAGCTTTGTAACTTCTGTGGGGTTTTTGGTGGGTTTATTTTTCCAAGTGTAAATTCTGTTTGGTTTTTTGTTAACTTCTTTTTGACATCTTTCTACAAATTCTTTTTTTTTTTTTTTTTTTTTTGCTGTAAGTATGTGTCCCCTTGGGTGCTTCTCCAAGTGTAGAGAACTGGGCCACCCCAAATAAAACACGGTTGACAAGCTCTATTTTCAAAGCATTCTCCACAAAGTCATTATTCCCAGTAAGACAGCAAGATTTTTTTTTTTTGGGAAAGGGGCATTGTACAGTCACAGAGGTGAGGGAAAACTGCAGGATTTAATGGACCAAGCACTGCCCTGAAATGGGAGCTGCACCAGGCGCAAAGCAGGATAATTCAGGCTGGAAATGAGCAGGAGGTTGAGGTTCACACCATGATGTTGAGGTTCACGTGTTTCACCAATTTCCTGCCACACAGCACACCAAGTTTGGATGGCAAGAGTTAGGACATCCCAAAACCTCCACCCGCCCTGGAGGACGACTCTCACTACTTATATTTTCATTTCTCCTCTTTGGAAGAGTCCCCAAATAGCAGTGTCTCTTCCCAAAGCACTTTGTTAAAGCCCTGGAGAAGGACAAATCTACATTTCATGTTTTGACTTAGTTCTGAACAACTGTCCTTCTGATACTGGCTGTTGTGTGCTTGGGTTTTTACCTCACAGGCATCCCAGACTCCAGGAAATTCAGAGGGGACTCAACAGGAATGCTGACCACTGAATGGACTCTTCAAATTTGATCTATTGGTTTTCAACAGCACTATTAAAAATAATTACAATTATCTGATTTGCTTGGTCTCATTCCCTTTATGGCAAACATTTTCTTGTGGGTGAATGCAGAAGATCGGGAAACTTTGGAAATAATTTTTCAGTCTAAGAAATTACCAAATTAAATTTTGGTAAATCTTCTTTATGACCCAATAAATTTTATGGTCTTCAGTGTCAAAGATGCAAGATAAGACAACTGCAGTGGTAACACTACAGGGATGAAAACTGGGATAGCCCTCTTATTTAATGGAGCAAGGCTGATGTGTGCTGGGTTGGACCAAACCTTTGGATATGTTCAGGACAGGGTGAAGAGTGGGAAGAGAAGGACTGGGGCATGTTTTAACATTCAGACTCTGTGATCTTAGAGGTCTTTTCCAACCTAAATCATTCCATGATTCTGTGCTAGGAGAGGAAGGTGGCTGAATTTCTCCTCAATTGTTCTCCTGTGCTGTATAAACTCTGCAGTGAAGAAATAATGTTGACTCTCTCCACAGAACCTCAGAGAGTCTTCATGAGTTCCCTTCCCCTGTTTCTGATGGTGCTACAGGTGCCAGCATTAATTATTTGATTGCAGTGTTTGAGAAATGCTCGTAAATATCAGCCTATCATCTGGAATATTCTGGATATTAGGAGCCTGTCCATGGGCTTTTAGGAACTTTGGCTCCAGTTCTCTCCATGGGGCTCGAAAAGCAGTGTGGGACACTACTTATTTATCAGGAATTTTTGGTCAGGTGTTGAGAGGGAGGTGGGGGGAACAGAAATAAAAGGAAAATAAAGCATCCGTGTTGTAGTAGGGCTCATTCTTCTGCTTGTGTCTTTGTTTTTAGTTGTATTTTACATGCACTTAAAAAATAGTTAGCTCAACAGGTGAGGCTGGGAAGAAAGATGCCAAGACTTCTCATAGACTGGGGGATTCTGGGACACTGGTTGGAAATGGGAAGGGCACTGAAGGGGACAGGGGAGGAAGCCCACGCATTTACATCACAATTCTGGCACATTTTCCAAGCAAAAAAGCAAATCCAGCTCAAACACCAAACTAAAGAGAAACAGAAAGACAAAGAAATAAAGAGGAGATGAAAGAGAAGCAAAACGCAGATTTTCTTTCAAATCCCGGGCATGGGGGAAAGAAGAGGGTGGGGGAAAAGCAGAAATGCCTAAATGGGAAGTTTGGAAAGGGTTAAGACACCAATCTTCTGGTGCTTCCCATTTCCCCTAAGTGTTTCATTCTCAGTGTCTCTGAGGTGTTCAAGTTTTTCCTCGAAAAATATATATATATAATATACAGATGAAAAACTCCGTACCAGCAAGAAGAAATAAAATAACAACCATGGAAAACAACCATAACAAACCAAAAACACAGCCCTGAAAACATCGAAAAGAAACAGGGTGAGTCTCAGATTTCCCCTGTGGTGTTCCTCTGACTTCAGTAACAGTACAGGATCACACCAGTTCATTTTGATACTTTTTTTTTGTTTTTTTTTTTCTGTTAAACAGCTTCTTCTTCCTCTCATGTGCGCATGTCCAGGCAGGATCGCCCATCACTCATAACCACTTCCCTCCAAGCCAGCTCTTTGTCCTTAGACTCCTACCATCCAGCTGTGAGTACAAGGCATGACAATAGGGTCCATATTTATCTGTTGTGGCACTTTGTTTGTCAAAACCTTTGGTTTCTTCCTTTTTTTTTTTTTAATTTTTTCCCCTTTTTTTTTTTCTTTTTCCTTTTTTTAAATTTATGTACTTATAAAAAATACTGTGTTTGTGTGTTGTTTGTTGTCATTTTCTTACCACTGGCTCTGGTGGGACTTCCCACTTTCACAGCCATTAATCAATGGATCTGGAACATGCGCTGACGTTACTTAAATGGATCAACAAAACCATGGCAGAACCAACCAAACCCAAACCATCCCCAATGCGCAGGCCTCTTTAAAACTGCTGAGATGTCCATAAGGTGCATGATGAGTCCATCAGCTCAGCAATCCCACAGAAAGCAAGCAGAACCAAAAATAAAAAAGAGGAAGGAAACGCACACGCGCACACAGATACACACGCACAAAATAAATGGAATTGCAATCAAGAGAGAAATATCTGGGGGGTTTAAAACCAAGACGTGTCCCTAAGTTTGCTGTTTCAACGTGAATCTGGTGATTTTTCTCCCCACAGACACGTCCAGTGTTGGACTGAGTGGTTTTGGACTCGCCTACGTGTGTATCTGCCTGGCTGAAGGAAACCCTCCCGCTGCCTGGCTCCTGCTTGCACCACACCACCCCTCACGCACACCCAGGATCTGCCACTCCCAAGAGGTTCTGGTTTGACAGCAAGAGACAGGAATGAACCCAAACAAACTCGCTCTGTAATCACTTTACACACCCTGCACCCCTTCCTCCCTCCAGGCACAAAGCAGATCCAGGCTGTTGCTCCAAGGATGGGGTGAGGTGGATGTGGGCTGATCCTCCAGCTGCTCCTCCATCTGCCAGGGAGCTCTGCTCATGGCTGGGGAGATGAATGCTGACCCAGCTCTTGCCTCCCTGGCGAACAAGGAAGGTTCTCCACACCCCGAGGGTCTCTGGTCATGGTGTTATCCGGGCTGGCAGCCGTGTGGATGGAACAGCTGAAGGCAAAAGAGATGCAGGAGCTCACTCCCCTTTGGTTGGCCATGAAACAAGTCGAGATGGTCTGGAGAAGCTGAGCAGAGGATGGCACAGGGACAGGGTGATCCCCCACAATTGTCCCATGGTGACAGCAATCCCTGAAGGGATAAGAAGTGCAAAGAGAGATAAAATCCTTCCTAGGCAGCAATTGTGCCTTCAGCCAAGGCCTGTTGGTTCCAGAAATGGATGAGAGGAAAGGCCAGGAGTTGGCACCAAAAGGCAGATGGGCTCACAGCAGTTCAGAGACCTCCAGGAGACAGGCAGTTCGGCTGGGGGCATCTAGGTAGAAGAAATTTTTTGCAGTGTTTCATTTGGATTTCCTCCAAGATTTCCTTCCAAAGTGTGTGGTGACATTTCCTCTTAGGAGCGGCTTGGTAGGAAGGCTTTACCATCAGCCTCGTGCACCATCTCACTTCACAGCAAGCATTTCAGTAACCCTCTGATATTCCACTGTGGGAAAATAACAGCTGTGTTCCAGTTGAGGAAACAAAATGGAAAGAACAGCTTAAAAAAACAAAACAAAACAAAAAATCCTTCTGGTTCTTCTTTTGAGGCTGAGCTCCTTGCCTGGAACAACCCGAGGCCTGTGGCTCCTGCTTTCCAAGCCAAGGTGGGAACAAGGGGCATGATGCTGTGCTCTCCAAGGCCAGGAGGAGCAGGACCACCACCACAGACAGGATGCCACCCAGCAGACAGAGCGTTTTGCTGCAGTGCTACGACCAACAGGACACGACGGGAAAGACGGAGGGGGACACGCGGCTCTTGGGAAAATAAGAAGAACCATATGAAACACATGGGCAGGGCAGTGTCGGTCTCCTCGTCCCCTCTTGACCCTTTCCCTGCCCCAGGAGAGCAGCTGTTTGCACAGGCAGGAGGAGCCACGGTGGCCCTGCTCTGGACACAGCTGTGGCATTTTTGGGGGAGCCTCCTCTCCCAGTGGGTGGCTATCGAGGGATAGAATTGCAATGGCTCTGCCCTCCAGGAGCCCTGCAGGCAGGCTGCCTTCCCCTTGGGGACACTTGAGTAATACTGAGTTCATTTCCATGTCCTCTCCAGAGGCTACAGCCCTCAGAGGGCAGTTAAAGCAGCATGACAGAAGTTACCCCCCAGTTTCACCTCTGCAGAGTGAGGATGCGATGCTGGGTGAGGGTTGGTGGGGTTTTCGCGTGTGTTCAATAGTTTCTCTCTAGGGCAAAAGGCAGAGGGGAAGCTGTGAAAAGGAGAGCTCCACCCAAATGTCTTCATGGCCCCAGAGCCAAGATTCCTCTGCAGTCTTTTCTTTTAACCCCTGGGGCTCTGTTGCTTTGTCCATAGGTTTGGAAAGAGAAGGAAAAGAGAGAAAGAGAGAGTGGGAGGAGAGAGAGAGAGAGGAGCGCTGTTCGGGTGACTCTGCTTACAGCCCATCAAAACTTGCACTTGGTAAAGATGATGATCTTGAGTGAGGCACGACTTGGTTTATCCCTCCCAGGGTGTCCCTGGCAGGACAGTTCTCAGCTGTCTATGCTCATGAGGGTTATAACTTGTTCAAGTTTGTAGGCAAGTTTCTGTTTCCCAGCCTGGTCGTCTTGATCAAGTGCTCCAAGAATCTGGAAAAGGAGAGAGGAAGAAGTGATTGGGATTTCAGTTTCTTTCCCCAGAATGACCGAGTTCAGCATCTTAAAGCAGCAGAGGAGGTTTGAGCTTTCTCTAAGGCAGGTCCTGGGCTTATTTTAGATCATGCAAGGCAAGTCAGTCAGCCAGGAGTAGGCAGGGAGTTTGGGTTTGATCTGACTCAGTGCAGATCTCTGAATTGTGACCAATCAAATGGATTCTTATCTTGGAGATCTGTTATTTATCTATTTACGAGCTTTATCCATCACCTGGCCATGCCACTTGAGATGCTCTAAGGGGTCTCACATGGCCTTCAATACATAGAACCATGCTGGACACCTTAAAAGTCTGTGTTGGACCATTTTGGGGTGTTTTAGGGTATCTGGAATGACATTGGGCACAGTCCTTAAGGAATTTTTGGCCATTGTGGATGAAAAACATCCACAACAAAGTGAGTTAACATCTGACCATCAACTACTTCAGCTGAGCCTGACTGAATGAGAGAGACACAAAACAGGGATCCAAAATCCCAGACCTTCCCTTTCCAAACCCCAAGCCTTGTCTCTCATTCCTTAAATCCTCCACCCTCCCAGCCAGGATGCAGACAGGTACCAGTGACCCACCAGGGGATGGGTGGGCTGTCCCCTGGCCCCCCAGAGGTGTCCCCAGGCTCTCACCTCCTCTCCCATGGCCCCTCAAAGGTGTCCCCAAGCTCTCACCTCCTCGCTGTACTTGCCCACGTAGGAGTAGATCTCGGAGAGCGCGCTCATGGTGTTGAACTCGTTCATGTGCATGCGGGACTGCTCAGCCAGGTAAGCATTCATGTCCTGGTCACTGATTGCTGGCATCTTGGCGATGTCTGAGTAGTACCTGAGGGGCACAAACACAGGGGTTTCTTGAGGGGAAGAGAAGGAGATCAAGAAGTGAAAGCCACAAGCAAAACAGAGAAAAAAACTCCACACATAGTGTTGGGTTTTTCTGGCTCCTGAGTGAAACACCTGCTCATGCTCTTCTTTTACAGCAAGAAAGGATGATTTAGCCAAGATGGAAATGACTGAGCACTCATTCTGACCACCATATAGGTCTTGTATTCACCCCAATCTGAGAATGAAGCCCCAAATCCGCAAACAAAAAGGGGGAAAAAAAAAATCCACACGTAGTGTTGGGTTTTCTGGTTCCTCAGTGCAGTACCTGCTCATGCTCTTCTTTTACATCTAGAAAGGTGACTTAGCCAAGGTGGAAATGACTGAGCACTCATCCTGAGCACCACATATGTCTTTTTATTCACCCCAGTCTGAGAATGAAGCTCTAAATCCACAAACAAAAATGAGAAAAACCCCCATGCTTCGGGGTTTTCTGGTTGGGCTTTTCTGGTTGGGCGTTTCTGGTTGCTCAGTGACATACCTGCTCATGCTCTTCTTTTACATCTAGAAAGGTGACTTAGCCAAGGTGGAAATGACTGAGCACTCACCCTGAGCACCAGCTATGTCTTGTATTCACCCCAACCTGAGAATGAGGACCCAAATCTGCAAACAAAAAGGTGAAAAAAAAATACCCGCCTTGTGTTGGGTTTTTCTGGTTCCTCATACACCTGCTCATTCTCTTTTACAGCAAGAAAGGTGACTTTGCCAAGGTGGAAATGACTGAGCACTCATCCTGACCACATAGGTCTTGTATTCATCCCAATCTGAGAATGAAGTCCCAAAGAGGCTTTCCCAGTCAATAGGAGATGGATTGAAGCTGGATCACTTTGTCAGATACTCAAGGGCTTTTAGCCCTGCCTCTCTTCCCAGAGAGACCTTGCTGCCCACTGAGAGCTCAGGATTTCACTCCCACACACAGAAAAACCCCAAATATTTGTATTTTTTCCTTGCACCATTCTCACCACTACATCTGCCCCCATTTCTGGCATCCCCCACCTTCCACACTCAGTCCAGTCTATCCCAACAACTCTCTTGCTCAGCATCTCCTTTTTTGCCCCATATTTTAAGCTGGCCTGATATTTGTGGCAACAGCATTCAATTCCAGTCTGACTGGGAAAAAAATCTGCTTTTCCTAGAAGAATCTGCTTTTCCTAGGAGTCAACAGCATTCCTCTGGAACTCAGGAGGACTGGGGGATTTATCCATAGGCTCTGGATCCCCCAGAACCATTGCCCAGCAGGCTTCATGTGCAGAGTGATGTCTCTTTAAGGAAGTTGCTATTTTGGATGTCCTTCCTCCCCTGGGTAAGGCAGGTCTTGGAGGACAAGGTTTGCAGAAGGTAATCAGTCACTGTCACTCGCAGCTGTGCTCTGCTGTCAACTGGTTAATTAGACACCATCATTTACATTTTTAATTTCTGCAATTTGACATTTTGTGCAGAAGGAAAAAAAAATAAGAAGAAGAAGGAGCAAAAAAAAAAAAAAAAAAAAGCAGCCCATAGCTGCAGCAATCCACAATTTTATAATTAGGAGGCAGAGGGGACGGGGAGCCAAAAGAGCTGACAGGTGTCCTGTAAACAGCGTGGAGACACCTGCTGAGATGGGGGCTGTGTGCCACTGCAGAGGAATTGGACATGGAAATGCCGTGTGGTGAGCATCCTTGAGGTGGGAGAGTGGGAAAATACTCCATTACAGAGCAGGATGAGCAGCTGCTGAAGTGCAAGACAGAGCAGTGCAAGAGCATGGGGGGAAACCCTTCCACACCAGGAGGCTCCAGCTGTGCTCAGTCTGGTCTTGTGCCCTCCACTCCCACCCTGATTTACCCCAATGAGTCAGTCCCTGTTGGTAACCTGGTTTTGGTGGTGGGATGCTGATGTAATCCTTGGCAGAGGGAAGCACAGGAGGCAGAGGTCCTTCTTGCTTGACATTTTCCAAAGCTAAACTCTGTTTCACCATAAAAACTCGTGCAAACCTCATTAATTTTACTGCAACTTCCAGAAGGCACAGAAACATCTCTCTCCCTGGAGCCCTGGCATTTTGTCTTCTGGGCTTAGGACCAGCCAGAAATCTTTGTCTAACTCAGTCCTCTGGTCTAAATATTCCTCATTGCCAGTGCTCCAGTGAAAAGTGGTGTGGGTTTGATTTTCTTTACACTCTGCCTGACCCCCAGTCCCCAGGGATTGAGGTGGACCTGGGGATCCAGGTCCAGGTGGGCCTGGAAAGTTGTTTGTGAATAAAGTGAGCACCTGGAAATCCCAGGAGGTGCTGTCCTGCAGAACTACACCCAGGAGAAGATGCTGAGCAGGAGGAATTAATATTTCTTAGACATTTGCCACTTGCAGAAAAATTTCAACAGGTCATGACATCACCTGCTGGAGAAGATCAGATCTGTGCTGCACACAGGAGTTGGTGGCATGCATAACATGGCTGGGAAAACAGGCAATCTTAGGGTCAAAGAGCAAGGAATTTTAGGGTTAAAAAGCAAGGTGTGCCTTGGCACTGGAAAAAAAAAATCCACATGCCACCAGCACAATTCACAGACCTGTGGGGAAAACAGGCTGCAAAGCAGTGAAATACATTGATTTATGGCACCTGAAAAGAGAGCAGCTCCTCATGAATGTTGGATAGGCACCCTCCTGATGGGTGAAATGAGAAGGGGGCTCACCACAGCAAAAATAAATGGGGTTGCTGGAGAAAATCAGAGGTGCCAGTCTGGCTCTGACAAGAAGTTAAAATCCTCATTTTCCTCTCTGGCTGAGCTGTCACCAAGTGGTGGCAGGATAGTGGGTGTAGGGACAGGGTGCTCCCAAAAACTGGAGCACAGACACACTTACCAACTCCTTCTCCAAGTTTGTCCTGTTTCCTTTCCACCTGGTAGCAAACAGACTCTTGAGTCTGTGACTCACAAGGGTTTGAAAGCTCCCCACCCCTCTCCAGCCCTGCAGAGATCATTCCCCAGCAGCACAACACTCGTGTGACTCATCCAAACAAGGAAAAGCAGCAGGAAATGTTCCCTGGAGCCAGGGATGGCATGCACAGATCTGAGTTTCAAGAATCACAGTTCCAGGGCCCTGGCCATGACAGACTCCCAGGATGTGATCTCAGTGTTCTGGGGTCATAGGACATCACCCACCAAAATATCCTGGTGTCCTCCAGACTCAATTCCCTGGCATCTCACACCTAAACAGTCATTTCCCATTAAACCAAGGTGTCTTGTGGCAAAAATAAAAGAGAAAGAAGTGGAAACAGACATGTACCAATGCCTCAATCTAGTTGAGTGAGAAGATGTAATATCCTTCCATCCAAATTCTGCCATGGCCCAGTGACTTATTTATGCAGAAGAGTCTCTAATGAAGCCATCACTGTGCTCTCTAAAGAAATGATGAATGTGTGTATTAAAGCATCCTAGCAGGGAGATGACAACATCCCTGCTGAGTCTTTATTTACCTTCCATTCCAACCCAGATCCTCAGAGGTACTTAGAGCCTCTCTGCCATTTGCATACCCCTAATGCAAAAACCACTGAAGAGCTGTCACCAAACCCCAGAGGCCCCTTGCATTCCCACTGCTGGAATTTGCTGCCTGTGCTGCTTCCATCAGCCCTGCAGCTGACAGGTCCCACAGCACAGCTGGGCTGGGAGGCAGTGCCAGGGGTAGAGAGGGGCTCTGTCACCTGTGGAGGGACACCAGGTCTCACCTGGGACAGGGCTCTGACACACTTCCACAGCCAGCAGAAGGCTGGCAACACAACACTGAGCCATATTCTCTCTGAATGAGACAGAAAATAGCAAAGCAAAGCAGTAAATGCAGTTTAATCTGCTCCTAAAAATGATAATCCTGAGCAGATTTGCTGCTATTGCTGTACTCCAGTTTTGCTCATCTTCAGTGGATCCTTTCCCAGCTGTTTCCAGAGGATCCTCAGATTGAGGATCTTCTGATCCAGCCTTATGTGTCTGAGTTTCCCTGGATTCACAGGAGAAGCCTCCATTCTTGCCTCAAGGCTCTCCATCCTCTGATGTGACCACAGGAAATTTGTTCATTAGGCTTCATAAGCAATTAACATTATGAGGAATTGGGGTGAACCCATCATTCCAGTACTCCAGGATGTGAGGATAACCAGGCCATGGGATGTGTCCTCACAGATATAAAGGGAAAAACAACTCACCCCAGCCTGCCTTGAATGGAGAGAGAGCCCAGGAGACCCTCCAGTGCCACTGGAGGATGGAGAAGGATTTGGGATGTACCACGATACAGCTGGCACTCCTACTGAAAAAATAATTATTCTTGTTCCTTCCAACCTCATCTTTCCCTGGGTTGCGTTTTGGTTTTTTTTTGTTCTGTTTTGTTTTGTTTTATTTTCCCAAGGAAAGCAACACAACAGTGACCTCGGCATCCATCACAGCGACCTGGGAATACATTTTGTCCTCTGTTTATCCAGGGATAAATGCTCTTTCCCTCGGCACCGACAGGGAAAGGCTCCTTAGTGGAGCTGTTTCACAAGAATGACTGTGCCTGCTGCCGCTCAGTAACTCATTAACTCATCAAAAGAGAAGAGAAAAGCCACGTTTGCCAGTGCTCCCTCCCCAGCCCCAAATTTCCCAGCACAGCCCATGGTTTAGGCAGCTTAGCATGGAGCTAATTGCCTTCCAAAAGATCTTTTTGTCATGGCTGTTGTTTGTCGCTGGGATGGGACTGCACTCATTAATAATCATTTTAGCATATGAAAAGCTTGTAACGAATCCATGTGCTGCAGACGGCAGACGCAATTACAGCAATAACATAATTAGGGTTATGCAATAGCCGGCTGGATCCAGACCACTGAAGGATGGAGAGGTGTGTGAAAGGGATATGGGGGGCTCTTCCAGCAGGGAAGGGCTGGTAGAAAGCTTGGGAACAACCAGCTCTGTTTTTGGGATGCACTGGAGCATTGCAAGGACATGCACTGACACAGAATGGCACTTGGAGTTTCCTGGGAGCATCTGAGCTGCTGGTGAGGCACTGGAATAGATTACCCAGGGAAATCCAGAGATTCCCCATCTCTGGAAGTGTCCAAGGCCAGGCTGGATGGTATCGAAACAGGATGACCCTCATGGCAGGGAGAAATGATGAGGAGGATTCCATCTTATCAGAAGGATAATTAATGACTTTATTTTACTATATTAGTCTATATTGTATTGCATTATATTACATTACATCTAAACTGAATCTGCCAAGCACTCAGCTCTGCACACACTGCACAGAATCTTGTGACTGTCACCAACAGTCCTCACACACACACACATACCTGGTCCTGGCAGGCCAAGGAAACAAAACACCATCACTTTGGGTAAACCATCTCCATAGTGCATTCTACTTTTGCACTAACACGGGCACAGGAAATGAGAAAGAATTGTTTTTCCTTTCCCTGAGGTTCAGAGAATGTGAATCTCAGAAATATTCTTGGGAAGTCGTGCTTTGTTTTTCTCTGTGAAGAGAAATGTGGGGCTACACACTTGGCCAAGGAAACCAAACACCATCACTTTGGGTAAACCATCTCCATACTGCATTCTACTTTTGCACAGCAAATGATAAGAATTGTTTTTCCTTTCTCTGAGGTTCAGAGAATGTGAATCCCAGAAATATTCTTGGGAAGAACTGTGCCTTGCTTTTCTCTGGTGGCAACAGGATGTGGCTTGGAGCACCCTGGGACAGTGGGAGGTGTCCCTGCCCATGGCAGGGGTGGAATGAGATGAGCTTCAAGGTCCCTTCCAACCCAATCTGTTGAACAATTCTGTGTGTGCAAGCCCTAGAAAAGGAAATGCTTTTATTTTGCTTGTTCATGGCTTTTTCTGCTGCTTGTCCCCTCAGAATAAAGAGTGAGGGCTGATGGGCAGCTCTGCCTCGGTGGCTGAATTGTGAATTTGTGCACAGGTAGAGCCTCTGGGAGAGGAGATAACCCAGCACCACCTCAGAGCAGAGAATGTGTGGGGCTGCACCCTCCCCATATGGACACATCTTCATCTTGCCATCTTTGCTGCACTGTGTAAGAACAGCTTTTTAGCGTGACGAGAAAACACTGGGACGATTTTATTTTTCTTTTTTTTTTTTTTTTGAGATGAAAAGTGAAGAAAGACAAGTGAGCAATCTTCAGATACGCCAAAAGCTGCCCCAGAGAGGCAGGGAATGAGCTGTACCCCCTGCCACGGCCATGCCTGAGCTTTAATTACAGCCAGGGAGATTTTGGCTTCTCAGCAGGGAAAACACTGATGGGAAGGACAGGGAAGCACGGGAATGAATTGCCGGAGGACAGCAGAGGCTCTGTTGTTGGAGGCCTTTAAGATGGGGGTAGACAAGCATCTGTCAGGAAGGCTTTAGACAGAGCTGATCCTGCCCTGAGGCAGGAGATGGTCGGGTTGACCTCCTGAGGCCCCTTCCAGCACTGTTTTTTATTATCTCCACCGACAACACCCCCTGCCTTGACCTTTGGTATGCTACTTCTTGAGCCTTCCTTCCAGCAGAGAGAGAGGGGGCACAGAAAACTCATTTTTTTAAAGCAGAGCCAGGATTTGCACATCTCTTTTTTAAAGCCCTCAGAGTTTCTCCTTAAAACCTCAATAACTTACAATGTTAAGGTACATGCAACTTTTCATTGCTTTAAACCGGTCCAGTTTGTCTTTCTTTCTAAAGTTAGCTGTAAAGTGGCCAACAGACATCACAAGCATTGCACAGGTAGAGATTTCTCAGTGATTTGAGAGCCCTGAAACCCCAGGCTGACACATCAGGTAGATGAAATCCCAAATGGGTACAGGATGTCTGTTTTGTGTACTCCAAACATGCTCATAAAGCTCTTCTTAACAAGACCTAGACCTCTACATCTAAAGGGTAATGGGATGCAAATCATAGCTGCTGCATGAATCATCAATTCAAAAATGGTTTGGGTTGGAAGGGACCTTAAAGATCATACAGTTCCAACCCCTGACATAGGCAGGGACACTTTCCACTGTCCCAGGATGCTCCAAGCCCTGTCCAACTGGGTCTTGGACACTTCCAGAGATCCAGAGACAGCCACAGCTGCTCTGGGTAACCTGTGCCAGGGCCTGCCCACCCTCTGAGTAAAGAATGGCTTCCAAAAATCTCACTTAAATCTCTCCCTTTTGGTTAAAAATTGTTCCCCCTTCTCCTAAAAGTATCTGTACTTTTAAGGAAAAAAGGTAGATGGGATCATGGCATCAGGAGCAGCACCAGCTGTGTCAGGCACTGTTTGCAGCCAGGTTAACACAATGAAATGCAAATGTTCTAATTCTGAACCCACATATCAAATCACTTTAAGCTTCTTTTGATCATGAACCTAGCAAACCTATTTTGAACGGTCTTCATTGGATGACTCCTAAGTTAAGAACACTTGTGATGTCTCCTTTAAGTTTTTCTTAGAGGGGCCCTTTTCAATGCACAATAAGCAGCCAAAAGGAGACCGGGTCCCTGCAGGGATGAGGAATAAAAAAAAGAGCACCAGATCCTCTCCTTGCAGCCCTGCAGGTGTTTTGGGCACCAGTGTGAAATGGAAAAACTCTTTGACTTCTGCTTTTTGTGCTCTGCCCCTTTTCAGTCTCCCACATCCTTGCCTCCGTGCCAGGCTTCAGTAGGGAAACATCATATTGATTGTGATGCAGGCAATTAAATGGTGTTAATGAAGTTCAAACAAGTGTTATCATAAGCTTGGCAGCATGGAGAGAAATGAAAGGTCAGCCACAGCCCTTTGTCATTTTTCAGTGTGGTGTTGAATGCTAATGAGGCAGTCCCAATTAGAACAGGCTCCCCTTTGTATTGCTTGGGGATTGCATCAAATGCTCCCAAGTTCTCCAGATTTCCAGGCTCAAAGGGGACATTTGAAGTAAACTTGAAAAGATGCAGATCTGAAGCTGCTCTAATGTAAATTCAGCAGAGCCTATGGAGTTTTACTAACTGAAGTCAGATGAGATTCTGCTCTATCGTTACCATTCTTTTCCACTTTTTTTTTTTTTTTTTTAATGATAATTGAAAAGCCTCCACTTTGTTTTAGAACTCCAGCCTGACTCTTCGTGGTGGCTTCAACAAAAGCCAAATAGCCTGTCCCAATTTCCTGGGTTAATCGTCCTGCCTCATCAGGCCTCATGTTCTGCAGCAGGAAATCCAAGATGTGCCTGCACCAGGACACTTTTTAACCACGTATTTCCAGCTCTCTGTGTCCCATTTGAACAGGGAACCTGCTTTTTCCCATAAGCCAGAATTTCTCAGCTGGATTGCTTCAGCAGGCAGAGTCCACCTCTGCTTCCAACAATGTCATAAAAGGGCTTTCATAAAATCACAGAATAGTTTGGGTTGGAAGGGACATTTAGAAGTCATCTAGTCCAACCCCCCTGCAATGAGCAGGGAGCATCTTCAACTAAATTTAACTGATGTAAAATAATCTTTCTATTGCTGTTGTCAGCAAATCCACTATCTTGAATAATTACAGAAATGGGCACTGAAACAACCAACCTCCCAAAATGTCATGGAAGATGTCCATTTCTTATATAGTTTTCCATTAAGTTGACAAGAAATTACAAAAATTGGTAAATTTTAAAATGTCTTAATTAGTCATTGTCATGCATCCTGATTCTGAAGGCAACACTTGCCTCACCACAAAGAAGTAAGTGAAAACATGAGAAAATCCCACGCTAAAACATGAGCCAAACAAACAAATAAAACCAGGGAAGATTCCTGACAGCCTTGCTGTTGAAATCTTTTGGAATCAAATTTCCAGTTGACCACCCTGTGGTCAACTGGTGAGGCCAGAAGCTGTAACTATTCCCTTCCCAATGCACATTCCCAGATGGAAAAGAAGTGTTTGAAGGATTGGAGGGAAGTCCTTTCATCCCTGCCTCCTTCTCATGGCAAGGTCATTCCCTGCTCTGAGTTTTGTGAGCCCTAAAGGTGAAAGAAAGGAAAGAGAGAAAAGAGAGAGAAGAAAGGGAAGGGAAGGGAAGGGAAGGGAAGGGAAGGGAAGGGAAGGGAAGGGAAGGGAAGGGAAGGGAAGGGAAGGGAAGGGAAGGGAAGGGAAGGGAAGGGAAGGGAAGGAAGGGAAGGGAAGGGAAGGGAAGGGAAGGGAAGGGAAGGGAAGGGAAGGGAAGGGAAAAGGGAAGGGAAGGGAAGGGAAGGGAAGGGAAGGGAAGGGAAGGGAAGGGAAGGGAAGGGAAGGGAAGGAGAAGGAAGGGAAGGAAGAAAGGAAGGAAGGAAGGAAAGGAAAGGAAAAAGGGATGGCTTGGAGTAACCCAGCTCAGCTCCATTTCCAGACCTCTAAATCCAGTCATGTTTTAATCCAGAGTGCCTCAAGTTGCGTACAATCTACCACTGACTAATTAACCCTCTTAGAGTTTCCTCTTTCTCAAAGAAGTTTGTTTGATTTCAGGTTTTTCTGACTTACTCAACCACTTCTTAAACTCCCCGACTTTTTATCTCCTGATTCACTCTTTGAAGAAGTCTAGTGGTCTTGAAGGATGCCATCTCCAGCTGATGCTGACTACAGAAATAGCTCCAACCAGCACTGGAAGCCTTTGGATTTGGAAAAAACTCCCTCAAAGCACAATCGCAGAACGGAGAGAAGGAATTCATTAGCTCAGGGTAGAACTCAAATTATATTTTATTCATCCCTGATAGGTTTTTTCTTTCATCTCCCACAGCATCCAGGTGCCACTGCCTTGAGTCAGTGGAACTGACACACAAAAATAAAAGCAGGGAGGAAGCTCTAACCATATTCCAAAACCTGCAGTCTCCCCTTGGGCTTCAGTTCAAGTTGTCAGACATCAGTGCAGATAACAACCCAGCACATGCTGGGGACAGGAATCCAGGGCTGTTTACAAGCAGCAGGAGGTGTTATGTACCTCGTTTGCAAACCCAGTTGTTTGGGAAAACTTCCAAGGAAATGCAGCACCTATTGCTGAAGATCACTGGGCACCAGGATTTAGCTCAAAAAAATTGTAAAGTGAAATCAATACTGGAAAAAAATAAAACAAAATGGAAACTGCAGCTTTTTGTTTATCCAGAGGGAAAAGAGAAAAGGGAAAAAAAAGTGTTTGTTGGATCAGGAAATATCCCATTCTCCACTTAAATACCTCAGTTTGTCACTCACATGTAGCATCTCCAAGAATAAAATCAACCCCTTTGAGATGAAAACCATTATTTGTCTACAGAAACAGTCCAACCACACAGAGTGTAGCTAAAGCATCACTAGAGAATGACACCTTTGGGTCACTGTTGGTGCAAACTCGATTTCTAAATGGAACCTCCAACACTTGTTTCCCATTATCCAGGTCAATCCAGCAATCAGCCTCAATACGTTCTAAGAAACTTGGACACGGTACCAAAAGTAGGTCATAATTAAGCAAGGTAGCTCATAAGAGCCTTGCAGGTTGCCTAGAAACGACATTTGCTGAAGTGTTTAACCACGTCTAAAAATAATTGTCCAGACAAATCACAGACCAATGGGAGAATTGTTGGGAAAAAAAGCTGCCTCGTGCCGAGTAGGGGATGGAGCTCTTTGATCAGCCACACTCCTGTCACAAAACGAGAGAAAACCATCCCCAGCAAAGGCAATACAGGGATTTATAGCCCAGTGTGAGGTGTCTGCAGCAGCAGAGGCCTTGTACAGCCTGCAGGACATGGTGTCAATTTTAGGCCATGCCTGGGAAGTCATCCAGAGTAAATCAAGGCTGGAAGCTGGATGCAGTGCACAGGAATGATCTGTAGGATAAACCCGCCTTTGTATTTACAGAGCAGCAACTGTTCCCCATCTGTGCAGTTCCCAAACCTGTCAATAATGCCAGGCAAGTGCAGAATATTGGAAAGCAAAGCCCAGCTCCTGCTGGATGAAGAACAGGATGTGCTGTTTGCTTGTCCTGGGGGAAACCCTATGGAAAATGAGGCCCCAACATGCTGCAGGAATAGATGTTCTGCTTGTGTTCCCTGTGGAGCAGCTTTGCCAGGCACTGACCCTTGGTACAGCAGATGGAAGTACAGCCACAGGTCTTGGGAGTGTGGACAAAATGCTTGGAAAGACCTCTGACCTGACATAAAATACCTGCAGAGCTTCAGTCAGCAGCCTGTCAATTGTCTGGCATCTCACTCAAGGCAAAGAACCTCTAAGGGAAGTTGCTGGGGGATAATTATAAATCCCTTGGGATCCAGACAGTGTGGGGACTGTCTCAATGGTGCTGAGAGCAGCAAACCACTCCAGGCCTGTGTGGAAAGGCTGAGAAGTCTGTGTGCTTCCCAGGGTTAACACACATCACCTCCCCTTCCTTCCTCCCTCTGCCACTTCTCAAGAGTTTCTCCTCAAAGGAAATAATGATGGCAAACACCTTCAACTCCCACCATTAACTAAATTTCCATCTCTGCTGCAAGGCACAAGGCTAATGTAGAGATTTCCACTTAGCAAAAGCTTGAGACAAAAAAGCCCCAAGGGCAGTTTCCAAAAGCAACAGTGATGCTGCCTCCTACCTCCACCCACAAAGCAGAGCTTGGTTGTGTCACTTTATGTCATTCTGTTGGAACCCTGGGTGTTGAGAATTTCAGACTTGCTGTGCTGCAGGCACTGACCCCCAAGAGAACCCTGCACTGACCTGAGGCCTGGAGAAGCTTCCAAAATTCAATGATAGCACTGGGATTGTGGGTGTGCAGTTTGAACAGAAGTGTGTGATATCACAGGGTGGGAAACTCAGAGTTTAAGGGTTTAGAATATAATAATATATATAAAGCAAGATGGAGGGTTTAGGGTAGTGGTTGGTCCTTCTTCTTCACCTTCTTCTCCATGGGTTTGTGTAATTGGATAAAAAAAATCCATATTGCGGGCATGGGTGGTTAGTTACTGAGTTAAAAGTAAAAACAATTTAGGTGTAATTTTTTAAATTTTTAATAATCCTTAAAAGGCCTTGTAGAGATAGATATGGGACCATTTTGTATCTTGTTAAAGTACTGTAGAACTCACAGCTCGTGAGACTGTAACATAGATAAGAATTAATCAGCATCTGAGTACGAATACGAAATTCCCTCTCTGCGCATTTAATCCCAACCCTGACCCAGGCAGAAAAAGAAGATAAAGAATAGACATCATTGCATAGCTGAAACTCACCTTTCCACCCAGTTCTTGTAGCTGGGGATGTCCTTGGCGTAGAGGAGCTTGTTGGAGGGGGAGTCTTTGCCCAGGCGGTGCTCTGAGGTGGAGCAGGAGTCCATGAAGGTCTGAGCCACCACGGACAGGCAGGCGTCTGTGATGCTGTTTTTGTGAATGTCGAACACAAACTGGGGGTTCTTGATCATGTTGACCCAGAACCGCAAGGGGAGGCTGCAGGAGAGGTGGCAGAGGGGACACAGTCAGGGCACAGCTCACAGGAGACACCACAGCAGCAAATGGAGGGTGGGGATCAAAGATCGGGCTGTGGATATGGAGATTCTGGGATAAACTTTGCTATGCAATGAATCCCTCCCCTACAAAGTCTAGGAATATCCTTTTGTCCCTGCAATCCTTACAAGACAGATTTTGTGAGTCTTAGAGTCAGTGCAATCTTACTTGAAGGCACCCATAAATTAATGGGAGTAAAATTTAGGTGATGATGACAAAGACTCTGGATCTGGATATGAAGATTCTGGGATAAACATTGCTACGAAATGAATCCCTCCCCTACCAAGTCTAGGGATGGTAGAGACATCACCTTTTGTCCCTGTAACCCTTACAAGGCAGATTTTGTGAGTCTTAGAGTCAATGCAATCTTGTTGAAGGCACCCATAAATTAATGGGAGTAAAATTTAGGTGATGACAAACACTCTGAATCTGGATATGAAGATTCTGGGATAAACTTTGCTATGCTATGAATTCCTCCCTTACGAAGTCTAGGGAAAGTAGAGACATCGCCTTTTGTCCTTACAAAACAAGGCAGATTTTTTTCAGTCTCAATACAATCTCGTTGAAGGTGCCCATAAATTAATGGGAGTAAAATCTGGGTGATGATGACAAACACTCTGAATCTCTCTGTGTTAAGTTGCAATGGAAAGTTGACCCTGTTGGTTGCTCCATCAGATGAAGAGAGACATTGAACCCACAGAAATTATTATGGTGTGGGTTATGAAGCACTGGGACAGGCTGCTCAGAGAAATTGTGGCTGCCCCTGGATCCCTGGAAGTGTCCAAGAACAGCTTGGACAGGGCTTGGAGCAACTTGGGATAGTGGAAGGTGACCCTGCCATGGTGGAGGTGGCACTTGATGAGTTTAAGGTCCCTTCCAACCCAAACCATTCTGGGATTCTACACCTTTGTCATTGAGGGACTTGGCTTTTAGCTCTCACAGCAATCCCATGGGAAGAGAGGCAGGTAGAGCTCCCAGGTGGAGACTGAGAATGCTCATGGCACACCTGTAGGTCACCATGTCCTGTCACTCTCTGCTGCTCCAGCCCAAGCCTGCCCACAATCCCAGTACCCCGAAGCAGGAAGCAGTTTCTACATGACAGGGAAAGCCCCATTGCCTCAAGGAAAAAAAAAAAGGAACTGGGAAACCAGTACCACAGCCTTTGATATGAAAATATATCTGCCCTAACCAAGGAAAAGCTATTCCAGTTGCAACCCAAAGCCCTTTTCCCCCTTTTTCTCCAAAGAGCAGCTCATTTGTATGAGATGCCCTGAGGTACATGTATGAGGTACCTCCAGCCTTTGCCTGGAGCCTTTTGTCAGGGCAGATGCATTGCAGTGATCAGGCCCAGGAGCTGGGATTTGTCACTGAGCACAGAGCCCAGCCCCTGTCTCTCTCTCTCAGGCAGATTGCTAAATCTACCCTCACTCTCTGCATCTTTCAGCTTAAAAAATTCTCCTGAAATTCAGAACAAACTCCCCAGTTCCTCCCATTTGCTGATTGCATTCACAACACTGTAAAAAACTCATCCCTGAGCCTGATGGATTTTGGGTAACAACTTTCCTGACATTGTGTTTTCCTGAACCTCTGTGTGTTCTCCTGAGCAGCAAAATTACAGAACAAATGTAAGGAAAGCCCCACAAAGGGAATCTGGTCAGCCAAGTTCAGGAGAAGAGGGAGATGCTGGAAAACACAGAATTATAGAGTCCTTTGGGTGGGAAGAGGCCTTAAAGATTATACAGGTGTAGGGACACCTTCCACTATCCCAGGTTGCTCCAAGCTCCATCCAACCTGGATTTGAACAATCCAGGGATAAGGCAGCCACAGCTTTTCTGGACAGCCTGTTCCACAGGGTCTCAGGGAAGAATAAGTAAAAAATGTCAATGAGACATGATGGAGTTGTGGGAATTTAGGCTGGGAATGGAGAATCATCACTGGGGGGATGAGGTGGATGGGTGAACCTTGCAGAAGGCCTTGTGCAGGTGTTTGGTGAGGAGCAGAGTGTGTGTTTGTGTGCCTGGCTGTGGGGAGGGGACAGGGGATGATGTCCCTGGCTGGGAATAAAGGAGCCCTGTGATGTGGCTTTGAGTTAATTTGATCTGATTGAACAGATTTCTTCACACTGCCCCTTTTCCCACAAACACACACGCTCTGCCTTCCCCCCTCCCCCCTTAAATAAACCTCCTGCTCATTTAGGCTGAGTGGCTGCAATCAGCCTTAGATTAGCGCCGCAGATAATGTTAATAATATGCTAATGTTTCATTAGTTGAAAGCCTCTTTGGTGCATGGGGTTTCTTTTTTTATGTCACCGGCGCTGTGACGATCTGCCAACTGCATGACTGGGAAAAGGAAAAAAATGCATGAGCTGGGAGCCCCACGGCTCTCCTCTGCTGCTCCTTTTATAGTCCCTGTGTTTGCACAGGAGAAGGGGAGGGAGCCATTCCCCAGGGAGCTCTTTCAAACTGGGAGACTCAGCAGAAAGGAGATTTTTTTCCACTGATCCTGGCTTTTCCCACTGTCCCATTGCAGGGATGAGGAGCTGGAGCAGGGGGCTGATGTCACACTTTGTCCCTGATGTCACACTTTGCCACTGATGTCACCCTTTGTTACTCACTCCAAAGAACACTCACATCCTGCTCCAAACCCTTTAAAAACCTTGCACCATTGGAGATGCTTTCCTGGCCTCTACCCAGGAGGGTACAAATCTCCTGTGGGCGCTCCACATCCTCTGAGGATGTCTTGGGAACCTTAAAATTCTCAGTTGGTATGAGATACCTCTGTGTCGGCAAACAGATAGAGCTGGGAATTAAAACACCCAGTGCAGATGAAGGCAGTGGTGTTGAATTATCTCCCATGCCTCCCGAGATATTCCTATGTGAGCCTGGGCATATTCTGTATATTCCTGTGCAGAGCTTGGGCACTGCAGCAATTAAAAATTTTACTTAATTTTTCCTCATCAAATCCCTCACAAATCCTTCCATTTTCATGTAATACAGGGCAAACTAGGACCTGTTTAGCCAAAAAATGCTGATCCTTTAGATTTTGGGATCTTCTGACTTCTCCATGGGCTTGGCCAGACTGAGCCTCATCCTTTGAGCCCCACACCAGTTTCCTCAGCTCTTCCAGCAGCCAGATCCCAAAGACACTTCCCTCTGGTCCCCTTCCAGCCCAGTACCCATGCTGGGCTGTGCTGGGCTGTCTCACTCACTCACCAGTTGCTTTTCCAGGTGTGCCGCACGTGGGGGTCGTGGATGTTGTGCTTGTCTGCCTGCTCATCCAGGAAATCAAACATGTACTTGATGGCCAAGGGGAGGGCACTGCCACGGTGGGCAGTGCTGAAGATGGTCTCAAAGAGGTCGTCCACGAATTTCTGCAGGGTGCCCTGGTGGGAGAAGGAAGGAAGGAAGGAAAGAAGAGCATGAGGTACAAGTGTGCAGAGGACTTTGAATTTTGGTACCCCACTGACACAGGGTATGTCTGCGGATAAACCAATGTGTGATAGAAAATTGAGGGCTCTCTATCAGTTAAATGTGACATGACCTGAGAATTTCAATACAAATGTCTTTAAGCAGGAATGTTCATCATCACAAGAACCATTACACATCATTTCCACACGGATTCCTCTCTCTGCATCCCATCCTCAATGCTTTAGCGCATCCATCAGACAAAACCCAGCCATTTTCCAGGCTGGCTTTCACCCGGGGCCATCTAAACTGGGAAGAGAAGTCTGTAGAAGGTGTCACAGAGACAAAAAGGACAAGAGAACCTAGAGAGGTGGGTGGTTAATGTGTGACCAGCATCCTAAACTACACAAACTTCATTCCCAAGAGGCCTCCTCATCTTTTATTCCCCACTGGCAGGAGAATCCCAGACTGAGGGCTTGGAGAGTCACTCTTGTGAGGACAATACTTTTAACAGGAAGGAGAGGAGCTG
This sequence comes from Zonotrichia leucophrys gambelii, assembly GCF_028769735.1. Lineage (NCBI taxonomy): Eukaryota > Metazoa > Chordata > Aves > Passeriformes > Passerellidae > Zonotrichia > Zonotrichia leucophrys. Next base: position 69,677,554 of record NC_088170.1, read on the forward strand.
GAATATGTGAGGGTGGCCAGGCTTGGAGAAGGGGACAGCTGAGGAGTTCTAGGCTGGGTTTGGGGTGGAATCAGGCAGGACACGTTTTCCCTGTCACCAGAGCATTTATGTGTGGATAAATAGCTGCTAAAATAACCAAAAATCAACTGAATCTCCAACAACCATTCCCTGCTATGAAAAATTTCCTCTCCTGCAAGATAAAACTCTGCCCTTTCTCCAAGGACCTAGGGAAGAAATGTCTCCTTTCTAGAAACAAAGCCCCGGGTTCCACCAGAGTGGCTCAAGTTTACCTAGAGCTAACAAACACTTAATTAGAAAGCTGGTGTCTCTGGCTGATTCACCACCTGATTTATTCTTTGGGAAACAAACAGAGGCACCTTTTTGTTTGTGTGAACTTCTGCGGGGTGAACAAAGCCCTGCAGCACATCTGACTCAGAAAGGGCTCAGGAGGGGAAATCCTCTTGGTCTGACATGGGAGAGCTGCCCGCAGGTTCAGTTCCTGCAGGGAATTAGTTCTTTACATGCTCACCCTCACAAATGCCACAGAAACCTTTGAGGCTTTTAGGGGAGAGGCTCTTGGGTATCAGAGGTCAGGGATTTACCAGAATAAAAATCATTGTCAGTTTAACAAAGTCTTCCTGGGGATTGTATTATAGCAACTGCTCTCTCTCCTTCCCTCCCTCAAACGGCCACAATGAGAAAAGAAAATTGTTCAGCCCAAGAGGGGAAACAATAAAACTCCAACCTTCCTACTCTTTCTGTTGCTGTGCAGGTTTTACAGCTGCTTTCCAGGTATCTCCATGAAAAAACAACAACAGCAACAACAACAACAAAAAAAACCAAAACAACAAAACACATACAAAAAAACCCCAAAAAACCCCAGCAACAACAAAAATAACAACAACAAAAAAACCTCAAAACCAAACCAACCCAACAAACAAAAAAAGGAACAACAATTAAAAAAACACCCAACACAAAAGCCCAACCCAAGTGCTGAGTTTGTGACCCAGAACAGAAAGCAAAAGCAGTTCAGTGGTGGGGTAGGGGCTGCATCCCCAGATAACATAAATCAGCACCAGTCCAATGCTTGCTGGTCTACACCAGCTGGGGCCTGAGCCCTGGGGAGCAACACTTTCCTTTTTCAACGTTTTTCACGTGCTGTGTGATCAATAAAAGCCTCCTGATGCCAGGGAATGGGGCATGGACCAGGGGCTAAAGACAAAGCTGCCTTTCCTCCAAATCCCTCTGCAGCTCAGCCAGCCTGAGTGAGGCTGCAGGGACAGCCAGACATCAGAGGCAAAATGAGCTGAGGAATAAATGAGCAGGTAAATTTGAAAAATAGGACTTAAACTAGTGATGGAAATGTGTCTGATGGGCAAACTCAGGCAGCATTTGCGTGAGCACATGGAATTGTGTTTGTGCCTATTAATACCTGACCAAAATGAAAATGTTATGGATGTGTTTGGAGACTCAGGTCAGGATGTCCCTGCTCTGCCCCCGCTTGATTTCATCTGTATTTTCTCTCTGTGCATGCTGAGTTTTCATGTCTCACTGTAATGTCAATGTAACCCTCTCCAAGTCATCAGCACAAGAGTCTTTATTGGCCCAGGGAAAATGTGGAGGAGGATTTTTACCACAAAACTCAGGATTTTGTGGTATAGGAGCCATTTCAGAGTGTGAGGCCTGACACATCTTTGGAGCTTGCTCTGAGCACCTGCCCTGGCTCTTCACTTGCTCAATTTTGGTACAAATTACAAACCACTATAATTGACAACTCCAGCACCTCCTGCTGTACTTTCCCCACCAATCTCATGGCCCTGGATTGTTACTCCTCCTTGCTTTTTCAGTGTCTCTTTTTGGACTCTGCTTTCAAAGCTCAAGCTCCCTCCCCACATGCTCAGAACTCTCCCCTTGCTTATTTCCCTTCTGCCCCTCTCTTTTTACCCAACTTTGGCATCCTTTGAGTGGCCTCTCACTTCTTTCCGACAAGAAATTCCACCTCGCTTTCAAACCTGCCCTGTCCCCTGCCCTCACCACATACCTTGGTGGCCAGTAACCTGGTCAGGTAGATCTCAGAAACCATCTTGCTGCCTCGGTCACCCTCTTTTTGGTCTCCATGCTCGTGGTTCTTGACCAGGTGCCACATCTTGACGCCGCTCTCCAGGTCGGGGGTGATCATGGGCGTGCGCGAGCGGAGGCTGTCGGGGCTGCCCGTGTAGCGGATCATGTTTTCTGCAGAGACACACACAAACAGGGGTCCCCACGTGTCTCAGCAGCTCTTGGTGTTATAAGTAAAAATTTAATTATGTTAAATCAGTGTATAGTTCCATTATAATGTATTAATGATGTTATATTACTTGTATTATGTTAAGAGGCTGTCGGGGCTGCCCGTGTAGCGGATCATGTTTTCTGCAGAGACACACACAAACAGGGGTCCCCACGTGTCTCAGCAGCTCTTGGTGTTATAAGTAAAAGTTAAGTTATGTTAAATTAGGGAATAGTTCAATTGTATTGTATTAATTATGTTATATTAATTGTATTATGTTAAGAGTGGTTATTAGAGTGTTCTAGGAGAAGGGTCCAGTGTTTGGTGGAAGGGCAGTCTGGAGGGGCAAGGCGAGGTCAAAGAGGGATTGGATGGAAGATCTGACCATCATTCGAAGCCCTGCAGAAACTACTGGTCCAGAATGAACAGCATTAAAGACCAATGAGAAGCCTGGAAATGGACCAATCACTACATGGATCCAAAATGGACCAATCCTGGACTCAAAGGGGGCTATAAATGGGGGAATTTCAGTTGGGTCAAAGTTCTTCTTTTTGGAAACTTAGAACCCAGTGCACTTGGGGTTAGCGCACTGTTCTGTTTTTGGCTTGCTGTGTGGGTGCCTGGGCTTATCCTGGGTACTCTGTTCCTTGTAGCTATTTTAATAAACAAGAACCTCTTTCTCCAGATAAAGTTTGGCCTCATTCATATTCATAACATTGGCATTGGAGTTTTCAGGAATTCTGTTTGTGACGTGCCACCAAGTGCGTTTTTCAAAGCATTGTCCGCATGGTTGGCTCGGCAACCATGAGCCAGGTGTGAGGTCACTGAGCCAGGTGTGATGTCAATGTCTGCACTATTAAATTAAGTGAGGTTCAATCCCTGATTTCCAGCTCTCTATAATCTTTACCTCTTATCATGCTACCTGGCAAGTGTCACTGTCACTGTCAGACACTTTGGTTCAGGGGGTAGCGCCAGTTCCTTTTGGTAACCAGTTCCTTAAGTGACTGCTTTTCCCATATTTTATCCATGACATGCCATGCTGCTTAACATAAAAATATTGGTGTCTCTAATGTGATCTCCTATTTAGCTCCTCATCCCCAGATTTAGAAGGAGCTGCCTCCCCTCCCTCCCTGGGTATCAAAGCAAACAATTCCTGCCCAGCCATCTTCCTTACTCCCTGCTCCAAAATCTTATTTTGACAGAAATCAGCCAGAACCCCAGGTGGACACCCACAAATTTCCTCTCCAAGAATACTTTTAAGCTCCAAATTTTACCTCTCTTTGCCTCTGTGTGATGGCACAAGGCATTCCCCTCTCCCTGACCTTCTAGCAATGTTGCCTTTTCCAACCATAATTATCAGAAGTGTTGCACCTTTCTGTAGCAAGATCTGAATCAGCCTCATTAATGCATTACCAATCTCTACATATTAATTATCAGATGGAATATCCTTTTTCTCTCTGGATGCTGTTTTCTTAATTGCAATTAACAATCACTTTTTGACCCACCACATCTTCTCCTCCCCCTGCCTCCTTCCCTATTCCCTCCTCCTGAAAAAATCAAATGGCAAAAGAATTAAAGAAATCCAACAGAAATTAACCCCCCTCAAATCTTCCTTTCCAAAGGTCACTGTGTCTTTCAGTAATTGCAACAACATGGCAAAGAGGATGAATATTAATAAGGCCTCATGGATCATTCATGTCCTTGGAGAAAGTGGAAGGGGGCACCTCTGGACATTGAGTAACTGCTCTTTCCTTTAAGATAAAGGGAGTAAGGAGGATTGGAGATGCTTCCATAAATTAAAAATATGAATAAAGTGATATGACAGCAGCATTCAGGTTGGAGGGGGGTCTGCAGCACCCTGGTTGTGCATCAGGGATGTTTTGTTTTGCTGTCCAGCATCACCTTAGTGAGACACAGGCTGGATGCAATTCTAGTGCAGGGAGGAAGGTGTGGAGGGGGTGGGTGACACTCAGGAGGTCCCTGTTTGGCCCTGCAGAGAAGTTCCCACCTGGTGAACCTTCCACAGCTGTGTCACTCTGCTGTCTCATGGGGACAGTGGGAACAACAGTTAACTGCCTTGAGATCTGCTGATAAAGATCTCAAATCTAAGAGTGACATTTGGTGATCTAAGAGGGAGGCAGCTAATTATACAGACTCCTCCTTTCATTAATGAGGGAGGAGAACCTCCCAAGAGCAGTCCAACCACTTGGATCAACACTTTGAATGAGCTGCCAGAGTTTTAGATGGCTAAATCCTCCCCTCCTGCCTAATTTCACCAAATAATCATCTGCCCATCATTGTCCCTGCTGGTGCTTAGAGTCTGGTGACCACTGTGACAGTTGGGATCTTATCCCAGTGCTCTCCCAGTCCATCCCAGCACACGTGTTGGGACCCAGAACATTTCTCTGGCTGCCCTGGAGGACCCAAGACCCTGTCAGAGGGCTCAGAGACCTTGGCACAGAGTCACAAACACCTGTGCCTTTGATTTTAGCCCATGGAAACAATTACCAACTTTGTGTGAGGAGTTACAAGCCACAAGAGTTTGAGTAGAATAATAGTGAATTTATCACAGGGGGAAAAAGTAGAATTTTGGGGATTTAGAATGGGGCAAGATGGAGGAATCTGGGCATGTCCAGTGTTTCTCCTTCTTCTTCTTCTTGTCCTGCATCTTCTGCTGTGATGGTGGCACTTCTGGATTGGTTTAGAGTAGAGACAGACTGTCTAACATAGGTGATAGGTATTGGAAAATTATTGTAAATAAAGTACACATAGTTCTTAGTATAAAAAGCCAACACCATCCCAAGGGCAGGGACTGTGCCACAACCCAACCTGCTGGACAGATCTCAGTGGGTCAGAGAAAGAATGTCATAGATAAGAGCAAATAAACAACCTTGAACAGCAGAGCAGAGGAATTTCAACTTCTTCTTCAGTCACAGGGCTGGGAAAAAAGACTTTCTAACACCTTGGGGGTCATTTCAACCACAGAAACCCAAGACACACACACCCTTACCATACTTGCTGGCTGACGTCCGGGACACCGTGGAGTTGTTGACTGCGTTGTAGGCAGTGACTTGCTTGGAGACCAAAGCCACCACAGATCCATCTGGGACCTGCATTGAAAAAAGGACTGGGTCAATAAACTTCTGAAAAGTGGCTGAGGACCATGCCCAGGGCAGCATGAGCAGCAAATCAGTGTCTCCGTAGGCAGGGCACAGTTTACCCTCCAAGCTTCAATTTCTTGCTTTTTTGAGTTGGTCTAGTAATAAAAAGGGACAAAAGCTGCTGTTACACAGCCAGAATCTGCACTTGGACAAAGGGACAAGTGGTGACAAACAGATTCTGCTCCATCCAGGCCCTGATTCAAAGCCCAGTGACGACAGTGTGAGTCACCGAGTCATTTAGGTTGGAAAAGGCCTTTAAGATCATGGAGTTCAAACATTAACTCAGCCCCACTGTGTTCACCACTAAGCCATGTCCCCAAGGGCCACATCCAGAGGCCTTTTAAACACTTCCAGGGGTGGTTTTTGCATTAACCCTAGTAAATCTGACAATAGGTGCATCCCAGGGAAGCTCTTAGGCAGAGAAGGAGCACGAGAATAATAAAATCATCTGAGCTACTTCAAACAGGCCTGGCTGTTCCATTAGGATGATAAAACTGATGTGAAATGTTCCATTCCTTCCTCCTGGATTGCAGGTGACATCTGGGTGCCTGGCTCAAAAATTCCTGTCTACAATTTTCCACTATGATCCTGTCACCCTCTCACCCATCCCTGTGACAAAGGCACTGCTGGACTGAAGGGACAGCCACAACTTCTTTCTCTTTGTGGTGTCAGAGGGTGGAAAAGCAGCAGGTTTGGAGTGGCTGATGTCCAGGATGTCATGGACAATGTTTTGAGGGACCACAGGACTTTTTTAAAGGAGCCAGGCTTTCTGTTTCTACAACAAGGCAAATCATGTGGGTCCCATGTCAGAAATGTTAACAAGCTCGTGGCTCAAAAGAGCCATATCAGGAACATCTGTGATAAATAAGACATCATAAAGAGGAGATGGGTGAAAAAAATCCCTTCTAACGACATCTAACTCTTGTCTGTGTAATAATAATAATAATAATTAGCACTTGCATGGAGTTTTTCATCTTCAAAGCACTGCAGAGGCTAATTAAATAGCCCCTCAGCTATCATGGAAGGCAATTATTGGCTCTTTGTAGTTTTAGCCCCACACCACAGATGGGGAAACTGAGGCAAAGGCAATCTCAGTGTCTGTCCCAGCATGATCTGTGTCAGCCTCCAGGACAGCCAGGAAAATGATGTTTCCTGAGGACCTGGCCCAGCTCATCATACAGCTGGGAGCTCATTGCCTGAGGCAAAGAAAACATGGAAAAAGCACAGAGAGGGAAGAAAATTATGCCTGGTTTGTTGATGAAATAAAGCAGGAAACGTCCTTGCTCTCTCTGGGGAAAAAAAAAATCAAATCAAAATCCGCCAGCAATGCTTCAATCAATCTGAAGTAAAAAGTTTTGTTTCCTTTTCAAATTATTGCTTGCTGCCTCCTCAGCTCAGCTCTTAAGTGACAAGAGAAAATAATCTTGTTATGAAACAGAGGTTGCTGAGGTGTGATGGAGGAAATGACAAAATTGTCAGCATCGGATTAAATTTAATGAGGTCTTTTTTATTTGGTGTTTTTTTGCAAGGGAGAAGACTTTGACCAAAACTTCACTTTTTTCATTAAATCTACCACTTGTGTAAGACATTTCAGACACCTCTAACCCTCTATTATGAATTTCAGGTCATGCAGGGAGGAAGGGAAGCAGAGCAGGTCACCTGGACCAGGTTAAAGATCAAAAAGTTCCTTGTAATAACAACTCCACTGCTTCATGCTCTCCAGCCACGCTGTTTTCCACCTCCCTTTTGCAGTCACCAAGCCTCCCTCTTTCCATTTTTCCTTTTTCTATCCTTTTGAACTCTGCCTGCACTAAAAGGCCATGGATACATTGGGGAAAGAGGCATGGAAGGCCTTGGATTTGTTTGTCTGCATGAGAAATGTTAGCTCATGTTGTCCTCATCTCCTCTTCACCCCCTTCACTCACCAGGGGTGTCCTTTGAGAGGGAAAAAACATTTTTTTCTACCCTTGGCTTCCTCTCTACTGCTGTTGAGGATAACTGGGACAAGGACAGGAGGGATGTGCTCAGCACGGGGGTTCTGCCCGGTTACTGCCCACTCAACCTCTCTTTACCTCTGCATCTTAGCACAATAAAAACCACAGAATTCTTAAGGTTTGGAAAAGACCTTTAAGATCATTGAGCCCAACTGTTCACCCAGCACTGCCAAAGCTACCACCAACCCACGTCCCCAAGTGCCACATCCACAAGGTTTTGAATGTTCTCAGGAGCGCTGATTCCACCACTTCCCTGGGCAAGAGAATAAATAATATTTTGCTTTTTGCTTTGGCAGAAAGAAGACCCAACTCCTGCCCACCCTCTCCCACAGATACCTGGTAGTGTGCCAGCGTGTTGAGTCTCTTCCAGTCGTTCTCTATCTTGGTGGTGATGTCCTCATCCTGAAGGATCATCCTCGCCCCGCTTGCCTGCCGCCACTCTGCAAGGAGAAACAAACAAACAAATAAACAACCAAATAAATAAATAAATAAACAAACGAGACAGGTGTTGCCCTTTTGCCCACCTGGAAATGAAACTCGAGGCAATTTTAGCAACATTTAGTAATATAAAAGCTGATCTTTATTTGAAGGCCTTCAGGGGCAGTTGTGGAAAGATGTCCAAAAAAGTCCAACGAGTATGATTTTATAGGTTTTAGGTAAAAAGCGCCAGTTAGGAGGACAAGTGGTGATGCAATTCCCCCCCAGGTCAAGTCCCTTCTCTGAAGCCCCCTTGGCATTGGCTGTGCTTTGTCCATGAGAATGTAACTCAAAAAGTTGTTCTCAACCTTGGTTCCCAGGAAGAACCAAGGTAGCACTGGGACCCTGCACCTCCTGGGGCTTGGGGCTCTGGGATTTTGTTTTGTCTTTCAGCCTAGGGAAAAGACATGGAAAATTACTGGAAAAACTAGCCATAAATACAACAGGCTACCAATATATGTGTGAATTCACAGAATTCACAAAATCCCTGGGTTGGGAGAGACCTTTGAGGCTATGGAGCCTTCATCAAGCTGGACCATTCTTGGTTGTCACATTTCAGTCACAGTGATCCAGCCAAATACAGCTTAGCCAGAGCCACATCTAAAAGTCCATTCATTAGCAGGAGTTAATTAAAATGAACTCTTGGATTTGGAGACATCACCTGCCACCCTTGTTTGTTTTTCCCAATATAAAAATGCAAGAACTGCTGCAAATTTCTTTTGGTTTCAGCACTTTTCTTATCACATAATTAAAATGCAATGGGAAAGCTGCACTTGCCTTTATTATTCATTGAAATTAGCAGGGAGAGGTCAGCGACTGTGCTTATTGCTGGGTGTTACTTTGGCTGGAGACACTGAGGGTGAGCAGGGGTTGTGTTGGCTGAGCACTGATCCTGAACTGCCCTTCAGCCACTCCAGCTCCTCACATCCTCACCTGCTGGGGTGGCTTTGCATGGGAGGCATTGATGGAAGGGATGGAAAGCTTCCAGCTACCATAAAATTGTACACACTCTTGTGAAAAACAAATGTTAAAGGTGAATGAAGCTCAGGAACTTTCAGGAGGTACAGATACCACCTATAAGTGAGCATAAGACTAAAGAATAAACCTAACAATAAACAATGTTTCTCAGATTATCAAAAACTGTGAGAATACCATCAAACAAACCAAACAAATAAAAGCCATACAGAATAGCAGACAATATTCCAAATATAAGTATAAAAAAGCCTAATAAATTAACTATATCACACTACCCCAAACACACCAAAGTAAACACTGGGGACTCACAATGTTTATTGTACTCACAATAATAAAAACCACCACAAAATAATTAGAGACTTACCCTACACCTCATGCTATAGCCTGTAACACCATCTTAGGTCTTAAAAACCAGTCCTTTAAAAACATAATACCCCTAAAAAAATTGAATCAAACAACAAAACTCATTTCAAAACCAACTTTATTAGCACCCAAACTAAAGAACATGACATTGGGTGTACCATATCCCCTACCATACACCAAATACAAAGTAAAGAAATGCAATAAACTATTAAAAACCACTATATCTACATCATCCCCGTGGAGTCTGAGGATGATGGTCTCTGCTCATATCCACCTGGGCCAGATCCCTGCCATCCAACTGCTCCCAGACACTGCTTAGAAGAGTAAAAAAATGCTGAAGTTTGGGCTGGGATGGGAAATGGTGCTCTTAGGAAGTGCCCCACTCAAGGCCAAAGCCAGTTCTGCAGTCACAGAGTGTTTCTTGTGTGCCTTTCTCACAGGGTCATGGGGACAGTGTCACTTTGACCTCCCTCCTTCATGGCTCTGCATATTCCTGTTTTCTGCATGTTTTCTGCCCTGGCTCATCTTTGGAGAGACACACACTTGTGTTTTGGGAGGGATGCACAGATTCTTGAGCACAGCTTTCCCCATCCTGGGCTTTATTTGTATCTCAGGGCTGGGCAAGGTGCTCAGAGCAGATTTCCCTCTGCTCCAGGGACACCCTGAGATGTTTCCCCAAACCTTTTGTACAGACTCAGGGGATCCCTGAGCCCTTTCCTTGGCTTTCCTGTGAGGAAGTGTCAGGGCCAGCCTGACTGCACAAAACAAGGAGGAAAACCTTCAGGGCTGGCTTGGAGTCTCCAGTTTCAGTTTTGCAGCCTGATTTCCCTCCCCAAAACCTTCAGGGCAGGCTTGGAGTCTCCAGTTTCAGTTTTGCAGCCTGATTTCCCTGCCCTAACACAAATCACTTCACCTCTGATACTTTGCTGAGCCCCTGAGCAATGACAGGGAAATGATGGGGAAAGGAGCCCCAGTTGTCCCCAGCTCTTCCTGGCCTCACGGCTCCCCTTCTCCACGAGCTCAGGGGGTCCCAAACAGACCTGCAAGGGAATGGGGAGGGAGAAGGTGACCCTGCCATCCATCCTCACAGCATTAAGTGTCAGCTCTGTCCTGCTGGCAGCACCCTGTCCCCTCTCTGCTGGGATCCAGCACAAAGGACAGACACACTCCAATCCAATTTGTTACACTCCCACCTTCCAGAGAGAGGGAGGAGAGGGGGAGGGAGGTAAAAATCCCATTAACTTTATCAAGCCTTCCAATCAGGAGCAGTGGTAAATGCAAACTCAGGAGACAGCTGCTGTGAAGCCTTTATATTTCATTCAGCAGATAGTGTATCTTTTTATTGCACGCAGGAATTACTTCTTTGCCTCTTTTTTTTCTCTTTTTTTCTCCTTTTTTTTTTTAAGGAACAACCTTTCTGTTCAACTTGACTGGGAAAAAGGAAATTCCAGGGGCCCTTTGGCAGTGAGGTGAAGGCAGCAGTGCCTGGCTACGGGGTGACTCTGTGGCAAGAGGGAGGATGGGGAGATGTCACCCTGCACCTCAAATCCTACAGAAAATGTTATATCTCCCTCTGATCCAGGTCTAGGAAGAGAGGAGAAACTCAGCTCTGTTTCTGGGGTGGAGAAAGGGATGGGAACAAAAGTTTATCTCAGAAAACACGGAGCTGGGAAACGACAGAGAAATATTTCATCCTGTATGGAGTGAATCATAGAATCACAGATTGGTTAGAGTTGAAAGATCTTAAAGATCACCTCATTCCACCCCTGCCATGGCAGGGACACCTTCCACTGTCCCAGGGTGCTCCAAGCACCATCCAGCCTGGCCTTGGACATTCCAGGGATCCAGGGACAGGCCCAGCTTCTCTGAGCACCCTGTGCCAGGGCTTCATTATCCTCAGAGTAAAGAATTTCTGTCTTAAAATCTAATCTGAAACTCCCCTTCTTTTAGTATTAAACCATTTTCCCGTGTCCTGTCACTCCAGGCCCTTGCCCAAAGTCCCTCTCCAGCTCTCTTGGAGCCCCTTTAGGCACTGGAAGTTGTTCTGAAGTCTCTCTGGGGTCTCCTCCAGCTCTCCCAACCTGTCTTCAGGAGAGATGAATGCAAACTCTCTGTCTTACTCTATGCATGCTAAATTAGACCCAGTTTAAATGTTTACATCTTAAATGAACCCACATCCCAGCCCTGAAGGGCTGGTGAGGCAGTGAAATCTCACCTGGCATGGTCCAAAATGAACCTGGGACAGCATCACTGAGAGCAAGCCAAGCCAGCAGCTCCCTCCCTGCACCTCTGACCTCAGCACCACCTTCCAAAGAGCATCCAGACCCCAGGGAAGAGCAAACACCTCGGCATGAAGCCACATTCCTGTTTTGTGACCCTCACACCTCACTGCTTTCCCAAAGATGGGGTGTTTCATGTGCGAGAGAGATCTTTTAAAAAATGATAATAACAAAAAACACCACAGTGGAAAGAAGTCATTACTCAGAGGGCTGCAATTTGGGGGTTTGCACTAAAACCTAACCTCAGGGTGTCCAAAATCAAGGCTTTCAGCTGACAACCCCCTCCAGGAGTTGCCTGGGCAACTGCCAAACGTTGTGACATTTGCCACACACACAAGTCCCTCTGCCTGCAGCTACCCTGCATTTAACAGCTCAAAACAACTCATTAGCTTGTTTGCTTTCTGCCATGCGAGCAATCTGGCCTGAGCGTGGACAGAAAGCCCAGAAAATGGTGATGGGAGCAGGAAATGATGCTGCTGTTTGAAAGCCACGGGTTCCAAGGCCAGATTGCAGCCATCTGCTCTGCCCTGCTCTGCTCCAGCCCCTGAGCTCAGGGCAGGCTGATCCTGAGAGCTCTGGGATGGTTCCTGAGGGCCAGCAGGGCTTTCTGCACTCCCCTTGCTGCCTTCAGGATCTCTGAAGGATGCCAGGTGCCAAGGAGCATCATTTCTTTGAGGAAAAGCTGGGATGGAGCTGTGGCTGGGTGTGTGGACCCTCTTGTATTGTATTTGTGTTCCCCCAGATGAAAGGAGGAATGATGAATCTCCATATTCTCAGAAAGTATATTATTATATTATATTATATTATATTATATTATATTATATTATATTATATTATATTATACCATATTTATCATATCATATCATATCATATTTATCATATAATTGAATACTTTACTAAACTATACTAAAGAATACAGAAGGGATACTTACAGAAGGCTAAAAAAGATAATAATGAAAACTCATGACTCTTTCCAGAGTCCCAACACAGCTTGGCACTGATTGGCCAAAGAGTGAAAACAACTCACACCAGAATCCAATGAAACAATTGCCTGTGATAAACAATTTCCAAATGCATTCCACATGAGCAAAACACAGGAGAAGCAAATGAGATAAGAATTGTTTTCCTTTTTCTCTGAGGCTTCTCCGCTTCCCAGGAGAGATGTCCTGGGTAAAGGGATTTTTTTCAGAGAATGTGAATGCTACACTCTTGTTCCTGTTTCACCCATGCTCCTCCCACTTTGTTATCTGCATTGCTGCTATCTTCTACTGGATAAGGGCTTTTTATTTATATTTTAATTGTTTTTTCCCCCCAGCTGCCTCATCAATGCTCCCAGAGCTGCCCATTAGCCAGTCTGTCATCACTGTGGGCAAGCCTGTTCTCTGAGGGGGTGCACATGCTCATGCCAACTTTCTGGAACTTTCTACTCCTCAGGAGGTCATAGAATCACAGGCTGGATTGGGTTGGATAGAGAATCACAGTCTAAAATGGGTGGGAAGAGATCTGAAATCTCCAGCCCCTTTCTAGCTTCCGCCACACCAAGTTGCATCAAGCCCTGTCCAGTCTGGTCTTGAAGAGGTCAATATTTCCTAAACCAGCAGCAATTCTGGATGCAGAATTGTCAGGCCCCAGCTGGGACCCTGCACACACACACTTCTGGTTCCCAGAACCACAGTGGAATCCAGTTAATACCTGTATTTACAGTGTGCAGGTAAAATTCCTGCATCTCATTACGGACACATCCCTCATCCTCACAGCAGAACAAACAATCCCCAGCCACATCCGGCCTGAGATCTGCAGGAATTGCTCTCTGTGACCACCAGACAGGCCAGGAGATGTGGCTGTGAACCCCATTGCTGTGGTGTGCTGTGCCCTGGCACCCTGCCCTGCCTTCCCCCAGGCTCTCCCCACCTCTCAGCACTCCAGAGCCATCGTGGGTCCTTTTATGGATGATGTACGTGATCTGCGCTTTACTGCTGCTGGTTTTGGCAGCTCCTTCCGTTATTCTAACTGCCTTTGATGGGCAATTTCTGTCAGGAACTCCTCCCTCCCCTACACATACACACACTCAGACACTTAACTTCAATCCCTGACCTCTCATTGCTGCCTTCATTATTGCTGTGAATCGTTTCTTGGCCTCGGTCCATTCCTTCACTTTTTGGTTCCTCTACAGCTCAGCTGGTTTTATAGACTCCATCATTTTCCAGCCCAGTCTCTTTCACTGAAGGTCACTGAGAGCAAATTCTGGCAGATTCAGCCACAATGGAGTCCCCAGCTCTCCACCAGACACCTCAGCAACGGCCTGAGCAGATTTTTCTACGATTTTTCATATCCTTCAAATTTTTCAACATTTTTTTTCATATTCTCCAGGTGTGGTACCACATCTGCCTGTGGACCCGAAATTCAGACTACAAACAGCATTCTCTCTCCAGGTTTCTTTTTTCCAGGGGTCTTTGGCAAGAGAAAAGAACAGCCCCACTCATGCTTTTTCCAGACATTTGTCCAGGATGAATTCTATGGGCAAAAAAGCATGGCACTGGTCTTTTTATGGCCAAAGATTTCCTAAGCCAGGAGCATAAACATCACCAAAATGTCCCCTCTGCCCTCTCACTGTGAATTCTCTGTCTTGTAGGGGGTGTGGAGAGGGGCACTTGGTGTTCTTTAAAATGATCTGAGCTGCCCTGCCTGGCCAGCAGCTGGGGCAGAAGACCCCAAAATCTCTTGTGGGTGCTGATCACACCAGCACCCAGCTGGTTACTTGATCTGGGTTATCCTGGAATTTCACAGGGATACATCAGCTTTAGAAGGTGCCAGGAAAACTGTGCCTGAGTGAACCACACTCAATCCCACCCTGTAGGGGGATACAGTATGGGTAAATGAAGGTGGCATAGAATGTAATCTTATCCCCCAACGAGTTGCAGCTGGACCAATTACTAAAGATCAGGAGCAGGCCTGATGTTAACAGGCCACACCTGTAGCCAGTAAGAACAGTGTTATAAAAGAGTGGATTGGTGGGAACTGGAGTCAGATGGCTGCTGCAAGGACCAGGAACAGCCAATGCTTAGAGGAGATGCCTGCGAGAAACATTGAGGAGGCACAAAACTCTGGCAGTATGGAATCCTTACTCTATAATGGTAATAGAACTCTTGATATATAAGACAACACCACCCTGGCTGCAGTAACCCTTGCTTCCTTCTTTTCCAGCTCAGCTGAAAGAAGGAGCAGGGCAGGCAATTCTTCCAAGGGCTGTTCTTGTGCTCCAAGCACAGATGGGGCAGTTGGTGACCCCTGAAAACCCCAAAACACCTCTTTGCTCTTTGTCCAGAGCAAAGTCTCTGGATGGAGTTTGTCCATCTCCCAGCTCCCCTGTCCGCCCCCAGCCAGCAGCAATCTCCTACCCAGGTCCATGTCAGCAGCCTTGGGCCGGTGGGAGCAGGGCACGTTCTTGAAGATGGCATCCAGGATCTTCTCCTTGACCTGGGTGATGGTGTCGCAGTTGAGGATCTTCACCGGGATCTCGGGGCTGTTCACGTTGTCGGGGTTCACGCAGCTCAGCACCTGAGGAGAGGCACCACACCTTGCACAGGGCACTCAAACCGTCTGCCTGTCCCCCCTTGAGATGTCTGCATCCTACAAGAGGGGTCTAGGGCACAGAAAATTGTTGTATTTATGGGGTGCCCCATCTGACTCCATGTTCTTAGAAGGCTAATTTATTATTTTATGATACTGTCACCATGGTTTTTTTTAAGATTTTCTAAGCCTTCCGATGTTGACGTTCTTGTAGTGAACTTTCTCACACACTTTCTGTAAATAACACATTGTTTTTCATTCCTCTATGGAAGAGGAGAAAGTTGATGGACTGCTGTTTTGACCAGTGTCATTGGAGAGGTGGCACTGTCACCCTCCAATCCACTGACACGTTTAGAAAACTATAAATGTTAGAGTCAGAAAATAAACTACCTTTTTCCTTCACCTTGAGAACAGTGGTGTGAGCCTGTGTTCTTTCATGTCCTATAGCGACATGATATTAGAATATATTAAAGAATACTAAACTATACTGAAGAATACTAAAAGGATACAGACAGAAGGCTAGAAAGATACTGAAGAAAAACTTGTGACTCTTTCCAGAGCCTCAACACAGCTTGGCTCTGATTGGTCAATGACTCAAAACAATTCACATGAAACCAATGAAACAATCACCTGTTGGATAAACAATCTCCAAACACATTCCAATGCAACAAAACACAAGAGAAGCAAATGAGATAATATTGTTTTCCTTTTTCTCTGAAGCTTCTCAGCTTCCCAGGAGAAAATCCTGGACAAAGGGATTTTTCCAGAAAATGTGACTGCCACAAAAAATGGGAACCGAGGGTATTTCCTCCCTCACATGGGCACAGAGATGTGGTCTCACCTCTCATTTAATCATAGAGTCACAGAAGGGTTTGGGTTGCAGGGGTCTCAATAATCACCTCATTCCACCCCCTGCCATGAGCAGGGACAACTTCCATTGTCCCAGGTTGCTCCAAGCCCCTCCAGTCTGGCCTTGGACATTTCCAGGGATCCAGGGGCAGCCACAGCTTCTCTGGGCACCTCTAACCCTCACCACCCTCACAGGGAAGAATTTCTTTCTTAACAGCAGAAAACCCATGAAGACCAGCTGAGTGCTTTCAGTAAAAAATGTTCATTGAGATGCCAAGGTGACCTAATTCAGGAGTGGCCTCCTTGCATTGCCACCTGGTTTTGATAATCCCAGTGAAAAGCTTTATGTTTGTCCATCAGCACAGCCATGGAGCTGAGCAAACCCTCCTCAGAAGAATGTTATTAATCTGAAATGCAGGGCTCCTTAAGAAATGGAACACAAGGCAACATCAGCAGCCTTTGCTTTCACATACAGAAGAAGAAAATCAACCCAACTGGAGAGGCCTCTCTTTTCTCAGAAGGAAAATTTAATTTTCTCTGCTCTGTCCAAGAGTAAATGCAAAGCATGTGGTGAGGGGGGGATGCCTTAAACACAGAGCATTTAACAGCAGTCTCCCTGCTAAGCCTTGCCTGTGTCTCTGTTGATCATTCTGTTCATTTCTGATGGCACAAGTGTGAAGTCTATAAAGTTTTATAAACTTAGCACACCTTTGCACTTGAAAGGGGTGTTCAGTGATGCTCCAGGCTGTACATGGCCATTAAAATGTTCCTGTGGCACTTTTACAAGCACAGAGATGTTGGTTTTGGTGCCTCAGACAAATTTTAACTTGACCTAAATTCCCTTCCGTAGCATGCAAGAGGTGCTGGACTGTCCATCACTTTCCATCTTCACCTCCTAAAATGCAGTGGGAACTCAAAAATGGGGTGAAATCCTATCAGCCTAATTACACACTGCCTCACCAGGCTCCCTTTGGTGATGTTGTGCTCAGCCAAGAGGGACTTGTGAAGATACTGCTTACAAAGAGCTCTGTGATCTTGCTGGATGAAAGGGGAGATGTAAATAGGAGATATTGATTAGATCATAATGCTATTATTTGTATGTCACTTCCAGAAGTATTGAAAAAGCATCAATTCAGATCATAATAACAGCACAGATTTACAGTTCTGGGGCACCTTTCATCTCAAAGGATCACAGAATTGTACACAAAATGTTGAAATGAGTCCAGTGTTGAAGGCCATTAGTTGGTCTGCAGCTCTCCTGGGTTATGCCCATTCCCAGCCCACAGGAACCTCTTCCTCTGCAAACTTCTTGGGTGCATCCAGAAAATCCCACCTGAGTGCTGAGGGCCTGCACTGGTGTTTAGTTTATGATCTTAAAGATGTTTTCCAGCCTAAATTATTCTATCACAGGGAAATGGAGCACTGATGGCAGCCTGGGACAGCTCTGTGGGGTCACACCTGGCTATGGGGACCAAGTTTCTCTCCAGGTTTCTCTCTCAGTGGTCTGAGCTCAGCTAAAATGAGCTGGTGCCAGTCAGGGCAGGCTCTGTGGTGTGATGATCTCTGATACAAACAGCTGGATTTTGGGTCAGTTCCCCACAGAAGGCACTTGGTGTTCTTTAAAATGATCTGAGCTGCCCTGCCAGGCCAGCAGCTGGGGCAGAAGACCCCAAAATCTCCTGAAGGTGCTGAGCAGTGTCCCCACACCAGCACCCAGCTGGAAGGTGACAATGGTTGCTTGATCTGGGTTATCCTGGAATTTCACAGGGATACTTTAGAAGGTGTCAGGAAAACTCTGCCTGAGTGAACCACACTCAGTCCCAGCCTGGCTGCAGAAATCCTTGCTTCCCTCTTTCCCAGCTCAGCTGGAAGAAGGAGCAGGGCAGGCAATTCTTCCAAGGGCTGTTCTTGTGCTCCAAGCACAGATGGGGCAGTGGTGACCCCTGAAAACCCCAAAACACCTCTGTGTTCATTACAATGACTGTCAAGGCTGTCCCTCCAACATTCTAGGGAATTCAAACCCCAGTTAAGGAAGCCAACCCCACTCCCAGAGCACAGTGGCTTTGGCATATATTCCCCAGGTTTTACATCATCTGTCCAGTTGAGTTTTCCAGCTGTTCTCGAGTGGAGCATGAAACGTTTCTCCATACCCATACAAACCAAGCCAGAAACAAATCCCACTGTTCCAGCAGTGCTGTTCAGAGACTTCAATACAATCTCTGATGTCACCTGGTGGGCAAGAGACCCCATGATGGGTTGTGTTCCTACAGGACTGGTCACTCTGAGGGAGGTTTTGTGGTTTGTGGATCTCCCAAATGCAATGTTGCTGCTCTATCACCCACCAGCTTCATTTGGGTTTTAGGGTCACTCAAGGATGTGACTGTTTGGGCACTGAGAGGACACCAGCACTGTTCTGTCACTCTGTGTCCCATCAGGATGTGGGGTCAGCATGCATGGGAGAGGGAGCACATGGAGAAGTTATATCTGAGCTCTGCTCTCCCACTGACTCTGTGTGGCCTTGGGACATCTCATTTCTCTGGATTTCTGTTTATTGACCTTTTACTCCATCCTTGGGCTTTTTTATTTTTTATCTGCCAGCTCTTCCAGCCATGATCTGAGTGTCTGTGCACATGCAAAGCTTGGCTCAGCAAAGCCCTGATTTCCACTGCACATTAGTGGCGTTTAAATAATAAAGGCACAGCTTGTGATTACTCCCATGGTAAGCGAGTAATCCAAGGTGGCAGGGACACCTTCCACTATCCCAGAGTGCTCCAAACCCCATCCAACCTGGCCTGGGACATTCCCAGGGATCCAGGGGCAGCCACAGCTTCTCTGGGCACCCTGTACCCAGGGCCTCCCCATCTTACAGGCTAGAATTTTTTTCTCTAATTTCTAATCTAAACCTACTCTCTTTCAGTTTGAAGTCATTCCCTCTTGTCTTGTCACTCCAGGCCTCTGTAAATATTCTCTCTCCATTTTTCTGTTGGAATTCCCATATTGCAACCAGGGAATCAGTTCTGGCTTTATTTCATTACTCTATATTTTTAATAAAAGATGTCAGGCAGCTCAAGGAAGGTAGAAGAAGGACGAAATAAAACAGAAATAAAGAGAAACAGAAACGAAGAACAATCCTATTCATATTCTGCTCCTTCCTAATCTCCTTCACCAGAGCTGATCTCTGTAAATCTGTTGAGATTCCTATCGGGGTATATTTGTCTGCTCTTGAGATGTAAGAGGGAGAGCTGATTATCATCAAACAGCACAAAGCCAGCAGAGGAGAGCTTTGTTCAGCCTGATGTATAATTACTACCCTTTGCTGGCTGCTTCAGATCAAGCCTAAAAGGATCGGGGGGATTTCCTTGGGTGAAAGTGATCGCTCTGTGGCTGCATTTTTCTCTCTTTTCTGCTCATTTTCTCCATGTGTGATCAGTCTTCTGAAATTTTAGACAGCCACACATAACAGCAGAGAAGCAGCACTCTGCCAGCTCAGTAGGAAAGTCACGTTTTTAATATGCAGAATACAACTGTGGCCTTATTTAAGAATTAAGTCCACCCCCTCATCAGGCTTGGATTCAATCAAAGCTCAGCTCTAGACTGGAGTTGAAGAACATGAAAGGGCATTTCTAGCATCAGCCTGCCTGGGGTAAAGTCTAAGACAGGTCTAAGACAGGTTAAGGTCTAAGACTTGGAACTAAATTATCTTTAGGGTCCCCTCCCAAACCATCCCATGATTCTGTGATTGGACACAGCCCTCAGAGGTATCTGGAGCTAAGTGAGATGAATTTCCCTCATTTGAAAGTGCAAATAAAATAATCTGATCAGTTTAGAACATCTTCCGACTGTCCTGAAACTTGGGATTTGCTGAGAATAAAGATGGGAAATAGAAAAATTACAAGGATCACTGAAGGCTTAAAAAGTGTTCTTCATCCAGCAGAGACTTAGAGTGGATTTAATGCATCCAGGGAAGAATGAAGGCCCACAAACACTCTAAGAAGAGATATCTAATGCTCTTTAATTGATGCTCTTTAATCAAGTGGGAAGAGGGTGCAATCTCAGAGCAGAAGCTAAAGCTGCACATATGCAATGTGTATCTTACCCTATGCAGACAATTCCATTTTGGGGGAAATGGCTCAGTGACAGGGATTGGTTTTCTCTCCCTTGAAATCTTTAAATCAAGCTCCTTTTTCTTTGACTTGTGCTCTCTCAGGAGGGAGGGTTGCACCAGCTCTAGAGCAACCCTCTGACCCGATAGGTCTATCTACAATCTCTGACTATTCCTTGATGCTGAAATCCTCAAAATTTTTAAATTTTCATACCCAGCTTTAGGCAGCATTACCCTACAAAAACACAAGAATAAATCACCCCAGAGGTTCAACCACTGGTTTCTGCTGTCTAAAGGCCCTTTAGGCATTGGAAGGTTGTGGATCAGCCCAGGGGAAGGCGTGCTCAGAGCACTCACCAGGGTCTTGTAGTCAATCTGCTGCCGGATGAGCTTGTCCTCGCTCAGCGAGTACCGCGCCTCGCCCGTGATGGAGTCGATGGGGCCCTTCTCCATCTGCTGCTTGATGGCACAGAAAAGGGAGAAGAGAGGCTCTCCAGCACACTCCTGCAGGGATGAGAGGCAACCATGAGGTGAAACTACATGCTGGAATTGAAAGTCCAGCCTGGGCATCTCAGTGACATCTTGGTTCGCCATCCCAGATCGCTCATGGTGGATATGAATGGAAACCAGTCCATTCCAACAACACAGGATCAGAGGTGACCCTCAGCTTCCACAGAGTGCAACCAGCATGGTGGGACCCTTAGGGATGGTCCTATGCAGCCCCAGGAATTAAACTTGATGGTACAAACCTCTTGGGCACATGGTGGGAGCCTTGGGGATGGTCCTGTGCAGCACCAGGAGTTGGATTTGATGGTACAAAGTTCTTGGGGACATGGTGGAACCCTTAAGGATGACTTTGTGCAGGCCCAGGAATTAAACTTGATGGTACAAAGCTCTTGGGCACATGGTGGAACCCTTAGGGATGGGTCCTATGCAGCCCCAGGAATTAAACTTGATGGTACAAACCTCTTGGGCACATGGTGGGAGCCTTGGGGATGGTCCTGTGCAGCACCAGGAGTTGGATTTGATGGTACAAAGTACTTGGGCACATGGTGGGACCCTTGGGGATGATCCTGTACAGCTCCAGGAGTTGCATTTGATGGTACAAAGTTCTTGGGCACATGGTGGGACCCTCAGGGATGGGCCTGTGCAGCCCCAGGAGCTGGACTTGATGGCACAAAGCCCTTGGGCACATGAGGGAAGTTTTGTGATGTGGATCTCCCAAATGCAGTGCTGCTGCTCCATCACCCACCAGCTTCATTTGGGCTTCAGGGTAACTCAGGGATGGGACTGTTTGGGCACTGAGAGGACACCAGCACTGTTCTGTCATTAAGAAGTCTGTGTCCTGTCAGGATGTGGGGTCAATGTGGATGGGAATGGGAGTGGGAGCACGTGGAGAAGTTATCTCCAAGTCTTGGGACCCCTGGGTATGGTCCTGTGTAGCCTCAGGAGTTGCATTTCATGGTACAAAGCTCTTGGGCACATGGTGGGACCCTTAGGGATGGTCCTGTGCAGCCCCTGGAGTTGGACTTCATGATCCTTGTGGATCCCTTCCAGCTCAGCTTATTCTGTGACCCTGTGGGTGTCGTGCCATGGTGTCGGTGTTCCCTGGCAATTCTGGGGCTGTTCAGGTGACTGCCACCAGGCCAGTGCTTTGCACTGGTGGAGCAGGTAGTGGGATGGGTCCCAAATGGCCTGGAAGCAGGTTTTAAAGGGAGATGGATGGCTGGTGCCACGTCCTGGGTGTCTGGGCAGAGTCCACAGACTCCCTGAGCACTCTCATGCTGCAGGCAAACAGGAATTTGCAGGCAAACAGGAATTCTCAGGCCCAGATGTGCCCCTGGACCTGTGTGGAGGTGACAGAGGTGTGGGGCCCAGCAAAAAGCAGCCCCAGGCAGGCACAGCCCAGCTCATCTGTCCCTAATTTCTCCTCCTCATCGTTTCCACTCACTCTTCCCATGCTTTTCCTTCCTTGCTGCACCCCGAGGAGCTTTCTGCTCCTGCCTCCCTTCCCCTTCATCCCTCCCTCCTTCCTGCCCTCCTCGCCCTCTCCTCTCGTGTCCCAGCTCAACCAGCCAGGTCATTTTCCTCTGGTGTAATTCCCAGCGAAAACAAGTTAATAATCGAGGCAAAGTGGCCCCTTTTTCAGTCCCTACACCTGTCTCCCACTTAATTAGCTTATCTGCCAGCAGCATATTGCTTCTGTGTGCCTGTCTCCTGCCCTTATCAGGCCTCTGTTCAGGCTAAGGCAAGAAGACAAGTAGCTGAGTGGGGTGAAAAAAGCCTATTATAAAAGCAGCTCTTTAGAGAGTCACCTCCTTATATCCTTTCCTTTCAGCTGAAAGCAGGGATCTGATACTGGAGTCACTGAAATTACCTTCCAGGGACCTTCAAAACTTTCCCATGTGCTCGTCCTTGAACTGGGGAAGGCTCAGGGGGATTGGGGTTTATTTGTGCAGCCTCAAATTGCCTGGCAGAGGTGGTTATTGTGTCCAAATGAGGATGTGAGGTGGGAGGATATTTAGCAGCTGCAGTGGGAGTGGGGGAGAGGTGCAGAGCTCAGCTGCTTTCAGAAAGGCTGGCTCTGAGCTTGG
Organism: Zonotrichia leucophrys gambelii; assembly: GCF_028769735.1. Taxonomy (NCBI): domain Eukaryota; kingdom Metazoa; phylum Chordata; class Aves; order Passeriformes; family Passerellidae; genus Zonotrichia; species Zonotrichia leucophrys. Next base: position 69,700,184 of record NC_088170.1, read on the forward strand.
CAATTGTGATTCTTGAGGCTCAGTGTGGGTCCTGCAGGGGAAATTGGATCCCCATGCAGTCAGTGTCAGGGCTCAAAGACTCAAAGACTTTTTCAACTCCACAAAGCCCAAGGAGACCTTCCAGGAGGAATGAGAGAGCTCAGGGGCTGCCCCAAATCCTTGCACTCAAGCTTTGCTGATGGGTGCCCCTCCACTCCTCGTGGGGCTGTGTCTCTCTCAGTGCTGGGCTGGAAGGAACCTCCATCCCCTGTGCACTGGAAATATGGGTCACCACATGATGGAGACCTCACACTGCTGTTGAAAGGACAGCATTTTCCACACAGGTCTCAGGCAGGCTCTGAAATCCTTCCCATTTCCACACTGACCCTTAGATCCCACCTCTGTACAAGAGAGGGACCACAAGTTGCCTCTCTCTAACAAATTGTCCCTCTTTGTTCTCCCTGGGTCAGAAAATAGCCCAGCTCGTATTAGGCAGTGACTTCCTTCCAGAGGCAAAAAAAAAAAAAGCCTTTAACTTGTCATCAGGGAAGTTTTCACCCCAAGTGATCCTCACCAAGAAGAAATGCTTTAGAGCAGCTGTTTTTCCAGGCATGCTCCTGCTCTTACCTTGAGGAACTTGTAGAGGAGGAAGGTGAACCAGTTGGTGAGCATTTTCTCAGCCACAGACTCTGTCCTAAGGTGGAGAAAAGAGAGAATTGGGAATGAGTTTGTCATGCTGGTCCTATTAAAATATTGCACTTTTCTATCTTCCTGCCCAGTGGGCAATCTGGCATGGCACCATCAGGATTTAGCACGTCCTGGGTTCCCTGTTTTAGTTTTGGATTTAGGAAACCTGCAGGAAAGCCCTTGCTGCCCTGTTGATTCTCCTGTAGCTACAAGTCCCTGTGTGTGTCTGTTTTCCAGTATCTCCAACAATGAGAAGGAGTTGATGACATTTGAGGGAATCTTCTCCAAAGAGCTCAGGGCGGATAAATCCATCAAATCTGAGGAGCTCAGAGCGAGGCCATATGTCAAGGAGGCTGGATAAATACTCAGGAGAGACAGATCTAAGTCTCTGGGGAGCAGTTATCTGGCACTGCCTATCTCCCTGGCATTTGGGAGTGATTACACTCCTCAATGTGTCACTGTGGCACATGCACAGAGCTCATCCTTCTGCCCTTGAGCGCTCCGTCCTCAATCAAACAAAAATCCATCTCCAGGCTTCAGGGTGAGCTTCTCCTGCAGAAACTTGTGCTGGCTTCAGCACAGGCACTGTTGTCCCTCTCTTCTGCTGATTTCCACTCACTCCCAGCTCTGGGAGAGAAATGAGATCCCAAAATGCAGCTGAAGACTCTCCAGGTGTCTGTAGTTAACTCAGGAACAAGAAACAAAGCTGGGAAATCCACGTCCTAGGCAGGAGATGGAGAAAAAACAAGAGAAACCAAGAGAAATTTGGGGAAACCAAGAAAAAAGAAGAGTTCCTGCCTGGAAGAATTAAAGTGCGCCCTCCTCGTCATGGCTCTCGCCAAAGCCATGCAGAGGTTCTTGCTTGTTGCTGCTGCTGCTCTCTGTCCAGAAAACCTCTTTGGGGCCATAAATGTCTAGCAGAGTGAACACTGGACACAGGTGAGGTGGGAAAACCACTTCTACTGCCTCCTTTCTTCTGCCAAACTCCTCCAAAACTGCAAAATATTCCCTTTCACAGACTCATGGGGAGGGAAGAGAAGCACCAAGCTGAATCCAAAGAGCTGTCTGAGGGCCTCACACCAACATCTAACCCAAGGCACTGAGCTATTCCCATGTTTTGTTCTGGTGCTGCTCAGTGCAGAACTTCTCTGACTTCTCCTGGTGCTCCCAGGGTTTGGAACACTGGATGTGCCTTCTTTGTTCACTGGCTCTCCTTCCAAAGGCCACAATTAATGTCCAGCAGAGAGGATTAGACTTAGAAAAGGGCTGGAGGAAGGAGGAAGAGGAAAGATGGGATGCTCAGAGTGAGCAAGACGGGAAGACAGATGGAGAAAGAGGAAGCAAAAGGAGTAAATGAAGGGGGAGGCAGTGCCATCCAGCATCAGAGGAGAAGCACAGGCAGGAAGCCTGGGGACAGCTGGAGGGTGGTCACCAGCCAGGCTGTAGGGCACATCAGGGAGTCAACTGACACCAAAGCAAAGCCTCTGCCCCTGGCATTGCTGCCCTGAATGCCAGCAAGTGCCTTCTGCTCCTTTGCTGCTGGTTCTCCACAGTGGGCCATGTGCCAGATGAAAAATCCCCCCAGCCCAGCAGGCAGCAGAGATCTCCTCTGTGTCCAAGCTGTCCATTGTAATCATCTGGGGGCTCCTCAGAGTCAGCTCTGAGCTGTGGCAAAGGCCACTCATCCCCAGAAGATTCCCCCTGATTTTATGTAGGGTCCTTGAACCAGGAGGGTTGGTCCAGGTCTGTGAAAGGGAGGTGAATCTGATCCTAAAGGCAGAAGAGGGAGCACTTCCCTAGGACATTATTACAGAGCAGTAGATTCCAAACTTGAGGTTTCCCACTGGACTGTGGAGTTCAGACCTTAGGCCAGGCCAAGAAACATAAATTCAAACTTGTTCCCTGTATGAATCCAGTTCTGTTAACCCTCTCTTCTGCTGATTTCCACTAACTCCCAGCTCTGGGAGAAAAATAAGATCCCATATTGCAGCTGAAGACTCTCCAGGTGTCCATAGTTAACTCAGGAACAAGAAACAAAACTGGGAAATCCATGTCCCAGGCAGGAGATGGAAGATGACATCCTCTCACCAGGGATTTAATAGGCCATATATGTGATATTCCTATACGCAACATGATCAGGGTTTTCAGATTAAAAGGAAATGTAAGCATAAATTAACATCTTAAGCATGCAAAGAGCTCAAAATAAGGATTGAGCTTTTCTTCTCCTTGTGAAACTTTCTGTAGGATCCACAGGAAAATCCAGAGGTGGATTAATTCTGTAAATTTTGATCATTAGTTACTTTCTGGTTAGGGAGGAGACAGAGCAATCATCTCCAAAGATGATTTTGAAGTTTATTTGGGCATTGTGGGAAATACCAAAAGTAAGAAGACTTCCAGAAAGCTGTAAAAGCAGGCCTTAGAAATAGAAAGAACAGAAAACTTAGACCTAGCTGCAGCTGCAGAGTCTGAAAGTAGAAAAAGTTTCAATAGTACAGCAAGCAAGGACATGAAACAATAGCTTGAGTTTTAGGCTTGTCTAAGATAGACCTTAAGACTGCAGAAAAATATGCTCAGCAAGATAGTAGAAGGTTTTAAGCTTAATTGTGTATTGCTAATAGAATGCATACAAGCAAGCATGTGTGAAGCAGGTGTAGGTGTGCTTTTAGTAATTGGCTAGAAAAATTGTCTGTAAGCTTTAGAAATATGCTATTGGCTAGAAAGCTTTTAAAATGCTCTGTAACAAAGTGTCTTAGGTTAGAAATGAGGTATTCTATTCCCATCTGTCAGAGCTCGGGCAGTTCTCTCTGTTCATGGGGCAGGTTTCTTTATCTCTCCCACAGCCAACCCTCCCTCCAGGAGATCTCTGCTGTCCATGGCCACTGAGTGTCCCTGCAGGGCTGATCCAATCCCAGCATCCCATGGGGAGATGCTCCGCCCAGGGGAGGAGCCAAGCATTCCTACCTGGATCCAATCTGAGCCTGGCACAGCACAGCAGCCTTTGCCCCCTGCATTGCCAGAGGAGCAGCTTTCTGCTGCCCTGCATGGCCAGAGGGAGCCCAGGCCCATCTGCAGCAGCCCTGGAGCTGCAGAGGAAAACTCCCCCCTTGTGCAGGATCCCTGCTGCAGCAGAGCCACAGCTGGCACTGCAGGAGGGCTGAGCCCCCATGGGATGGGGCTGGGACACCCCCTGACACACAGGGGGCAGGGACTGCTCTCACTCTGGCTGTGGGTTGGTTTGTTTGTACCATTGCATTTGTATTTTTAATTTTCTTAGTAAAGAACTGTTATTCCCATTCCCATATCTTTGCCTGAGAACCCCTTAATTTCAAAATTATAATAATTCGGAAGGAGGGGGTTTGCATTTTCCATTTCAGGGGAGGCTCCTGCCTTCCTTAGCAGGCTTTTCAAACCAAGACACAAAGAAATCTTTGGCCCCTGCAGCTTATACATCAGCTATTGCCATCTTCCAATTATCTCAACCATGCAATGAGGCTGCAATAAACCTGAAGGAAAATCTGCCAGCACTCCCATCCTGTTCATGAAAAACCCCAACACAGGCACAGCCCTCCCAGCCCTGCTCCCTCCATGCCCAGCCATCCTTACCTCCGTAGCAGCAGCTTGGGGTGGTTCTTGCTCTCCAGGTTCTTGTCGATGAGGTCGGCCAGGAGCTGTTTGAGGACGTCGGTGGCGTACTCCAGCTTGCTCTGCAGCACCGTCATGATCAGCGAGGCCACGTTGCCGCGGTCGCGCATGGAGAAGCTGCGCTGCGACTCCAGCGTGCGGATGAACGACAGCAGGAACACCTTGTTGTTGATGAGCTGGGCAAAGAGCTTCAGGCCCTTCTCCACCCGCTCCTGACGGTAGCCAGGGACCTGCGCAAGAAGAAAGGGAGTCTCTCAGGTTTTGTGTTGCTGGAATGGATCCTGAGGTATTAAAAGTCTTTTTTCACAGCCCCGTGACCGAAGAAGAAGTCGGCATTCCTCAACTTTGGTTTTCAAGGTAATTTTTAATTTTCTTCTTTATTTTTCTTTTCTATTACATTCTTTTTCTGACCTGCTGAGATCTGTCGAGCAGGTTGGGTTGTGGCACAGTCCCTGCCCTTGGGGTGGTGTTTGCTTTTTATACCACGAACTACGTGTACTTTATTTACAATAATTTTCCAATACCTATCGCCTATGTTAGACAGTCTGTCTCTAAACCAATCCAGAAATGCCACCATCACAGTAGAAGATGGAGGCTAAGAAGAAGAAGAAGGAGAATCCCAGATTCCTCCATCTTGCCTCCTGAACCCCCATTCTAAATCCCCAAAATTCTACTTTTTCACCCTGTGTCAAATTCACTATCATTCTACTCAAACTCTTGTGGCTTGTAACTCCTCCCACAAAGTTGGGAATTGTTTCCATGGGTTAAAATCAAAGGCACAGGTGTTTGTGACTCTGTGCCAAGGTCTCTGAGCCCCCTGCCAGGGTCTGGAATCACCCAAGGCAGCCAGAGTCCTGGGTTCCAATAGGAGTTTTTTGCTTTCCCTCACTATCCCACTGTCAAATGTCCTGTTGTTACTCTCTCTTTGCTCTCATCCCTCCAGCTCCTCAGCTAAGGAAAGACAGGAAGGGAATCCATACATCATCTAAAGATTAGGAAGTCTGAAAAGACTCCCAGACACATCCAGATGATTTTTCCAGTCCTGTATTCCCTCTCTGATCTGTGGCAGCAGCTCTCTGGCCGCAGAGAGAAACACAACTTTCCCAGGAATTGTTCTGGGAAAGGCTGTGAGAAGAGCAGAGAAAAGAATGAGAAGCAATTCTTATCTTCACTTGCTGCACCTGGTATTGTGTAATGTGTTATGGAGATCTGTTTACCAAAGGGTGGTTTCCTAATTAGCCAGTGGAGATGCTGTTTTAATTAGAGGACAAATGAGGTCTACCTGTAGTGAACTTGGGTTATAAAAGTATGGGTTTCTTAATAAAGATTATTATGGTTATCCTTTTGAAATGCATGGGGTCTATGCTAATTATTACCAGCTGGGGGCCTACTTGTGTTAAAATGCCAAATTTGGGTGGTTATTAATTTATATATGCCTTGGTGACATGTATTGCTCTGTGGTGAGACCCTCCAGCTTCCAAGAAAGGTTTTCAAGGGCTTTCAATACATCCAAAAGGGATTTCTAGTACTTAAATGTGTCACCATGCCACGTTATATTTTTATTTTAGTCAGACTGAAGTCTTACTCTGATTTCATCCAAGACTTCTTTCTCATTCTTGAAAGAATCCTGCTTTTAGAGGTTTGGGGTTCAGCTTTAGGGAGCTGGGAGAGGCAGCAAGAGAATGACTGGGAAAAAGAGCCCAGGGTGAGGTTTTGAGGCGATGAAGAGAGGCAGTGAGGCAGTGGCTGAGATGGTGACCATGGAACTGGGCCTTGGTGTGAAGAGCCAGGCAGGTGAAGGTGTGAGAGGACACCCTGAGCTCCAGCAGAACCCCTGGGCTTGGGAGCTGAGGTGTTTTGGGAACAGTGATTGATAAGTCTCTTATTTCTCAGCTGTGAGAGGCTTATGAACTCATTTTTATATGGAACAAATTATATGGACCTCAGTGCTGGACCTTGGGCTCCACACAGGTCTTTTTGATCCTTCTGGCTCTAGGCAAAGATGGAATCTAAAAAGAGAACCCTAAACTCACCCCTCTACTTGCTGAAGCTGTTCCAGCCCTTGAAAACTTTATTGGAAGCTGGAGGGTCTCACCACAGAGCAGCACATGTCACCAAGGCATATGTGAATTAATAACCACCCAAATTTGGCACTTTAATTCAAAATAAGTTGGCTTGCTTAAACAGACAAGCAATGCAAGGCCTCTTATAGAGTTGTTACTTTTTAATTCTGGAAATTAGAGTTCTGAACTCTTTTTGCATCCAACAAATAAATTACTTCCTAAATAGATTGAGGCAACCAACCAACCAACAAACCACCACCACCCATCCCGCCAATAATTATTTTTAACTCACTCACTTGAACATTTAATATTGTCTATCCCAGGGTTATTATGGAGAATTAAAACAAAATAACAAGAAAAGTATTTTGTGCTGCATCTGGAAGCAGTTAATTAGCAAATGAACTGGAAATAAGTAAGGCCTTCTCACTGTGGGATCTGTGCTGGGGCCTTTTGCAATAAATAGCAATTCCTTCTGGGTGCTACAGAGAAGGGAGCAGAATGGGAGCTGCCTTCACGTTGGTAGCCAAAGATGCTGACACAGAGAGAGCTGGTGAAGCTTTACAAAGGATTAAGGGAAAAAAAAACCCCAACAAATGGAATGAAAGAAAGGAGAGATCAAAGGTGTTGGATTGGAACATTAGCTCAGTGTGTATCTACATAGGGGAGCATCCGTGCTGAGGCCTCTGCAGGGGTCAGATGCTGCTCTGTGATCAGCTGGATGGGGTTAATGAATGTAGGGATGGAAATTGGCTGTGGGGATGGTGGAAATGTTTGTGTGTACACACATGTGAGAGGGAGGTTCAGCACCCCTTGTTCCTCCTTTGTTGGAGCTGCTCGTCCTGAGGGAAACCAGCTGGAAGCCCCTCCAAATCTGCACTCCAAATCTGTGTGGCAGCTACGTGTAATTCAGCCTCCTGCCCAGCCCCACAAGCCCTCCTTGCTGACAGATCAGGTTTTTTAATGTCTCTCTCCACACAGTCGGGTGAATTTTGGCTCTTCCCCGTGTCAGGAGCAAAGGCGAGCAGGCATCTCTGATTACACAGCCAGCCAAGCGTGGGCCTGCCTGTGCCAGCTCCTGCTCCTCCTTCCTGCCAACCAAGCCCAGGCCTGGCCTCCAGCAATCTCCCAGGCCCATGCCAGAACCTCTCTGGAGCTCAGAGCCTGCCAAAGGCTTTGCAGAGAGCTCAGCCATCACCTTGGCCATGGTGTGGCTCCTGATTCTCCAGCCCAGGTACTCCTAGAGCAGAGCCTGTCCATCTGTCAGTGCCTGGAGCAGATTTTAGCCTGACAGACCTCACCTGGGCTCCCACCAAGCTCCTGTCACCACTCAGGTGATACAGGCTCTGTGTAGACCCAAGGTTTGTGAATAATGTCTCACAAATCTCCATCCAGAGAGTTGAGGTAGAGGAGGAAGATGTGGACAGGGTATGGACAGACTGACACTGTGGTTTTCTGACCTCACTGCAAAGAAGAATGCAGCAAAGGTGAACCTCCCTCAGTGGCAGAGGGTTATTTTTATAGGGGTTGCCACAAAAAAAACATGGTCTCGTAGTAGTGTGAGGGTCATGAAAAGCTGGATGACACAGGCAAACATGCTGACACAGGCAAACATGCTCCTCTGCCATACAACAGGTTTTCCTTGCCCCTGCATGGCAGAAAATATTAAATCCGGTCTAAAACTCAAGGCACAGAAGGGTTAAGACCAAAGAGAAGCTTAATTGAGTAGACCTATGATTTATGAGTTTTCCAAATAAGGGAGTGATCAAACAGAATTTAGCAGGTAACAAGTGACAGGATGAGAGGAAACAGCCTTAAAGTTGTGCCAGGGGAGGTTTAGATTGGAAATTGGAAAAAAATTCTTAATTGAAAGGATGAAAGATGGTGTAACAAGCTGTCTAGGGGAGTTCTGGGATCACAATCCCTAGAGGTTTTCAAGAAGTGTGTGGATGTCACACAGGGGGACATGGCTTAGTGATGGAATTGACAGCTTTGGGTTGATGATTGGAACTGATGGTCTTGGAGGTCTTTTACAACCTAAATGATTTTATGATCTAATATGATCTAAGATAACAGCAAACTTTTCCTCTTTCAATCCAGATTTTTAATGAGGACCTGTTTTACCCCTTGTAGGACACAGCACAATCAAATCATCACATCCCCAGCACTGACACAGAATCTCTGGAATTTAGGACTGAACAGGGAGGCATGAGAGGAGCTAGAAGCAGGAAATGTTGTTGTTTTACCTCCAAATCCCTCAGGACTGGATGATCTTCAATGCCAGGGAAAAGCACTCTCATCGTGTAGGTTCGGTAGTCGAGGAAAGGGATCCCAGCTCCATCCAGGTCACTCGTCAGCTCATGGATGTCTGTCTGCAGCTCTGCAAAGGCTGGCACAAAAACAGAACAACTCAGGGCAGCCTCACCAGAACGGGAAAAACCCCTGACCCTCATGATTGAGAATAAGGAATAAGGCAATATGTGGAGAGGAGGAAGGTGGATGAAAGCACTGTCGCCCTTCCCACAACACAACCCTTCCCCAGGGACGTGTGCCAAGGCTTTCTGCGGATTTTGAATTATCAAATCCAGTTAGGAGAGGATTGGGCGAGAGAAAGTCTGAACTTTTCTGAACTCTAGGAGAGGGTGGAGAAAGTCTGAACTAAGGGAAAACAAGGTAAATCAGATTAGATTCAGGCTCAAGACACACCCACAAGGTTCAACACCATAACTCAACACTGATTTTAGCTCAAAGCTTTATGACTTGATGTCTCCCTTGTACCAACACTGACACAGTGCCATCCTGCCTCTCTCAGCCTACCTTCTTTGCACTCCAGGGCCACCCTGGACTCCAGGTTGTCCATCTGCATCTGCAGGCGCTTGAGGGTGAGGTCGCTCTCCCTGGACTTGCGCTTGTAGGCGATGAGCACGGCCACGATGAAGATGATGAGCAGCCCGCCGGCCACCGCAATGCTGACGATGGCTGGCAAGCTCAGAGGGCTGTCTGGGGAGATGTACACCATTCCTGGGGAGAACTCCATCCCTCCTACACGAGCCTAGAGGGAAAGCAGCAAAGAGCTGCACTGAGACTGTCAAACTGAGCAGGAGCGCAGAGGAGCTCTGTTATCGTCACTCTCTGTCACCCTCTGGCTGAGGATGAATGGTGACAGCCCCTTGTCTCTCAAGCCAGAAGGGGAGGTATTTGGATATGGAACAGCTTAAAAACACTTGAAATGATAGAATCACCTCTGTTGGGAGTCACCATGAACCCAGCCACAAAAGGATTTGTGGTGAGATAAGTCACCGGTCACGATTTCTCCAAATCAGTTTGGGTTTCATTCTGGACTTTTCATACCCCATCTTGATGTGTTGTGTGGGGCACTGATGTCACTCAGGCCCAAAATACACACAGAAAACAGAACTCAAGGTATGGCCTGATGGTTCCTAACCCCACAATGGGGCAGAGGAGAGCTGACCCATTGAGTACAGTGGGACTGCAGAAATCAGAGTCACTATTTTCCTTTGACTCTCCTACCAGATAAAGCTTGGAAGCCTCTGGAATTGTGAAAATCCACCACAAACCCCACAAAGCCTGGCCCATTCCCTTTACAGCCCCTGTCTTAGCCACACGTTGTCAGGATGACTGCAGATGTTCACCAGTAGGAGCTGAACACAGCTTTTTGTTCTCCATCTACTCCCAGAGGTTCCCAGAGCTCCTTCCAGCCTCTGGAAGAAGCTGCTGTGAAAGGGCCTTGGTTTTAACAACCAGAAAGAAACCCTGCAAGCACTCCTGTTCTGAGCAAAATGTTCTGCTGAAGCAAGTCCCTTAGAGCCCTTTTTTACAACATGAACACCACTCCCATCAGGAATCCCACAGGATACCACTGGCTTTAGGCTACTGCAAGGCTGTTCAAAGCTATTTGTAGAGTAGGCAAAGCTTGAGTGGTGGGAGGAAAGCTCTGCTGACTGGCCTGAAGGCTTCTAGGTCTGTGTTGTGGTTTGGGAATGCTGGTTGTAGGTCAGCAGAAAGCTGGGAAGATGCCATGTAAAGAGCTTGAAGGATGATGAGCTCCATCACTTCACCCAGCTGAGCTGTGTCACAGAGAGGCACAGCTGGCCCTGCACAAAGGGCAAACTCTAATTGCCAGGCAGAAATGCAATTAAGACCCCAGGAATGGCTGTTTCCTGCTCCCATTGCACCTGGGACCACTGCAGTGTGGAATTAAGCTGTTTTCTTCCTCCGTTGTGAGGAACTCTCCCTCACATTTCCTCACGTTTCTCCCCCACACCCCAGCCTGGTGTTCAGCCTTGTCCTGCATCCCACTGGCTCTCAGTTAATCTCCAGCCTGCCTGCATTTACTAATCCCAGGGCTTCCCCCATCTCAGCTCAGGCACCTACTCAGGTTTCCTCTCGAGGCTGCAGAGGAAGAAACTGGCCCAGCTGGAAGCAGCAGAAGGGACTGCACGGCAGAATCATGAATTAATGAATTTTTCCAGGTGCTCTCCACCCCAGCTCTTCCTGGGGACATGAATCTCATTGCCTTTATCATCTCCTAGAAGTCATTGTGGCCCCAGTTGCAGTCTCAGGGAAGAAGGTTGTTTTGCTCTACCACCAGGTGTAGGCTGCTCCTCAGTGGCCAAGGAGACACAACTGCAACCCTCATGTCATGGACAAGACCAAAGCGAATGTCTGAAAACAGCTAATTTCTATCCATCCCTCTCATGCCATTTTGCGAGGGGACTGAAGAGATGAAATGCCCACGATGAAAAACAAAACCAATCCCAAACTCATCTGTTCAGGAAACAGTTTCAAGATGACCAATTACTATCATGACACTGATGGCTTGTAGAGCATTTTCAGGGGCCAAAGAACCTCTGACACATAGTTGGGATGCAGCATTAATGAGTTTTCCCATCTATTTCAAGATACAAGATCCAACTCACTTATTAATCCTGAGGTTTGTTGTTGGAATGTGGCCTGCTCAACTGAGAAGGCAAACTGCCAAAATCACATCCTAATCCATGCAATGGAAGTTGCTCCCTTTTGCTCTAGATCACTGTCCCAAAATTTTCTCACAGCTCGCTCGCTTTCCTTCTTGTCAGTGGATCAATAAATTGCTTAATTCTTTCCAATTTTCTCTTTCTTCAAGCCCTGCAGTCAGACGAGTCCATTCAAGGAATATCACACTAGACTCAGACAACCCCAGTCCCAAATCCCAGTGCAGATCCATCCTCAAAGCTGGAAGAACAGCCCCTCTCCATGGGTGGGATTTCTCTCACCAAATATTCCGCGTGCACATCCGAGTTCAACACTGCAGCATGATTCCAGAGCCAACAAAGAGAAAAACACTTTCAGGATGTGAGTTATGTGAGCTGCTCCCAATACCTTTGACATTGGGATGAGGCTTTTCATTCAGTGGAAGTTCCCATTTTTCTCCATTCATGACAAGGGGATCTAAGCTCCAAAAAAGCAGATGTTCAAAGTCAGGCCCAGTGTGTTCCCCTTCAAAGGTGGTTTCATCACTGGGAAGGTCTCACAATCCACAAGTGAAGCTGCCATGATCTGAGGGAATCTGGCTCTTGAAGAAGAAAGCCTACAAGGCTGCAGTGTTATTGTGAGCTTTTAAAAGAAACACAAGAAAATATGCACATGCAGCCCTCCTTTACTTCTTAATCCACCAAGTGGTTTTGGAGGAAGCGCATTTCACCTTCTCAAAGACTGACCATAAACCCATCAAAGAACAACAATCTGGCCATTTTTAAAGACTATTAATAATGAATTTGTTTTAAATTAGACTAAATATTCTAAATGTTTTCTCCAATGAAGTCTTAGTGGCCACCTGTAGGAGTTCAGGAGTTCTGAAGGAGTGTCTTTCCTGGTGCAAATAAAATTATCCCTCTAAGGATGAGATGAATCATGCCCTGAGCTGCTGCATTTGACCATCTCTCCATTCATTATAAAGAGTTTGGTGCACTTTCCAGGCTTTATCAGAAACCAGCAAACCTTCAGATGTGTTCCACATCTTCCCTGCAGACCTTCTCTGGCGTAGCCACTCACGGATTTTTCTCACATCTCTTTCTTTTCCTTGGAACAACTTGCCTCTGGGTTTTAGTCAATCTTCTTTTTAACCATCACCCAAACCTTTTATTTCCTCCCTATTTTTTTTCAAACACTTAACTCTGTCATTGTGTAAAAGACAGCTCAAAATCAGACAGCTCGAAAGAAGACAGATCAAAAGCGTGTTGACATCAACGTGTGTCATTGCCACTGCTCCTTCACTTAGAAATAATCTCTGTGTTGCACCAGTTGATTCATTCCCATGGCTCCCTCTCAGTTTATGCCATCTCATTTTGCAAGAAATGGTTTGTTCAACAATTTCCTCAAGGTCAGAGAGTAAATCTTTGGCAAAATCAGGAGGAGGAACTTCTATCAGTTATCCGGGGCATCAGAGAGACGATTTGATGCCTTAAGAAGGCTGAGCTAGAGCAGAGGCTGGGCAGAATAAAGCAGGGATTCATTCAAAGGATCTCCTCCATGGATGCACCTTGGGCAGCACCAGAGCCCAGCCAGGGCTGCACCCAAGATGAACCAAAATGGCCCCAAAATGCACGAGCGCTCCCGGGGTCTCTCCCTGGGATCAGTTCTGCTCCATTTGCACCTTGCAGTTCATTGTCCCATTCCAGCTTCAGCCCAGGCAGTCCCACCCTGCTTGTTTTTCTCTCTGCAGCCCACGGGGTTTGTGCTCCTGGGCTGGGATTTGGGTCATTTGTCCTTGGTGCCCAGCTGGAGCAGGAATTGTTTTGTCTCCCTGCTCTGTGCACAGAGCTCACCATCCCATAATTTGAAGCTCAGAACTGCACACTAAAGCAGCAGAGAATGTGAAAAAAAAAAAAAAAAGCTAAAACCTGAGGCATCAGTTTGTGTGAAACATGGTCCCAGCCTAAGCAGCAGAGATGCTGTGCCATGCTGGAGGAGGCATTTTCCAGCCCTGGTTCCAGACGCAAAGTCCATCCTTGAGCATCTCCATCATCTTCCCAGTTTCCCAGCAGTATCCCTCATTTCACCAGCATCAAAATTAAAAAACAATCCTTTTTTGATTGTTTTTAATCTTTGCTTCACTTAAACTGTTCAAAGCTGCAGGAGCATGGGAGTCTTCCCAACTAGTGCAGCCTGGCCAGATGCCATCATCCTGGATCCCCAGGGGTTGATTATTGCTCACCTGGCTTTGAGTTTTGTCTCCCCAGGATTGGCTTTGTCCGTCTCTGACTAACCATATGTTTAATCATATCCATGAAAATTACAGGGGACATTTATTGCCGTGCTCAAAAGCTTTGGTTTTCACACAGAGAAAATCTCTCATTCATTATTGCTCTTCTTGGAGAGTCTTAATGTGCTTTGCAATGAATCGAGAGTCATGGTGTATTTGCATGGCTGGAGAGGATTATTGCCTCTATTTTCCAGATGACAAACTTTGGCACAGAGAAGTTAAGTAGCCACTACAAGGGATCCCAGCAGCAGCCACAAACAAGACCCAAAATGGTCATCATGAGCTCTGCTTCTTTCAAAGTTCCCAGAAAAATCTTTTTAAAGATCAAACTCTCTGAGTCTCATTGCACTGAAATAAATAAATAAATTAATATGTGACAGATACAGCTTTGGGAGGCACAACAGAAGAACAGTTGTTCCCAAGGAATGAGAAACACTGATGTCAGTTGTCAGCTTTTGTTGTTCCCACCCACAGCTTGGTACAACTCCAGGGTGTTTGCTGATATGGTGTTTATCAAGCACCAGCATCAAGGAATTCAAATTATTGAGAGGAAAGTGAAAAAAAGGAGTAAATAAATAAACGGCGAGAGGAGGAGAAGCTCCCTCTGATGTAATCACCAGGTTCATTCTTCATCCAGGAAGGATTTGTAGGAGCACACTAAGATTTATAGAAATCAAAATTCTGAAGTCCAGTCATACCATTGTCCACATCCTGCCTTTTTTTTTTTTTTTTGTGTCTTACATAAAGGCAAATTTTAGTCACCATCCTGTCAACAAAGTGATGGGGACTGTGCTGAATTTAACACTTTCATGTAGGAACATGTTACACATGATCTCACATGAGAATTCAAGGTTCATACAGCCCATACAAAAACAGAAGAGAGGCAAACTCTCCTACTGGGGTTTGATCATGAAAGCTGTCTCACTGCCCACAAAGACCTCCAGGTCACTGTTCCACTGTTGTACTTCTCCAAGCTACCCTTGATGCGAATATTATATGAAGAAGGGGTCTTGATGTCTCTGGGAACTCAAGCAGTGATGCAAACCCCTTGGAGCCCTCTGCCAGCTCTCCAGCTCTGCTGTGCCCTCTCAAACCACCCAGGGAGAAGGGGCTGGGGGTCAGGCATCACTTACCATCACCTTGTGCCTCCCAATGAGGTTTGGGGACTCACAGAGGAGCTGCACGTCTGACACGGTCACCGCACAGGGCTTCTCCCCCACCAGCACGGTGTAGTTCAGCCTGGCATTGCCTCCTGCCACCGGTGGGATCAGATTCCTGCCCTGCACAGAGAGGAACATCACACCCCAAAATAACCAAATAAACACCAGGAAACAGTTTTCTTTCCCCCTCTGGTTCATTCCTGGGATACAAGTGTTGATATTGCATTTGATGGGATCACTGACACTGCTCCAGGCCAGGTTGGATGGATGGGGCTTGGAGCAACCTGGTCTAATGGAAAGTGTCCCTGCCCATGGCAGGGGGTTGGAATGAGATGGTCTTTAAGGTCCCTTCCAAGGTAAATATGATTCCATTATGACATTTGTAGCTCTCCATTTGCTCACACAGGGAGGAAAAGCCAATTTAGGAACTCACGCAGAGAACAGCATGAGTGGTCACAGACTCAAAGCATCACAACAGCCTGTCCTGCTCCTCCCTCTCTGCAGCTGAGTGGGAAATGCTCCATCTAAGTCCTGCACAATAAAGCCCTCACTAAACATAGGCAGGCAAGCAAGTCAGACCCCTTTCCAAACATGCAAAATGCATCTGCAGGTAAAATAACCTCTTTGCATATTCACAGTGTAAAAAGAGTTATACAGAAATGCTGCATCATAAAATTCCTTCTCTGTACTGCTGTGAAGCTTACAGAAATTTCAAGGGACTGATTTGGGTTAAAACAAAGGGAAGAGGAAGGTCTTGAATGAACAAGAAATGAAACAGAGTTGAGTATTTCACTGTCAGCCACATTGCAGGGGTAGAAGATGTTCTCTGGTGAACAGCAGTGGGTGCAAATTTAGGCTGCACCCAGGGGTTTATAATTTTTAGTTATGATTGTGGGCAGTGCTTAGTGTTTGCTGATGGTGACTCTGATATGGTTGGAATGCAGGAATAGAGGAAATTTCTGGGGTGGAATCAGGATGATATATGGGGGTGCGGGCAGGCACAGAGAGGCAAGAGGCAGAATTTCAGTCCAGTCCTTGGTGCCCATCTCACCTTCAGGATGATGGGACTTCCAGGCTTCAGCTCCAGGATCCCTGAGGGATTGAAAACCTCGAAGATGGGGTTGGGGTAGTAGGTGAAGTTGGTTTTGTTGAGGATCAGCAGGGACTGCACATTGTCAAGGATGAAGCCAAATTCCTCAGGGCGCTCGGCGAGCTCAGACTGGTGATTGGGGTCCACAGCCAGAGCTGGGGCCTGGCAGGTCATCTCTGTGCTGTTCTGCACCTCACAGTTCTGGGGAAAAAGAAACCAAAAACACTGAATGTTTATGGGAATAGGGACCCTGGCAGGTCATCTCTGTGCTGTTCTGCACCTCACAGTTCTGGGGAAAGAGACACCAAAAATGTTTATGGAATAGGACCCTCAGTCATCTCTGTGCTGTTCTGCACACTAGTTCTGGGAGAGAGACACAAACCAAGGTGTTATGAAATGCCCATCCTTCCTGGTGGCAATGCTTTCAGGAGAGGATGAGCAGACCCATGGTATTTTATCCATTCACGAATCAGGTAGGAAGCCTGTGCTGGGGCAGGTGTGTGGAGCAGTTTGCACTTCAACAGAGCCTCCTGTGCCTCTTGAGAGAGCTCAGACTCTGTTGCCAACATCAGAATCTTTCCCTGACTTTGTTTCCTTCTGGAAATAGAAGTTTCTTCCCTTATTTTTTGCACAGCACAGATTAGTCAAAACCTCACTACCACCTTGCAATCAGGTCTCACACTCTGGTTGCTTTTCCGAAAATGTTTGTGCAGTGCGTGCTCGGTTGTGCTCAGTTTGGATATCAGGTTACCTGAAATGAATCCCAGCAAGCTGGAGAAGCAAAAACAAAAGGTGAAGGTCTCAGAAGACCCTGAAGTTTGGTTCCAGCCCTGCCAAAAACCTTCTTTTTTGTGTGTGTGTCCTTCAGGGATGGAGTAATACTTATGGAAACAAACCATGCCCTCTTTTTTGGGCTGCAATAGGAGATTTCAAGCTCCAGAGGTGTCAGCCAGGCCCTGTCCCCAGCGTGGCATGTCCCCTCCTACTGGAATATTACCAATAGTCCAGCTCTGCAGTCATACTCACATTGACATGCTCCTTTCCACCATGCTTTGCTCGGATCTGGGGATTTTGGATGAGGTCCAGGTGAGTTCCCCACACAGCAATGGGAGTGTTGCCACTGGAGAATAAGAAATGGAATTAAAGAGGAAACCCAGGTGAGGAATGTCAGAGCTCATCACACCAGGAATAGGTGGTCTGTGTTCCTAAATGTTGGTTGCAAAGTGTCTGAGCACATCTCATAGTCCCGTAGAGAAGGAAGGAAAAACAACACAAAAAGTTTTCTTTCATTCATAAGGGGAGAAATAAGTTGTTGGGAAGGATGAAATTTTGACAAGAAAGTCTCACAGATATTTATGCTTAGCAGAAAGATTTTTAAATGTAGAGTCTGATGAAGGAATATAAATGAAAGCAAGTTTTGATATAGAAGAAAAGAATTGCTGAGCCAGTCTTACTGGATAACCAAAGAGGCAAAGAGTATGTTAGTTAGAAGGGGTTTTATGGCTTAGAGCAAAGGATAAACCCACCCCAAACAAGAAGATGTTTTTACCAAGCACAAAGAGATCACAGGCAAACAAGGCAGCAAATGGTGCAAGTAGAAAACAGACTCAGAATTTTCCACAGCAAGAAAACTGAAAAACAACTTCTAGCTTAAACTGTAATGCACTAACTTTTAGTGACTGGAGAACAGTAACATGAATATGGTAATTACAGTAGTTATGATAGGCTATAGATAACAGTTAAGGTATAGATTGGTTGATAATGTATGTAGTTGCTCAGCAAAGAAAAGTCTATAATGCATTGTAACCAAAACCAAAGGGTCTCCAGGGCTGCCTGCAGCTGGAGCTGACAGCTGTGGGCACAGCTCTGTCACCCACCATCCTACACTGCTGTGACACCTTGGGTACAATAAACTGCATTTTGTATACAATAAATATTGAATTTTGGATACAATAAACTGCATTTTGGAGAGTCCCTGGAGTCCCACATCTCTCATTCAGGCTCTTACAATAAAAGAAGAAAAATGTGTGCTGAAAATGTCATGTCAGGCAGCCTCTGGGTATGGATGCAGGGCTGGTACAGCAGGAGGTGGGACAGAGTGATCCAGGGCTGAAAGGAGAAGAGATGTCCAAGAAAGCAAAACCTTTACCTGTCAGGGCTCCCACAGCCAGGACAGGAGGAGGATTTGCCATCAGCACACAGGCCCATCTCTGAGGGTTTCCCAGGGTGAGCAGTGCTCTCAGCACTTTCAGCACCTGCCTCTATAACTCCCTTTGGAAACTGTCCAGGATGCAGTTTATTTCCTGCTGGGAAGGGGAGGCCATGTGGAAATCAATGGGGTTGTGAGGAGAAAGCTCAGAATCCCTTTCCTGTCCCCAGGTAAAGCTGCACGTACAGGAAAGGTGAGGCATGTGCATTATAAATGAGAAAACACCAGAGAATAAACACCCTGGGAGGAAGAAGGCAGCAATCTCCCCCGTTTCTGACCTTTGTTTTCAGTGCTCCTGATTTATCTTCCATTATTAATCAGCTGGGGAGGCAGGAGTGAATGCAAACACACACAGGAGAGCTGCCAGGTTTGGGTGAGCTCTGCTCCAGCCCCTCCAGGGGCACCCACACTGATGAACCAAACAGTTTTGGGGTTTATCCAGGGAGAATTGCCACAACCACATCTCTCAGCAGATGTTGGGGGACACTTTTCTGGGAGGCTTCTCATGGTCTTTCCCTCAAGGGCTGGACTGGTCCATGCTTAGGGCAACATTTGACCTTGAGTTGTGCAGAGTATCTCAAGTTTTTTCTCTCTGAAATATCAACTGTAATGGGAAATTTTATGGTGCAAACCCACATTTGGCTGTTTCCATAAAACCTGAATGAGTTTTTTTTGAATGCACAAGGGTTCCTCATGAAGTCACATGTCTTACAAAAGACCTTCCCTGCTTTACAGAAAAAAATATCCTCTCTCCAAATTTCAGCTTCCATGTAAAGATTCCTGACATCATCCAGGGAGAATTCTTCAGAACCCAGAAACGTATAAACCAAATTGTTCTTTCTCCACTGTCCTGGGTCTTCTGAATTTTGGCTGTGAGCCTTTATGTTAATAATGAAAATATAATTTTATTGTTATTATTATATAATTTAATAATAATATAATTACTACTATATATAATATATTATATTATATATAGTATATATAGTATATAAATTATATATTATATAATGTATATTTTATATACATATAGTATTTATAATATATATATTATAATTAATCTCTGCTGATTCAAACTAGAAGGGATTTTATATCTTTACTTGGCTAAAAGTTTTATGTGTTCCACAAAAATCCAATGTGTGAACACACCTACAGGTATGTGTGTCTATATAAAGACAAATCCTTTTATTTAATCAACCAAATCTGTGCACACAGCTTTAAACCCATGAGTTAAATATCCTCTATTTGGGTTGGAATTTGAGCTTCTAGGCTCAGACCACAGGTAATAAACACAGCCACAGCACCTGACCAGAGAGAGGGAAAGAAAAAAGATAAAGCAGTTTTTTGTTTGATGAAGAGTTAAAATCACCCCCAAATCCTCTCTGGTTTGAAAAAAAGGAAATAAAACTGTTTCTTGCCTTGAAAATCAATGGCCATTGGCATTTATGCCTGCATGTGGATGCTGAGCCAGGTGGGAGCAGAGCCTGGAGACCTGCTGCTGCCCAGCAAAATAACAGAGGTGCCAAAAGCCCTCAGAATTTAACAGTTTATTGCCCCAAAAGACCCTGAGTATCATTTTATGCCTTCAGACTCAGGTAATTGCTGGATGTAACTCAAATCAAACCCAGATCAAAAGTATTAATGGAGCTCATAAAATTTTATTTACTTGCCAACCCAGTGTGACTTCTTTTTTTGGCTATGGAAATAAATTAGCAGTAATCTGTTCTTTATTGTTTTGAAAAATAAAGGTTTTAAGCCAGGCTTGCTGCATTTCTTCACTGGTTTTGCAAAGCTGGTTTAGTGGTAATCATCTCTTCCCTGGGAACAGCTCAGTCCCACAGTTATAGCACCTAAAACTCTCCCTGACACCACAAATCCCCATGGTAATCCTGGATATTCCATCTCCTCTCTCCAGGGTTGTGCACCTTTGGAAGGACACAAAAGTGCTTAAGAAGGAGGATGAAATTGGAGAGGTCTGGTTAAAAATGCTCAAGTTAATGCTTCCTGATTTCAGATGAAGAAAGCAAAGAGGAGAGGTTGTACCCAAAAATGCTCCATCCCTGGAAATGCTCCAATAATCCCTGGAAGTGTTCAAAAGCTGTGTGGATGTGTCACATGGGGACACATTTTGGTGGTGAACATGTCAGTGCTGGGTAAAGAATTGGAGACAATTATCTTAGAGGTCTTTTCCAGCCTTAATAATTCCATGAGTGATGAGACATGTGCAGTCCCAGCCATCCATCCCAGCAGCTACACACACCACAAATAACCCAGTACCCCCTAAACAAGCAACTCACCCTTATTTCCATTTTTCTGGGTTTTGGGATGGAAGATCCCATCAATCCTAGCAGCTACACATTGCACAAATAACCTAGTACCCCCTAAACAAGCACCTCACCCTTATTTCTGGTTTTTTAGGATTTGGGATTTGGGATGGAAGATCCCATCCATCCCAGCAGCTACACACCCCACAAATAACCTGGTACACTCTAAACAATCACCTCACCCTTATTTCCATTTTTCTGTGATTTGGGATGGGAGATCCCATCCATCTTAGCAGCTACACACCCCACAAATAACCTAGTACCCCCTAAACAAACACTTCATACTTATTTCCATTTTTTTCTGGGATTTGGGATGGGAGATCCCATCCATCCAGCCATGGGACACAGAGTCCCTGCACCTGCAGGCTGGGCAAAGCTTTGCTGACACACCTGAGGCCAGAGAGGAAGAGGAAGGTCCCTGTGCTGCAGCTTTCCAGCGGATTTTCAGGAATTCACTCTCCTAGGCTGTCAATCTTGCACCTTTTTAAGCAGCACTGAACTGGCTTTCTAGGGGAGTAAAGTGATTTCTCATTTCACTGATAACCTGGACTCTGACTGGAAATAAAAGCCCCAAATGGAAAATCCTGACATTAAAGCTTCAAGCCCAACGTGCAAAGACTCAATCCGGCTAAATCAGTAAATTCCCTCACGGTAATTAAAGGCACTAATTGATTTGTGAAAACATCTTTGGGATGGGAGCTGAAGTGGGGGGATTTACAAGCCCTGCTCCTAATCCCCAGGGACTCCAATCAGTCCAGTTTGACAGGGAAGCAGAGAGCTGCCTGGATGAATGAGGGGAGACTAAGATTTCTTATTTTGTATCTTTTCAAGGAAATACCAGTGCATTTAATGACCAATTTCTCCCTTCCTGAGGCCATTTCTCCAGGCTTCTGAGAGTTTGGGCATCACTTTGATGCTTTCCACAACCAGGGCAAACGCTGCTCTCAGGCACCTTCATGTGAACCCTGTGAATTCACCAAAGCAGCATCAAGGGGGTGAGGAGAAAAAGGGATCCCTAACGAGGAGAAAGGCTCTTGGATGGGGCAGGGAGCAGGGATCCCTTTGTGTTTCATCTCAGGACAGAGCCCTGGGGCTTTCAGGCACCATGGCCAAGCAGGCAGAGCTTAGTCCTGAGGCATCAAGGCCATGAAGGCTGTGGGAAATGTAGAAATTTCAATTCCATTAAAGCTGTGTGAAATATAGGAATTTCAAATCCATGAGGACTGTGGGAAATGTGGGAATTTCAAGTCCGTGAAGGCTGTGGAAATTGTAGGAATTTCAAGTCCATGAGAATTATGAAAAACGTAGAAATTTTAAGTCCATGAAGGCTGTGGGAAATATAGGAATTTCAAGTCCATGAGGACTGGGGGAAATGCAGAAATTTCAAGTCCATGAGAGTTATGAAAAATGTAAAATTTCAAGTCCATGAAGGCTGTGGAAATTGTAGGAATTTCAAGTCCATGAGGGCTATGAAAAATATAAAATTTCAAGTCCATGAAGGCTGTGGGAAATGTGGAAATTTCAAGTCCACGAGGACTATGAAAAATGTAAAATTTCAAGTCCATGAAGGCTGTGGGAATTGTAGGAATTTCAAGTCCATGAGAGTTATAAAAAATGTAGAAATTTCAAGTCCATGAAGGCTGTAGGAAATACAGGAATTTCAAGTCCATATAGGCTGTGGGAAAGGCAGGAATTGCAGCTTACAAACTGTGAGAGAATGAAATGGTTCTTGGCTTAAATATTGATAAAATCATGGAAAGGCTTTTTCCCACTGTAGGAAACTGCAAAGAAGCAGCTGCTCATCTGTGACCACCAAAGCCACCCCTGCCCAAATACACCTATAAACAGAAT
Source organism: Zonotrichia leucophrys gambelii (assembly GCF_028769735.1). NCBI lineage: Eukaryota > Metazoa > Chordata > Aves > Passeriformes > Passerellidae > Zonotrichia > Zonotrichia leucophrys. The sequence goes on from NC_088170.1 coordinate 69,722,447, forward strand.
TTGGAGTGTGGAGGGAACTTGGGATAAGACAAATGTGATACAATTGCCCAGTCCTCCCAGGTCTAGGGAGAAGAATGTGATTCTAGAGGAGACACTGGGATGCTCAAACACTCAGGGGAAGCTGCCATGGGCAAAGCACCCACCCAGGTGCCAGGGCCAGCTCAGGCTGCAGCTGGTGTGGGACCAGATAAGGAAAGAGCCAACCCTGGGAGGAGGAACTTTGTCCTTATCAAGTGTGATGCCTTGAGAAGGCTGAGCTAGGACAGAGGCTGGGCAGAGTCACAGAATAAAGCAGGGATTTATGGAAAGGATCCCTCCATGGATGCACCAGAGCCCAGCCAGGGCTGCACCCAAGATGAACCAAAATGGCCCCAAAATGCACGAGCGCTCCCGGGGTCTCTCCCTGGGATCAGTTCTGCTCCATTTGCACCTTGCAGTTCATTGTCCCATTCCAGCTTCAGCCCAGGCAGTCCCACCCTGCTTGTTTTTCTCTCTCCAGCCCATGGGGTTTGTGCTCCTGGGCTGAGATTTGGGTCATTTGTCCTTGGTGCCCAGCTGGAGCAGGAATTGTTTTGTCTCCCTGCTCTGTGCACAGAGCTCACCATCCCATAATGTGAAGCTCAGACCCACACACCAAAGCAGCTCAGAATGTGAAAAATAGAAAAGCTAAACTCTGATGGAGTGAGCTGGGCTGGTGCAAGAGGCAGCTGTGTTGACTCGGTGTAAAAAACTCATGATCCATCACATTCCATCATCCAGGTGTCCCTGATCCACAGCTTTCCATCACCCAGTGGGAAACTCCCTGACAGGTGTTCCACCTGAGTATAAACCCAACAGAGGTTGTGTTCTGGGAATTTTCTTCATTGTTTCTTTGGGATGCCCCTTGTCCTCTGATGGATCCAGTCTGTGACCATCACTTCAACTGACAGACATCAAAAATTGCAATGACCAAGTTCTGTGGAGCCTATGAGTGGTGCAATCTTTCTACTCTCATCCTTTCCTTTTCTTCCTTATGCTTTTTCTTATGTGATATTTTTAGGCTTTTGTAGTTTCATATTGCTGGAGATAATAACAACCAAAATGGCTTTGTAGCTGCTTTCCCTTAAAACCAAATTGTTCTAAAATAAACCTATATATATATAAATATAATATATAAATTTACATACATATAATATATATCTATATGTATATCTGCATCTATATATCTATATATTTATATATCTATATATCTATACATATATATATATTTAGGTATCTATTATACTAATCATTCAGTGTCATTTCACTCTAATCCGCCCTGAGGGATCTATTGGGTCTGGAAAGTTTCACTGCACAAATTCTTGGTGGACACAATCCTTGGAAATAATTATTCTACACCAAGGGCCAAAGTTATCAGGGCAATGCTCCTTTAAAAAACCATGGGAGTTGGGAGAAGGGTTTTCCTGGGATTCTCACCTGAAGATGCTCCACTCAGGCTCGATCCTCAGGATGGTGGGATCCTCTACATATTCATAGTGCAGCTCCTGATGGATCTTGGCCTTGTCCACTCTCACAGACACCTTCACCTTCTCAAAGCCTTCATAGGAGGCCGTGGTGTTACAGACAATGTGCTTGGTGGATCTCCTGGGAGGAGGAGAAAGTAAATGTGAACCAGCAGCAAAATGGTGCCAAAAAGAGCCCAATTATTTATTCTTATGTCCTGTGGCCCAAACCTGTGCACTGTAGAGGTGGAACTCAGTGTGAACCATTTGTTCCTGTAGCAGCGTCTGGGGAAATGGCATTGCCTTTTTGCTGGTTTAAATAAAACCACAAGAGCCCTCATCTCTCAGGACTCAGAGTAAAATCTGAACCCCAAGGGCAGTCCAAAGGAGGCCTCTCTGCAGAAGTATTTCTCTGTGAATAAACATTTGATGGATGTTTCCTTCCTGCCTGCAGACATGTGCAGCAGCAGCTCGTAAAAGGGGTGTTTGCACCTCAGCTTTGCAGCCTGGGATCATAAAGTTTGCGTTGCATTAGGACTGTAAGTCTTGTTTTAAGTGCAGTTTGCAGCATGCCTGGGACCTCTGGAAGTGCTAATACAGTGGGAAGCATTTTATGATTAAAGAGGATTCTGCATAAACCTTTCCTTTTTGGCAGGGCTCAAACCCAGCTCCAGGTCTGCGTTCCTTTCAAAATGAGTCAAAAATCTGGGCACCAAACACTCTCAGACTTCCCAGTCCTGTGATTTGTGATGCAGCCCATCTTATACCCCTAAAATGGGGTTGTAAGCCACCTCCAATGACTGCACCCTCCAGGTGCCCTGCAAATTCCCCCAAAAGACAGTGCTCAATCCCTCCTAAAATTCCCCAGCCTTCAGTGAGCATCTCCAAGCAGCTGTGGTTCCCACTTGGCATTTCAAATCACAGCCTGTGACTTCACCCTGCTGAATTTTGGATGCTGGATCACTCCACAGCCATGACAGGCTGCTAAAGAGGATCCCCACAGCCAGGAGAGGGAAGGGCATTGCCCCAGGGCAGTGCTCCCAGGTCTCCTGTGAATGAGCTTTTCCTCTGCCAAGGACATATTTGGGAGAAATGTGCCAACTTCATCTTCAGCCTCCATCTCTACTGGCAGCAAAATGTGTTGCTCTGGGTAGTTTGGAGCTGCAGGAGCCCCTGGGAATGGGATTCAGGCTCATTCTCACAGGGATCAGGGAACATCCAGCAGGTAACACTGACATTAAGCCTCTCTGAAGCGCCATTGAGCAGGAGCCAACACGGAGCTGAAATGTTGCAAATCATCCATTTCTTAGCACTACAGGACTATTCTGGGATAAAAGGGAGGTGGTTTAGTACTTCGAACTGATGTTGTCAGATTTTCTTTGTCACCTCCATTAAAGCAGGGACATGAAAATGAATCTTTTAAACGACGCACTCCCAGAGCAAGTAGCAGAGCGCAGGACCGTGGAGAATTGTACTGAAATCTGACAAGAGGCCACGGGAAAAAGCACATCAAATACTAGTCAAAACAATGAAATAAATCCTATTTTCTTTCCCCAAAAACATGGCCAGCAAGGCTGTGCATGGTGCAGAATGCACAAGTCCTGTTGCAGCAAAGGAGGCGCTTGAGGGACAAGGTGTCAGGGCTGCAGGAGAAGTTTCCTGACTTTAGCTGGCATTTAATCTTTCACACTCAGGCATGAGCAGCAGGAAGGGCTCATCTGTACCTGTAGAAGAGGCAGGGTTGTCTCCCAAAGGTCACAATGACATTGCTGCCAGCGTTGAGGTTGTTGCCTGTGATTGTCACCTGGGTGCCACCCGACACTGGTCCTCGCTTCGGCTTCAGGTCAGAGAGGGTCAGAGTCTGTGGAGGCAAAGGGAGGTGTTAGAGACACAGCACAGGGACCTTCCCTCTCCTGTTAGTGCTGGAGAGAGGGAGGCACCCCCAAGGATTAATCTGGGTAATTCTGAAGTTGGCCACATCTGGCTGATAAAGGAGCCTGGGGTGACACCAGAGCTGTCAGAGACTCCCTGCTCGAATGCCAGGTTGGTGGGATGAGTTCAGACCCAACCCCAGTCTGTTCTCACTCCTCCAAAATGAGCTCTGCCCTTGTACCCACTCAGAAATAATCCTACAAGGACAGGCCCGTTCCTGGAGCACCTTGGATCACAACCTCTCATCTCCACTGCTTGTTTGGCACAGGCCAGGGCTCTTTTTGCTGTCACACACCACCAGCTCTGCAGGATAACTCAGGCAGTGAACTGGTTTGATTGCATCTTAATGGAGAACTTCTACCTCCAAACTGTGGAACTCACAAGTGATGAAAATTGTTTGATTGTGAGAAGATCACTCAGCTTTATTAATTCTCAGAATCACAGGATAGTTTGGGTGAGAAGGGACCTTAAAGATCAGCCAGTCCCACCCCAGCCATGGTCAGGGACACTTTCCACTATCCCAGAGTGCTCCAATATTCCTGTCCAGCCTGGCCTTGGACACTGCCAGGGATGAGGCACAGCTTCTTTGGCTTCACCACCCTCACAGGGAACAACTCCATCCCAATATTCCATCTGACACTGCCCTCTGGCAGGGAGAAGCCATTCCCCCTTGGATTGAGGAGAGCTCAGCAGAACATCAGAGTGTGCTCTTGCCTCTCCCACACAGGATCCCAGAATCACTCCAAGGTCACCCAAGTCCAGCCTGTGACCCATCCCCACCCTGACAACCACAACAGAGCTCATTCTTTGAACACCTCTAGGGATGGGACTCCATCACCTCCTGGTGCAATTCTAATGTCCAACAACCCTTTCCATGAAGAAATTCCTCCTGATGTCCAACCTGGACCTGCCCTGGTGCAAAATGCTCACACACGACCCTAAATCTTTCTCTTTTCTGGTCTGGATGTTGAGGCAGCCTTGAGCTGTCCTTCAGTGAGACATGGTGGTGGTTCTCTGAAATGCCAGAGCCTCAGAAGCAGCACTGCCCCTTGAACACCTTTTCCCTTTTCCTGCTGATTTTCTGAGCCTCTTTTCCCAGCCTAACACAGCGTTGTGTTAATATATCAAAAAGGGCCACAATTCCTTTAGAGGCCCCAAATCTCAAAACTCTTTTTCTTACCTTGCCACCCTCCCTTCTTCCCCAAATCAAGATAAAATACTCGCGCTCTGAAGGCACAGATCACCCTGTTACCACAATGCAGAGAGGAGACATCAATATTCAGGGAGAAATTTGGTGTTACAGTTTATTCTTTCATTTGCATTTTAATAGAAAAACTTTCCATTCAGTCCCAAGTGAAAAGCTACTATATGCATTTAAATGAAGATTATTTCTTTCCCCCTCTCTTTAAGAATGATGACACAAGTGCTTGAAGCTCTCAGCTCCTCTGAGCGAGCAGGTACATCATGAGTAACCTTATTGAGCTTTGGAGACCATTAATCCATGTTTATAAAACCACCTGACACACACCACAGCTCCCACTCTCACACACACAGAGCCACCTCTGTTCCCAGGCCCCTCTGGTTTAATCATTTTGAAAAACAGCGGCAAGATTTCCATTTTTCCATTTTGCTCCTGTTCTAAATGCAGCTCTTGGAGGAAGGGCAGAACATGAAAACCAGACTTACAGCTCTGTAGAAGGATCTGCTGTCAGAGCTGGGCACTTTCTGTGTTTAAACCTGGCTGGTTTTCACCTGATGGTTTGGAAGCTGGTTTTATACTTAGAATCGTGGAATTTTTGAGGTTTTTGAAGGACCCCTATGATCTGCCAAGTCCAGGCTTTAACCCACAACTAAAGCACAAGGTTCCCCCTGAGCCTCCTTTGCTTCAGGCTCAGACCCTTCCCAGCTCCCTCAGCCCCTCCTGGTTCTCCAGACCCTTCCCAGCTCCCTCAGCCATTCCTGGTGCTCCAGACCCTTCCCCAGCTCTGTTCTCTTTCCTGAGGAGCTCAAAATCCAGGATTTGAGGTGGGGTCTCAGCAGTGCCAGCACAGTGGGGTGGGCACTGCCCTGCTCCTGCTGGCCATACTATTCCTGATACAACCCAGGTGCCATTGGCTTCTTGGTCACCAGGACACACCTGGCCTCATGTTCAGCCACAGGTCCTTTTCCATTGGGCAGCATTCCAGCCATTCTCCAAGCTTGGAGTCTGATTTTTTGGGAATATTCTCTATCATTCTCTTTTAAGGGAATAAAAAAACACAGGAAGAGTATGGAAATGCAAAGGATGCACTTCAGTACTGCTCATTTATATTTTGGGTACCCACTCAAGCTCTGATGGCAGCTCCCTTAATGATGGACACCCCCACCAGTACAAATTCCCACTGACCTTGATGGCTGGCAGAAAATGGGTTGGGAATGGCCAACCTGGTGCCCAAAGCCCACACAGCACCACTGCAGCAGTATCTGATTCAAAAATCATAGAGAACATCCGACTTAAAGACCCAGAAGAGCTTTGTCCCACCCCTGGGTGGGTTCCCTGCCCTCTCCTTGGGGTAGATAAAGCAGCCATGGCATTTTGAGGATCCTCAGAGGCCACAGCCACACCAGGAAGGCTCCTTGGCAAAGCCCTGCTGTGCCTGGTGCCAATCTTACAAATGGGTTTGTGGTTCAGCTTTCAAAGGTGTGATCAGCCTTAAATTATTCACAGTGGCCTTCCTGAATTTTGCACAGCACATTCACAGCAAAACTCTAAACTATTCACCATTTCCTCACCGGTGGAAGGTGGTGGAAAATGCAAAGAGAGTGTGGATAGGCTGGAGAGTGACAACGAGGGAAAGAGGACATGAAATTTTCTGCATTTTTTAGGATTTTATCTACTTTCCTCAGCTTCCCAACCCTTTCTTTCCTCCAACATCTCCTGCACACAGGTTTTCCACAGAGAAGCACCATCAGAGGTGGGTCTAAACTGTCCCCCATGGAGCTTGTCAGAACCTTGGTTCCCATTCCACTCCTCCTGGGAACACAGGAAGAGCAAGCTATGACTCAAACACAACATGTGCACCTGAGTTTCCTTCCTAGAGGTTCCACAGTAGCAACAAGAGGGGAAAAGATGAAAAGGATGGATGGGAAATGCTCCCCAAAACAAGGATTTTAGGAAGAAATGTGGAGCAGCCTACAACACCTGCACTGAGACACAATATTTTCATCTAAACCCAGAATAAAGATAAATATTCTTCAGTAAATGTAACATTTTTTTCATTGAAAGACTGGGGCAATAATTACAGCAAGAAAATGAATAACTAAAAAAAATATATTTCATTTAGATCATCATAAATTTCATTTCAGCTTTGTTTCCCTCTTGGCTTATTGTACTTTCTAATGCAATTTGAAGGTTTTGATCACAGACGAGTTTAAAACAAACGAGCAGCTATTTGAATTTAAAAGTTCTGGTTAGAAAAGTGGAGAAGAACCATTCTGGCATCTCTAAACTAAGCCACCTCTTTCTTAAAACACTGAAATTAAATACTCATCTGAGCCCAAACCATCATCTCTTTGAATTCCTGCAAGACAGGGAAAGGCTGAAACAATTGGCCAACTCCAACCCAGTTTTCCTTCAAACCTCTTGAAAACCAATTTTCCAGAAGATTTGCTATGAGTCAAGAAGTGACATTTATCTCCCAGGTGCTGCCCTTCCTTGCTTTTCAAACATCTTCTTTCCCTTCAAGCTGCCACGCACCGCTGCAGGATGCCAAGGCGCGTTGAGATTCCTGCAGCAGCATCTCTGCCCTCCTGGCAGAAAAAACCCAAGGAAGCCAAAAAAACACAGCTCCCACTGTGAAAGCAGCGGACACGCGAGAGGGAATATGATGGGCAGGCTGGAGAGTGCCTGTATTTTGGGTTTTTTTTTGTTTAGCACAAAGGTATGGAGGTACTGAGCAGAGAAAAACCCCGGTGGCTTCGTGCTCGCGCCCTGGCAGCCGGGAAGGCGGCAAGCGGAGGGAAAAGCTGTCACAGATGGACACGGATGATCAAAAGCAGACAGTAATTCCAGGAGTAGCAAAAGGTGACACGTTGAAGTGTAATGTCCTGGAAAGAGCCCTTCTGGCTGCCTGGTAGGGGCTTTCTCTCAAGGTGTTTCTGTGCCCCCGCCACCGCAACACCTGAGTGACACCGGGAGATGCAGAGAACAGAGGAATTTCTGTAGCTCGAGGGGGGAATCCAAGACATTTGCATTCATTACAAGTTCCCTTTACCATAAAGAAATGCTCAGGCATGTGAATAATTTCAGAAGAGACCCATTCTCTTGCAAGAGCTGAGAGCTTTTGATGGGAACAAAGGGACCCTCTCATCTCAAACCTGCACAGATCTGAACAGATCAAGGCCAGACAATGCTTGCATGTCCCCAGCAAGGGGCCTTAGAGGAATAATCAGGTCTCTTGGACAAGGAACATCATCAGAAGGGAGGAATAAAGCACAGGTTGAGTGTACAACATGTGTTTGCACTTGAACTGAAGCTGAAGCTTGCAGGTGTCTCTTGTTTCATCACGGAGCATCCAAAACCAGCACTGAGCCCCAGTCACATCCTACAGCTCACCAGCAGCCTGAGCTGGGTCTGTCCTGATCCCAGTGCTCCTGGGATGAATAAACACCTGGGGGAATCCAGGAGGGAGGAGAAAGAAACCCTATCAAGACCATCACACTCATGCTGCTGAAGATCCCGGGGTTGTAATGAGTAGTGACAGCCCCCAAGTTTCTTCTGGACAACACTGGTGGCTCCAAGCAGAGGTGTTGGTAGCAGGAGCATCATACCCAAAAAAACAAAAGATACTAGGGAAATTTTCCTCTTTTTAGCTCCTTTTTATTCTTTCCTGTACAGCACTTTTAACTATTAATGAGAATTTTCTGTATTAATTTGGACCGTGACTGCATGGAATTGTAACTGGACTAATAATCTGGACTATTATTAGGTTGTTAAAACTTTAATTAGACCAGCTATTTTTGCTGGGAACAAGATGTTGAAAGGAAATGGAATGAACAATCTGGTGCACCGGAACGGCAGCAAAGAGCTCGGAGGCTCAACGTGGTGAAGGACAATGGACAGAGGGAGCAAAGAGAAGCAAGGCCAAGGAGTTCAGGGCCAAGGAGAACTTTTTCAGGAACTTACCATGAAGTAGTAGAGCTGAGAAGACCTGGCCATGAATTCGGGCTTGCACTCGGCCACGCAGATTTCCACAAATCCAGCGTGCTGGCTGGGCTTGGCCTCTCCCATCTCACACACGATCCTGAGAGGGAAACACCAAGCAGGAGCAGAGTTTGAGGAGTGGTTTTGGTAAGATGGAGTTGCAGCTAAGAGCCCTCAATGCTGGGGGATGGACTGAAGATTAATTCACCCTTTTCTGTCCCATCCAGAACCAAAATTGTGGATGAAGTTATTCTTTAGAAAGTAGTGGCTTCTGGCTGGGACAAGTGCTGAGGTGGTGTAAATCCACTGAAATACACAGAGAAATGTTGGGCTGAGGTCTGGCTCCATCCCTCTCAGCTCCAGCCTGGTGTGGTGGAGGCAGCTCTAAGGTTTAATGATCACTCCTGCATTTAGCAATAGGCTTTTCAGGAATTGAACAGCTTGGGGTGACTTCTTGGTGAAAACCAGGATAACTTCAGGGCATTTGCCATGAGGATCACCTAAACATGCAATCCAAACACAGTAATGACTGGGTTATGAAATAAATAGATTATCCTGAGCTGTACATGAGGAATGGCTTCTTCATCCCTCAATTCCCAAGTTGGAATGGATCCCTTGGAAGGCCCCCGTAGGTAGGAACGTCATTAGGTGTGCTGTGGCCTTTGCTGTGCCACACACCCCACTTACTGCTCTGCTGGGATGTACCCTTCCACCAGGGGCTTGCACTCCACGCCGGCCACTTTGACGTGGGAGGCGATATCCCGGAATTCCAGCCCCAGGTTCTCCCCACGGATGGTCACTCTGGTGCCTCCCTCACGAGGGCCCGTCACGGGGTTGATCTGGGGAAACAAGCCAAGAGAAAGGAGAACGATCAAAGCAGGCACCAGAATCCTGGCTGTGGCATTCACATTTTCTGGAAAAATCCCTTCGCCCAGGATTTTTCTCCTGGGAAGCTGAGAAGCCTCAGAGAAAAAGGAAAACAATATTATCTCATTTGCTTCTCCTGTGTTTTGCTCATGCGGAATGTGTTTGGAGGTTGTTTACCCACAGGTGATTGTTTCATTGGATTCTGGTGTGAGTTGTTTTCGCTCTTTGGCCAATCAGTGCCAAGCTGTGTTGAGACTCTGAAGAGAGTAATGGATTTTCATTATTATCTTTTAGCCTTCTGTCTGTATCCTTTCTGTATTCTTTTGTATAGTATAGTTTAGCATTCTTTAATATAATATAGTATCATAAAATAATAAATTAGCCTTCTGAGAACATGGAGTCAGATTCATCATTCTTTCCTTCATCTGGGGGCAACACAAATACAAAACCTGTCAGGTGAAAGAACAGACAACTTTTGGGGATCGCTAGGGACACTTATAAATGCTGAACAAACCTATTTCAGATACACAGAATATGCAAAATTCTGCCCCAGAACCCATTTACTCTCTTTTAACTACTTGCAAAACATCCAGAGGTGAGCTGAAGATTTTTTTTGTGGGGATTTATGGAGCTGCAGCTGAGCTCTGCACTTTGTAGATGTAAGCCATGGAAAGGCAGCAGAGGGACACGGTGGAGAGAAATGGGAGAAAGGACAAGACAAGGACATAAAGGGTTGTGCCAGTCACTTGAAATCCAAAATTCCCAGCCCAAAGCACATAGAGGTAATGGTCATGCAGCAGAAATTCAGCTGAAAATGTCCACCTGAAAGAAAAACAGCCAAGCCACAGCAAGAACAGGGTGTTGGGTTAGGTGTGGAGGAGGTGGATGGTGACTGAGACAGCAGCAGCAGCTGCTCTGTGCCAACATCTCCTCCTGAAAGAGCTCCAGTTTCCCTCCTGGTAGAGCTGGGGCCATTGGAAGGGCAAGCAGGGAGCATGGACAGATTATTTGTGGAGCCTCTGGGTCTGAGCATGAGAGGAGCAACCATCCCAACCAGCCTGGGGGCTGCTGGAATGGCATTTGCATGCCAGCCTGGCCCTGCACCAGACCCTCACAGGGCCTTGCTCCATCCCCCTTGTCCAGAGCCAGGTGGGAATCGGGCACTGGAACTGTCTCCTGAGCATTGGAACAACACCAGAATCACAGGGCTGGCCCTTAATTATCTCCATCCTGCCCTTCCAACTCCTCACTATGCCCACTTTGCCATGCCATTGCCCACTTGAGAAGGGTTCAAACACTTCCCTTGCAGGGTGTTCCCTGCTGCCTGCTCAGGATGCCATGGCTGCCATCTGCCAGGGCTGGCACAGCTCTCCCTGCAGTGAGCAAAGGGGAATTCCCTGTCTCACGGCCATTCCCACCTGCCCCTGGCTCTGCCAGGTGGGAATCTGGGGCTGGCAGCCATGCCCTGCTGCTCCCAGCACCCAGCCTGGCACCAGGGTTGGTGTGATTCCCACCCAAAAGGTGAATTTTAGAAGGGCCAACCTTTAATAAAAGGAGGGAGAGCCAGGCACCTCTAGGGGATATTTAATTTCAAGATATTAACTTTGGGATATTAATTTTAGGTGTTGTGAACCAACTCCTCAGTAAGTGTGAGTTATCTCTGACTCTAAAGGGAACCAGGAGGTGTTTGTGGTGGTTTGACAGGAAAGAAAAAAGAAAGGGAAAGAGGAAAGGGAAAAGGGAAGGCGAGAGGGAAAGGGAAAGGGAAAGGGAAAGGGAAAGGGAAAGGGAAAGGGAAAGGGAAAGGGAAAAAGGAAAGGGGAAAGGGGAAAGGGAAGGAAAAAGGGAAAGGAGAAAGGGGAAGGGGAAAAGGGAAAGGGAAAAGGGAAAGGGAAAGGGAAAGGGAAAGGGAAAGGGAAAGGGAAAGGGAAAGGGAAAGGGAAAAAGGAAAAGGAAAGGAAAAGGGGAGAGGGAGAGCTGTCTAAAGCACAAGATTTCAAAAACTTCTTGCTGTGACTCAAAAAGCATCAACAGGAAACTTCCTAGAGCAAAGCCAACAAAGCACCACGGAATCCTTCCCTGGGCAATATTTAATTTGTGAAGGCCAGCTTCAAAACCCACTTATTTCCTTAAAAACCACTTATTTCCTTAAATCAGGAGGGCCTGGGGTTCTCCCAGGGTCACATGGAAGATTTTTAAACCCTATTTCACAGCTCTGGCATAGATTCCACCAAGAGGAAGGTGCTGCCAGGTTGTTTTCACAGCAGGAGAGGAGAAGCCTGTTCTATCACAGGTGGAAAATGTGGCACGAGACCTGTCAGATTTGGAGAGGAAAACCCAGGTAGGGAAACAAAAGCTGCCAGGAAGCCTCAGCTTCCTCTGGAAGACCCAGAGCTGCATCTCAATTTCCAGTCTGTGCTCACATCAACTGCTGCTTGTCACTCCTAAAGGAGTTTTTTGTGGCTCAGCGAGTCTCTGAGTCCCTTAATTTCCCTGTGTGGCTGTGTAAATGCCAGGGCTGATACAGAAATGGGGGGATCAGTGCTGCAGGGGGTGTGAGTGCCCCTACAAGTGTGAGTACACGTGTTCTTCCCTGCAGAGACCCAGCCCTGGCTCCTCTCCAGGCTCTGGATGCTCCCACCCCACAGCTCCAGACCTACCATTAGCTGCAATATATATCCAGTCACTTGAGATTACTTCCATGCTAATGGCTCAGAAAAAAGGCCTTCCAAGAGCTACTTAAGGCTTGCAGCAGGCAGCTGGAATATTTCATGAGTGAGTGTTGCAATGATCTGTTTGAGCTCAGAGAGCTGTTGGAGGAAGTGCCAGCAGAATTTGAAGCACTCTGGAGCTGTAGGGTGGAGAATGAGGGGTTTGCTCTGCAAAATGAGGCTGGAGATGAAGGATTAGGGTTAAAGCATGGCAGAGAAATGTGGGTGAATCTTCTGCACACCCATGTCCTTGTGTTTTGGATTTCTGCTTTAGCTGATCATCCATCAGCTGCCCCATACCAAATTCTATCATTGTTTCACAGGGTCTGAGAATCTGAAAATATTTTTAAAATATTTCCCCCAGCTCCAAGTGATTTTCAAGAACTCAAAGTTGAATTTTCAGTTGATTTTATCTGTTCTTTCTGGATGTCTGGGTTTGATTTCACAGCTTCAGGTGCTTCAGGTGGGGTCAGAATTACTACTCTGAGATAAATCCAAGTAAAGTAGAGACCTTCACCTTGGAAACACCAGAATGAGCCATAAACATCAGAATAAACTGAACTCCAACAGTTCAACTGAGAGAGAGCTTTGAAAGCTGGTGAATGACAGGGAGATGGCTCAAAACACAGGAAAAAGGGTTATTTTCAGTAACATCTAGGAAAAACAGATTCAACCCAGCCTTTGCTCTCCCCAAATGTTCAAGATATTGGTTTAGGGCTCTTCCATAACACCCACACTTTTTGAATCTGAATCAAATGCAACTTTAAAAAGCTTTTCTTGCTTTCTAGGAAAATAACCCACCTAACTATTCCTATTAAAGCACCACTGTGGAGGCTGGATTTTCCTCTTTTGCATTTCCCCATTTTTTCCCTGTTTCATTTCCCTCCTGATTTTGCCATTTGTAAATCAGGCCCTGGCCACATTGTTGAATAAGGCCTGGTGACTGAGAGGTGCAGGAGGCAGCTGGAAGGCATGGAGCCCTCATTTTCTAAGCTTAGGTCTGTCCTGCTGCCAGTCCTCTGACTCTGAAAACTTTCCTGGCATTATGGCAAAGGCATCCTAAGACAGCAGAAAAGAATCCCTTTAGATTTCAGGCCTGACTTGCCTCCCCTGCTTTGTCTCCCTTCTTCTGCTCCTTGTCTTTATGGTCTTCCTATTCTCTCATTTCCTTTTTGAACATTTCCTTTGGCCTAGTAAACAGGGAACTCTAACAAACTAAAAATGGAGCCCCATCTCTCTGTCTACAAGGCCTTTTAAGGATAAGCTATCCAATTAAGACATGACACCTAAATTATTTTCACTTGCAATATGGACTTTTTTATCCAATTACACAAAACCACCCAAACCCATGGAGAAGAAGGTGAAGAAGAAGGACCAGCCACTGCCCCAAAACCTCCATCTTACTTTATAGATATTATTGTATTCTAAACCCTTAAACTCTGAGTTTCCCACCGTGTGATATTACACACTTCTATCCAAACTGCACACCCACAATCCCAGTTTCATCATTCCATTCTGGAAGCTTCTCCAGGGCTTCAGGTCAATGCAATGTTCTCTTGGGGGTCAGTGCCTGCCAGCACAGAAAGTGGAAAATTCTCATCAGCCAGAGTTCCAACACCCAAGGTCACCCCTGGGTTGTAAAAAAAATTTTTGTAAAAATTTTGTAAAAATTTTCTTCCTGCCTTTGAAGCCACCATGGCCTCACACTCCCAGAGTGCCTGAGGCTTTTCCTGACCCATCAGAACTCACTCCTGACCTCCCCATCCCCAACCCAAGCCCAAATCAGGAAAACAAACCAAAGAAAGGAAATCCCCCAGCTTCTGGCAGATCCACGACTTACATCCGTGATCTTGGGGTTGGTGCACTTGCCCTTGGTGCTGGAGAGCTCCAGCCACTGGCTGTCCTGGGCTGGGCAGTGCTGCTTCAGCGTGCACTGGTTCTGCCCCTGGCACCAGCCGCACTCGAAGTCGGGGTCGGCTTTCAGGCAGAGTCCGCAGCTGTCCCGCATGGCCCCGCACTTGTACAGGTGAACTGCAGGGACAGCAAACACACACGGGGCCTGAGAGAGGCAGGCAGCTCAGGGGAGGGTGGGATGGCAGTGGGAGAAAGAGGGGAAAGTGTTCTGGGCTGCTCGTGCCAGAAGCAGGATGGAAACTCTCCAGGGAGGTGAGTAATGGGGCGAAAAACATGGACATCCTCCTTGAAATAAAGTTCATTAGTTCATTCTTCATCAATGGTGTTTTTGGAAACTGAGAGCAGGAGGGATGAGGTATGGGAGAGGAAGAGGTATGGGAGAGGTAGAGGTATGAAGAGGAAGAGGTATGAAGAGGAAGAGATATGGGAGAGGAAGAGGTATGGGAGAGGGAGAAGTATGAAGAGGAAGATGTATGGGAGAGGAAGAGGTATGAAGAGGAACAGGTATGAAAGAGGAAGAGGTATGGGGAGGAAAAGATTTGGGAGCAGAAGGTAAGGTGAGGGTCTACAAGCAAGAGGTTGGAGGAAATGATGCCTGGGCAGTGATTTGGCCTCAGTCCCTTCCTTTCTCATGGACTAAATGTCATAAAGTGTCACCAACAACCAGCCTCAGACTCAGCACTTCATCCTAAAGGAATTTTCTAGACCTGGCCTGTCACTCTGGTTTTTTAAGATTTTCTAAGCCTTTAAGATTTTCTAAGCCTTCTGATGTTGACATTCTTGTAGCAAACTTTCTCACACACTTTCTGTAAATAACTCATTGTTTTGCATTCCTTTATGGAGGAGGAGAAAGTAGATAGACTGTTAGTTTGACCAGTGTCATTGGAGAGGTGGCACTGTCACCCTCCAATCCACTGTCACTCCTGGAAAACTATAAATGTTAGAGTCAGAAAATAAACTTCCCTTTTTCTTCACCTTGAGGACAGTGGTGTGTGTTTGTGGTTTTTTGTGTCCTATAGTGACACTGGCCAACCCACAGCTTAAACTTGGGTGTGAAACTCCCCAGGATTTTGTGTTCAGGTGATGCCACTCAGGTTTCCCACTTGACAGAAATCCCAAAAGGCAACAGTGAATACACAGTGGTTCATTATTAGGCTGATTCCAGACCTTTTCTTCTGCTCCAGAAATTCAGTCTGCTTCCCACTTTGAAGCAGAGTTGATTCCACTCTCATACAGACAGCAGTGATTAATGCTTAGCTCCATTTTGAGCTCTTAAGTGATTAGAAGCACTCTGAGGTTTTTCTAATAAAACCTAAAAATATTGAAGTCCTCCTACAAAATGAGATCATATTATTTATCCTTATTTTACAGATGTAGAAACGGAGGCCTGGCTTGCACAGGAGACTGATAGCAGGATTCTCCTCCTGGAAGATGAAGGTGACAGAACCAAGGCTCTCAGACTTTTTTCTTTCCTTCATTTGCAGGCATGTTGGGAAATTTTCCCTTTGTGCTTCTGTTTTGCTGTGTCTGTGGGTGACTAAAGTGGTTTTTATCTTTATACACAATCCCAGAGCTCAAAGGCTTTGGAAATATTTATGCTGAAAGGCTCTGTCTCCCCATACCTTCCCCCTTAATGTCAGCAAGTATTGGCCAATGCAAGAAAAACTCATAAACTCTTTACTTCTCCAGGCTGGGTGCAAGAACAGTACCTAAAAGTACCCCAAAAAGCCTGAAAAACATCTCACAAACACAGTGTTTTCCAGACCTCATGGAATACACCTCTTTCCTTAGCTTTCTGTGGGATTTCCTCAAATTTGCTGAGTTGTTCTACTTGAGCTGCTACCAGTGGGTATTTCTGTAGATAATTTAGCAGGTTTGGGTCAGTTTGGTGTTTGAACCTCCCAGCCCAGCCCATGGTGATGCTGGATGTGAAAGCAGTGGCATCTTGGTCGCCTCTGTGTGGCACTGCTTCCATGTGGTATCTCTATGGGCACATGCCTAAACTCTCCTCCTGACCAAAATCATGATGATATCCAAATTACTCATCTGGGAGAGCCACCAGCCAGTGCTGCTTCCCAGATTTTTTTCCTAGTCATTATTTGCAACATTTTAGCTTTGAATAACCCAAGAAAGTGCTAGAGATCATTCTTGAGTTCATCCCTGGCTCTGTTTTATGTTCCTGGCACAAAGAGTTCTAAAAATGATCATCATGATTATGAGATTTATTTTGCTCCACATCACCTAGATGCAGCCCAAGAAAAGGATTTAAATTTTGGGGTGGATCACTTTGTGTCAGGGGTGCTCATTTTATGGTAGCACAAAACTAAGCAGGACTGGGGCTAGTGTCCCAATTCTGACCTCCACCTACACTGTTAAAGGTTCTCCCAGTCCTTGGCACTCTTTGGGCCCATGGAAATCAGCAGTGTCCTGAAACATAGCTTGGAGAGAAGGAGACAACTTCAGAGCAGAGGCAGGGTGGCACTTTGAGCACAGGCTGTGCCTGAGTGCCAGGGCTAGGCAGGAATCTCCAGCCTGTTGTGTTGCTGAGTGGATTTAACCCTCAAAAGCCACAGTTTTGGGGTTTTGGTGCCAGATCTCTGCCGTTCAGAGGGGGAGAAGGGCAGATGGGGTTGTGCCATGGGGAGAAGAGTTGCCTTCTGTGTTGCTGTCCAAGTTGAACGTGCTGTTGGTGGGAACCTCACCCACCACCCCTCGGCATGAGGGTGGGTGTGTGTCCTAGACTGCCAAGTAATGTATATTCTATTTGCCATCTGTCAGAGGTGGGGCAGTTCTCTCTGTCCATGGGGCAGTTTTTTCTTTATCTCTCCCACAGCCAACCCTCCCTCCAGGAGATCTCTGCTGTCCATGGCCACTGAGTGTCCCTGCAGGGCTGATCCAATCCCAGCATCCCATGGGGAGATGCTCCGCCCAGGGGAGGAGCCAAGCATTCCTACCTGGATTCAATCTGAGCTTTGGGACACCAGCACAGCCTTTCCACTGGATTCCCAGAGGAGCAGCTGCCTCTTCCACTGGATCTTCAGAGGAAAACTCCACCCTTTTCTACAGGATCCCTGCTCCAACAGAACCACACCTGGCACTCCAGGAGGGCTGCAGCCACAATTCCAATTGGACTCTACCAACACTCTGACCCACAGGGTGTCAGGTTGTGTTCTGATTCTGTCAGTGTTTTTTTATTTTACTGCATTGTTTATTTCATTTTTATTTTCTTCCCTAATAAAGAACTGTTATTCCTGCTCCCATATCTTTGCCTGAGAGCCCCCCTTAATTTCAAAATTATAAAAATTTTGAGGAAGGGGATTTACATTTTCCATTTCAGGGGATGCTCCTGCCTTCCCTAGCAGACACCTGTCTTTCCAAACCAAGACAGTGTGGAACTGTGTGACAGCACCATGGCAGAACCTGCTGGGGACAGATTGAGTGGGAGAAGGTGTGGGAAGTGTCCACGACAAGGTAAAGAGAGGGAGGGAGACATTTCTGAGAGGTGATGATGTGAGAAGAAGAGAATCTGCAGGTGTGAGCTGCAAATGCAGGGCAGCCAAGGGGAGGGGTTGCCTGGGGGGAAGGTTCCAGGGTGGAAAGACAAGAAGGAAGAAGAAAATGTGGACAAACCATCCATCTCCAGAAACACCCAGGGTTGTGGCTGGATGTGCAGCCTCCTCTGAGAGGGGCACACCAAACCTGTGCCATCGGTGGTGGTTAAACACAGGTGGTTTTCAGATTCTTTTTATCATCATTATCATCATTTCATTTTGCTCAGAATTCTCGCACTGGAGAGCTGCAGCCTTCCTGCTCCCCTCCTGCCTTCCCCTGCTCATTACTAAATTGCCTGTGAGCAGAGAGCCCGTTCTCCTGGCATGTTAACTTGAAGAGCATCACTGCAGGAGAAATAAAGAGGGGGAGAAAAAAAAAAACCTGGAGAGGGAGGGGCGTGAAAAGCAGACACGAGGATGCGGGGAGAAGCAGGGACGGTGAAGGGAGAGGGAGAGTGACACAAGTGGGAGGGAGAGCCGCGTTTCTCAGGTGGAATGAGAGAACTGGAGGGCTGGGGGGAGGCACACAAAGCACTCAGAAATTGGTAATTTGCAGAGTGCAGAGAACAAGTGTGCGGCAGCCAGCACGGGGAGACGGTGGCGGCTTTGTTAAGTGTAGGGAGCGAGGGCCCGTTGCTAAGGTTACTGCTTCCAAGGACAAGTTGAAATAACTCTTTACCTTTGTTCTGTGCTGGGTTGTCAATGTTGAAATTCCCGTTCCACACGACTGTCAGCTCCACTGGCAGGCTGTTAATCTCCATCCCTTCGTACGAGTACTAGAAGTGGGAGAGGAAAAAGAAAACAAACCAAAAAAAAATTAAAATAAACCCCAAAGCCAGACTTAGAGAGTGCCTGGAGGTGGGGAGGGGATGAGAAAAGGAAAGAGGTGGTGCTGAGCATGGAGAACAAGAGAAATGGAGATGTCACTCACCTCCCTAATCAGCAGCACCTGCCAGAATGCCATGGGATGCTCCCAAAGCTGTGGAGCTCCAACCATGCCCCTCACAAAAACCCATTTATCCATTAGATGAACATTCATAGAATGTCAGAATGGGGATGGAGGGGAGATTAAAGATCATCCAGTTCCAATCCCTGCCATGGCAGGGACACCTTCCTCTGTCCCAGGTTGCTCCAAGCCCTGTCCAACCTGGCCTTGGACACTGCCAAGGGCAGCCACAGCTGCCCTGGGCAACCAGAGCCTCACAGCCAAGAATTCCTTCCTAATATCTGATCTGAACCTTTCTTCAACTTAGAGCCACTCCCTCTTGGCCTATCAGTCAGAAAAATATTCCATGATCTAAGTGGGTTTGCACGTGATGGGCCTTAACTTTGAAATCCATTTTTTGGGTGTTGAGCACAGCTTTGAAAAGTATTTTTCCCAAGTTGGGAGCAACTTTAAGGTGTAAATCACACATTCTGGGTCTTCCATCCAGCTGTGCCTCTGCTGGGTATCCCATAGGTGCTGAGGGGGTAGATGAGGTTATTTACACCAAGGATGTCCTGAAGAACTCTTGGAAGCTGAGTAAAGTCTCAAAATCAGGGAAATCCTCTGAAAAAGGGGGAAAATGGAGCCACTGTGTAATTATAGACCTGTCAGCCTAACTTGGCTTCCCAGAAAGAAAGAAAGTACATCAAATTATTAAACAATCAATTTATAAGCACCTGCGAGATGATAAGGTGATAAAAATCAGCCAGCACAGATTTGTCAAGAACAAATTGTGTCAACCCAATCTAATTTCCTTTTTGACAGGCTTAATGACTTTGTGGATAAAGGGGAGGCAGCAGATGTGATTTATCCTGATTTCAGGAGAGTGTTTGCTACTATCCTACAGCAGATCCCCATAAACAAACCAGGGAAATATGACCTAAGAAAGGCCACCATAAGGTTTATGCAAAAAAACATTAAACAAAAAAAATCAGATAATTCCTTTCAAGCTGGGAGGATGTTTCAAAAGGAATATTATCCTGAGTCTGGCATTACTCAGTATTTTCACTACTGACTTGGATGATTTCGTGACTGTTCTAGAGGGGCTGTAAGAACCTCCAACAGCAGGGTTAAGAATTCAAAACAAACTTGACAAATTGTAGAACTAGGCCAAAATCAACCAAATGAAATTCAATGCTGGCAAATGGGGACTATTTTTTTCAGTAGGAGGAATTGATGCAAACTGCTCTGAAATTGGAGTGGCTGGGCAGTGCTGCAGGAGAGGGTCTGGGGACTGCTGGAGATCATGAACAGACTGTAAATCAACAATGCCATATTGCTGCCAAAACCCAAACAATTCTCCTTTGGGGATGGAGCAGATAGAGCTTGTTACATGTGTAAACCCCTGGAGGCAATCACTTTTCCCTACTTGGATCCAGAAAAGCTTCAGCTGGAGCAAGGAGTATCCAGTTTCCAGCAAATATGTCCTAAAAAGCTGCAAAAAAACTTCTGAGAGAGTTGGACAGAATTAAACAAACACTTGTCAGGGGCAGTCAAGGCACACAGAGGTGACCCAAGGAAGGAAATGGAAGCTGCTCTCTGGAGGCCCTCTCCACGCGGTGCTGAGTGCTTTTTTCCACCTAGATTTTGATTTATCTCAAGCCAGTTCACCCAGGGCTCACCCCACTCCTCACCTCCATCAGCAGCTTCCACCCAGCACCTCACCAAAAGGCCAAAACCTCATGATGGGAGAGGAGATGCTTGATGAAAGGACAGAAGGGAGCAAGAAAGAAGGGGAGAAACATTTTGTGTCTGCTACTATTGCTGAGCAGAGTGTACAATAGGATTTACCCTCTCCGGCAGCATCAGATGCTCCTGCAGTTTGTGCAAATCCATATCCATGCCTGAGCACTTGCAGCATCCTGCCCTCTGGTGATTTGGCTTGAGCACGCTCAGGATGATAAATCCAGACTGGTTTCATGGTATATCCCCCATTGTACCTCACACATTTCCAATAGTGGGGAAACTTCTGCAGAATTTTAAGAGCAGGGATCTCCCACTGCACTGGGATCTACATCAGGACAAAATCTCACTTTGAAAGAAAAATATTCTTCCTACTAAATCTAACTCAGCAAGCTGGTTTGGCTGGGCCAAAACGCCACTAAAGAGTCCCCCATCCCTTAAACTCCTGTTGTGGTTATCCACAGAGATGCCAAAGCTCTGAGCATTGCAGGTAGGTTTTCATGGATCCATTAATTGCTGTATAATTGGGGAGTAAATGGTAACTGGTGATTTCTGTCCATTACAGCAGAGTGGGAGCTGCTTGCTCAGTAATTCCTCTTTGCACAGGCTAAACACAATTAGCCATTAATCTGCAAAACGCTGTGATTATGATCCAGTTGTGGGGAATTGATGGGTATTTCTGGTTTCCATGGACGTAAAGAGCAGCCCAGGTGAGCCAGGTCCTTTGCAGTAGACAGTCTCATTCAGGATTTTCATTTTTAGGACAATTTTGGCTGTCACTGCCAGCAAGATCCAAGATGATGCAGAGCTGTCTGGACTCACACCACTGGATGCAAGGATGGGGAGACAGGAATGGGAAGGAGAATGCCTGAAGAGTGGTGAATAATTAATTATAATAATATAATTCTGCCACTCAGGAACACCTGCTTTGCACAGCACTTTGAAAACACTGATTGGGAATGGAAACTGGTATATATTCAGAATAACTGGTCATCCTGAAGTCAGAGTCTTAGAAAGGGCCTCACCAGAGCCTCGTGTGTGTTTCGGGATTTAGCTGGAAGCAGAGCCTAGGCAGGGATAAGCAAGGGAATCTCTGGAGCCTTTCTTCCCATGGAAGATCCCACAGCAGGAGCTCAGCTGGGATTTTAGATCTTGTCTGTCTGCAGCACCAGGGGCAAACACATATTGGACTTTTTAACCCAGCAGGCTCAATCCAGACCTGGAAAGGGGATGAATCCCATGGCAGAGCTGTGAGGATGAAGCCAGCTGGGATGAGGATGCTCACACTGGCAATTTGCAAAGGAACCATGAGAAAATGCTCTGTAATTTTGACACCACCTTCGCCATTTTGCTTTAGCAAGAACTTCGCTTTCCTTTGTAAGAAGCAATCTAGTTTTGAAAAATTCTATATTCATCTCTAAAAAAATAAGACAAGTATTTGTATTAAAAGCTGGAGATTGTTGATTTCAGCAAGTTATGGCTTTTTTTTTTCCTACTGTAATCATAGATATGTATTTTTGAAACAAGTTTCAGTAAGTGTCTGGGTGTTAGCACATATTTTCTGTTTCCAGAAATGTTCAGTATTGTATGTGCTTTGCACCTCAGAAGGGAGTCTGCCAAGGCACTTAGAGAATGTAAGCAAGTCTTCCAGGGACTTCATGAAAATGGGCTGCCACTGACACAACACAAGAGCCCATCCACCAGCAGAGTCAATCCCCCAACCAAGCACGTTTCCTTAATATGCACCTGCTAGAAATTCCACAGTCAATAACAGCAGTATAATAATAATTTTTAAAAAAGTTATTTACCACATGTCACTAACAGAGAAAAGATTTCCCCTAATAAAAGCTCAGAAAAGTAGATCTCAGCTGTCACTGGTAACAGCACAGGGAGGTTGTTTTGTTTTTTATTAAAAAAAATTAACAAAAAACAAATACCACAGGCTCACTTAAAGAAACAAGCAACTCCAAGAAGTCCTTTTCCTTTTACCTGTCCTTATAAGTGAGTTTTAGACATATCAGACTTTTTAACCCATCAGGCTTGATCCAGAGCTGGAAAGGGGTGTGAGGGGATGAATCCCATGGCAGAGCTGTGAGGATGACGCCAGCTGGGATGAGGATGCTCACACTGGCCCTGCCTGAGCCCATCTGATGCTGTGTGGGCTGCAGGGCATGGAACAGAGCAATTTGCAAAGGAACCGCGAGGAAATGCTGCGTCCTCCTCAGACCACAGGAGCTGCTCACTCATTGTGACCCTCTTCAAAGCCCACTGAGCTCAACAGGAGTCTTTGAAAAGGACTTGCTCAGCCGTGACAATAAGATGGGAATGTGTTTCAGGGGAGAATAAAGGGCTGGAGCATCGATCTCCAGGAGAGCGGAGCTTCCCGGACACTCCTGAGCAATGCTCATACCATCAGGGCTTGTGTCTCCACCTTTCCTGGCACAGCTGCCTCCAACACAGGAAAACCATCCCAGAAGATGCAAATCTGACAAGTCTGGATTCTAATCACAATAATCTCAACAAAGCAGGAAATTGTGGGCAATTCCTGAGAAGGAAAGGCTGTGCTGCTTGCAACACAGACTGGCTCTCTTCAGGAAATGGCAAAAATCTACTAGAAGGAGCTGTTGCACTTCACAGGAGCAATATTTAGAACTCACAAGTATCCTTTTTTTTTTGCCTTTTACACTCTCCAATAGCATCAGATGCTCCTGCAGTTTGTGCAAATCCATGTCCATGCCTGACCACTTGCAGCGTTCTCCCCTTTCGTAATTTGGCTTGAGCACACTCAGGATGATAAATCCAGAGTGGTTTCATGGTATATCTCCCCTTTGTACCTCAAACATGTCCAATAGTGGGGAAACTTCTGCAGAATTTTAGCAGAATTTTAGTGTTGGTCTGTTTTCTCTGACACCACTTTTGTGATTAGAGCTCAAATCCAGGGATTGATTCCTGTACCTGGCTCTGCCATCAACTCCTTGCACGATTCTGTGGAAACCATTTAATCTTCCTTCCATCAATTTTCCAGCCATAAAAAGGCAGAAAACTTCTTGCTCACTGTCATTCTATTTCATTGGATCCTTTGCTTCCCAGAGCTGGGACTGAATTTTTGTATCTGGGTATCACCCACAAACAGAGTCCACGTGATTATTGGGGTTTCTCTTTCATTTAAATATAGATAAATAATAATTAAAGAAGTGGATGCATGAGGGTGACATTCCCAGTGGGAGGTTTGGAACTAGATGATCTTTAAGATCCCTTCCAACCCAAACCATCCCCTTATTCTACAACTCAGAGCCCTGTGCTTGTCTTCTAGCCACCCACTGTCACAGACATCTTTTATGAAAAATCCTTTCCTTAGGATTTTTCCTCCTGAGAAGCTGGGAGGCCTCAGGAACAAAATGTAAACATTGATTATCTGCTGCTGGGGAATGCAACAGGTGCATCTGGGATTGGTCTCATGTGGTTGTTTCTAATTAATGGCCAATCACAGCCCAGCTGGCTTGGGCTTTCTGTCTGAGCCACAAGCCTTTGTTATCCATTCTTTCTTTTTCTATTCTTAGCTAGCCTTCTGATGAAATCCTTTCTTCTATTCTTTTAGTATAGTTTTAATGTAATATATATCATAAAATAATAAATCAGCCTTCTGAAACATGGAGTCAGATCCTTGTTTCTTCCCTCAGCCTGAGATCCCTCTGAACACTGTCACAACCCACAACTGTGTTTTCCCATGATTTCTGTGAATAGCTCATTTTTTTTCTCAGCTCTGCTTTCTGTTGGATTTTTTTTATCACTCCCTTCACTGAGAGCCACACCACGGAGTCAAATGCCACCGAGATCTCTTGCTGGAGTGCAATGATGTGACAAATAGAGCTGACTTCTCTCCTGTCCCTGAGCCACACAGCACACTGAGCTGCACCACCTCGGGTCTCACAGCAGGCAGAGCTGTGAAAGATTCAGGACAAAACCATCAGCAGGGATTTAGCTGGTGGGAACCAGGGTGTGCCAAGGCCAGGAACCAAGCAAGGATGAGGGATCAGCCCCTGGAGCAGGTAATGGCCCTGATCATGGCATGCTCAGGTGGGTCAGCCCTCCCCATTCCCTCTTCCTCGATCATTTTGGGCTGATTGCAAGTGCTGGGGCTCCCATTGCTTCCCACTGGGAAGATTGCACTCTGCCCTGATACATCCAGCAATTTCAGCCCTTCCTGCTGACATTTTTACTTCCTTATTTCTGCGTCTCCTTAGCTCCCCTGCTTTTCATCCCCTCCCATCCCTCCACGTCCACGCTGTTGGCAGAGCTATCACCAGCACAATAAGGGATGGCAGGAAGGGTCCCTCTGAGTGATAATTGTGTGCCTTGGGTGGTGTGACAGAGGACAAAGCCCAGAGCTGAGTGTCTCAAACCACTTGACAAGAACAATAATTGTCCCGAATGGTGCTGCCTGCAGAGACTTATTGCTGTTATCAAATGAAATATCTCTGGGAAAGACAGGGAGAGAGGCAGATCTGCCTCCTGACAGGGCTGAGCACCCAGGGATCATCAGTGCTGGACGTGGCATTAGTGACAGACAGGCTGCTCACACCTGGGTGTCCTCAGAGCATCTTTCACTGAACTTGGAGCCACTTGGAAAAGGTGTTTAAGCTGGCTCTGACCCCTGGTGTAAATCTTGAGGGATCAGGAAATGCAGAGCAGAAGTTAAGGCTCTTTCCCTGATTCTATCCCGTGTGAAAATAGGAAAAATCCTGAGTTTTGAAGAAGTTTTTCTGTAAGAGACAAATTTGAGCTCCTGGGTGCCTTGTGTGAGATGGGAGGGGGCAGATCTTGGAAAACAAGGCAGGAGTGATTGCTTAGTCTAGCATGCAGCACCAACAGAGGGATCTGCTGGCAGGACAGCATCCCTTCAGGGACATCACAGCACATCCTCCCACCCTCCCCTGGACCTCCTCCAAGCCTGCAATGCAGGTGCTACCTTCAGTGCCTCCTCCAGCAACTGTGCTGAGTAAAACAGCTCTGTCAGAGGGGGTTGGTTGGATTTGCAAACAGGCTCAGACAGCTCTCTCCAAAGCCAGGTGACCCCCGGAGCAGAGGCTCATTGTGCTGCAGTGGCTCCTGCCTGAATGCTAATTCTGGCAGGGAAGGAAATAATCATGATGGAGACAGATCTCCAGCACTCCTTCCCTATTGTCTGTGTCCTCTGCCACCTGCTCCACCAGCCAGGGCTTCTCTGCTGCCTTTTTGTATCTCTCTGAATGCTGCTTTCTTTTGTCTGCCTCTCCCTTCCACATCTCTTTCTCTCAGTGTCTGGCAAATTCCAAGCAACAATGAAATAACATTTCTCAGGGGAAAAAAAAGGAAAGAAGAAAAGAAGACCTCAAATCAGAGAGTCAAAGCTCTTTCAAAAGGAAGGGGAAGAAAAGGGGTGGAAAGGAAAGACAAGAGAAGGAAAGGGGAGGAAAGAAAAGACAAGGGAAGCAAAAAGAGGGAAAAAGGAGGAAAGTGAGGGAGAGGGAAAGGGGAGGGCAGAGGGAGAGAAGAGGCAGAAAGGATAGAAAAGAGTTGGTTTTATTCCCAAATGAGCCTCTGTCCCTGGAGAAGAATTAAATCCACCTGGGCCACCAAAAGCACAGGACAAGCACCCTGCAGACAGCACCAGCAGTGAGGTCATGGAGTGCCTTGGCACCAGCCTGAGGCTCAGCCCTGCCACCCTCTGCAGCTCTGGCTTAGGAAAACAGACATTAAAGTCAAAATGGTGCAGTCACAGCATTCAGGCATCCTATAAGCAAATCCACCGGGGGACTCATCAAACCCCACTTCTCCAGTCCCAGGCACTGGCAAGTTCTTGGAGCATGCAGGTAGTGTGGGAATAATCACCATTGCCTGTCAAAACCACTCTTTTATTGGGTTCTGCAAAGTGGAATGCTGAGGCTGGCTGGAGTTACTTTCCTGCCCAGCCCAACTATGCTTAAATAATCCTTAAATGAGATAATTCATTGGAATGCCTACGTGTGCCAGAGAATTCCTGACTCTAAAGGGTCATTAAAGGTCTGTCTTGCCTGTTAAGACTCTTTGGACAGATATAATCTCTGCCCACCACCATGCAATTCCCCCTTAGCTTCCACCATTTAAAAAAAATAACACTCTAAAGAAAATGTGCATCCCTCCTGAACTTCCCAGTCTGTCCATTTCTAACCTGAAACCTGAATGCTCACAGGTCATTAACCAGTAATGGAAATCAGAGAGAGATGGGAGGGAGGGAGACAAAGGAACAAATAAAAGAGCATCGGTTGGGAAGTTGCTTGTTTGCAACAGATGTAAAATGTGTGAACTGCCTGCAGTCCTCAGCCCTGCTTAATGCAGCAGAATGTGTTGTGACAAGCACTGCCCAGCGTGGAGTGGCTAAAGCCTGTAATTAGCTCTTTGACTAATAAATCATCTCACAGCAGCAGCAACGGAGATGACTCAATGCATATCCTGGAGACATGGATAAACCTCTGGAGAAGCAGGGGTCTCCACTGCACTGGGTGCTGACTGGGTTTGTCCCCAAAAGTGACATTGCTGTGGTGACAGCACTGTCATGACTCACACAGGTTCCTTGCAAGGAGAGTCACAGGTCCTGCCCTTCAGGTGGGGAACTGGAGGTGGGCAGGGACAGACAGGCTGCTCAGAGGGCATGTGAGGGCTGGAGGAAGGTTTGACTCAGCCTAATCCCATCCATTCTTGGATGGCATTTGGTGCAACCTGGTGCAGTGTTGGTGTCCCTGCCTGTCGCAGACATCTTTCAGCAAAAATCCTTTCCTTAGGATTTTTTCTTCTGAAAAGCTGAGAGGCCTCAGGAACAAAATGTAAACAATGATTATCTGCTGTTGTGGAATGCAACAGGTGCTTCTGGGATTGGTCTCATGGGGTTGTTTCTGATTAATGGCCAGTCAAAGTGAGCTGGCTCGGACAGAGAGCCGAGCCACAAGCCTTTGTTATCATTCCTTCCTATTCTATTCTTAGCTAGCCTTCTGATGAAATCTTTTCTTCTATTCTTTTAGTATAGTTTAATGTAATATATATCATAAAATAATAAATCAGCCTTCTGAAACATGGAGTCAGATCCTCATCTCTTCCCTCATCCTAAGACCCCTGTGGACACCATCACACCTGCCCATACAAGGGGTTGGAACTGGATGATCTTCAAGGTTCCTTTTAACCCAACCCATTCTGGGATTCTGTGTTCTCACCTTTTTTCTGACCCATTACATGCTGGCACGTGACTGTTTATATGGGGTTTTATCATCAAACTCCCCCAAAAGAACCTTCACTCTCACGTTGACATCAACACTTGTCCCACTGGAAGCCCTTTATGTAGGAATATGAGCAGGTTAAGCTGATATTGCTGCCTGTGGGTCACAGCTGAGGTGCTCCAGCCCAGCCTGAGGATGGGACCCAGAAGCAACAACTGAGTGGTGGCACCAGCCAGCCCAAGGAGAAAAAAAGGGCAGTGTCAAGCTACCAGTCAACCTTTGCCTTGTGTTTGGAACCACAGAATCATGAAAGCTGGAAAAGGCCTCCAAAATCATCAAATCCAACCTTTGAACACTCCTGCGCCCACTAGACCCTATTGTGAAGTCTGCACCTCGTTTGAACTCTTCCAGGGATGGTGACTCCTGCCTTCATTCTATTTTACTGTTTAGCTACTCTTCCAGTGAAGAAATTTTTCTTAATAACCAACCTGAACCTCTCCCAGGGATGGTGACTCCACCACTGCCTTCATCCTATTTTAATGTTTAAACACTCTTCCCGTGAAGAAATTTTTCTTAATATCCAACCTCAACCTCCCCTGTCATTTTGAGGCCATTTCCCCTTGTCCTATCACCATCTGCCTGGGAGAAAAGCCAAACCCCAACCTCACCACAACCTCCAGGTTGTTCCAGAGAGCAATAAACTCTTCCTCGAGCCTTCTTTCCTCCAGATAACCAACTCCAGCATCCTGAATGAGGTGAGAAGGGCTGTGCCAGGACCCCATGTCCCCTGGGCACAGTGCTGTGGGCACGTGTGTCCCCTGCAGCTCACCGAGGTGTTCTGGCACTGCACGCTGGAGCTGTTGAACCTCAGGGCTGGCACCCTCTGCTCGCTGCCCTGGATGTTGAGGATGCACTCGTAGCCCCGCTGGCCTGACTGGGGCTGGGGCAGGTTCTTGGCCTTCAGAGTGATGGGTTTGATCACCTCCACAGGCACCAGGATCTTCTCGGCCTGCAGCAGCTGGGGGCAGTCCTGGGGAGAGAGCAGACACCAAAGCAAGTCAGCACATGGGTTTGCCAGCCTCAGGAAGAGTCCTGTGGTGTCACAGACATCTTTTCATGAAAATCCTTTCCTTAGGATTTTTTCCTCCTGAGAAGCTGAGAGGCTTCAGGAACAAATGTAAACAATGGTTATCTGCTGCTCTGGAATGCAACAGGTGCATCTGTGATTGGTCCATGTTGGATGTTTCTAATTAATGGCCAATCACAGCTCAGCTGGCTCAGACAGAGAGTCTGGGACAGCTGCCTTTGTTATTCATTCCTTTCTATTCTTAGCTTAGCTAGCCTTCTGAGATGAAACCTTTTCTTCTATTCTTTTAGTATAGTTTTAATGTAATATATATCATAAAATAATAAATCAGCCTTGTGAAATATGGAGTCAAATCCTCATCTCTTCCCTCAACATAAGACCCCTGTGAACACCGTAACACTGTGGTGCTTCCCAACCTTCTCAGTTTGCCTGACTACAAAGCCTTTGCAGCTCCCTGGGCTTTGGTTTATTACTGAGCTATTCAAGGAGCATTCCCGGGAAGGCTCAGATAAACAGGTGAGGAAGGATTGCTTTCCTTCCTCCTTTTCTGCACACCATCCTTTCCTATCTCCCTGGCTTATTTCAGCCTCCAGGACCCTGGGAAGCCACCTCTGGTGCTTTCTCATACCTGCCCTGTTTATTCAGGTAATGGAAAAGCAATCATGTTCTCTCCACAGACTTAACCCAGTCACAATGCCATGATAAAAGTGAATAAAGCAAAAATCTGAGCACAATTCCTCACTTCCCAACAGCCAGCACACCCCTGTACAAAAGGCACGGCTCCATCAAGACCTGTTGGAACCTATGGAGTCAGGGTTGCTAAAAAGAGAATTTATTTTGGCTCAGAAGAGGAGAAAATATTCATTACAGAGATCTAGACCCAGCTGCCAAGAAACAACTGTCACAAAAAGCATGGAGACCCCTTGGAAAAGCTTTCCACTGGCTCACAAAAGGAGAAATGCCAAGTGGATGTTGCTAATGTGGTGCCTCTTCATGGGTCCCTCGCACAGGTGAACCCTGGGCACCCAAAGCTGCCTAACAGGTGGCTGCATTTAAAATTTCATTAATTAGCACAGCTTAATTAGTCAGAGTAGGCATGCTGTGCTTCTTCATAGCCCAGTCAGACAGCTGCAGGATGTCCCTTTCATGGATTCTGGGGTGATATCAGCTCTTTAGGAAATTACTGCGGCCTTTGCCTGTCCTGCCCAAAGTTAAACCCAGGTCCAGTTGGTTCCAGTAGAGACAGGGAA
Organism: Zonotrichia leucophrys gambelii; assembly: GCF_028769735.1. Lineage (NCBI taxonomy): Eukaryota > Metazoa > Chordata > Aves > Passeriformes > Passerellidae > Zonotrichia > Zonotrichia leucophrys. The sequence continues at coordinate 69,752,319 of NC_088170.1, forward strand.
TTGAAGGTGAGGGCAGGAGGAAAATGACTGATTCAGGGCAGAAGAGTAGGGAAGGGTTCAAAAGTGGAATTTATGGCTCATTGAGAGCCTGGGATCTTGTTAGCGCAGATGGTGGGAGCATCTTAGTGAAGCAAATAGCTGAGGGAGATAAAGAAATGGATCAGATGTGCAACATCTGTAGCTACACCAACCAGAGACAGAATTACCAGAGCCAAAAATCATCACATGGAGGATGTGAGCTCATCCCTGGCCAGGGACAGGCAGAAAATCCAGTAACCACCCAATGCATCCCTGCAGTGAAGTCCAGAACCTTCCCAAGTCCTAGAGAGGATCTGAGGGTCTGTCCTAAGGGGGTACCAGACTGAGGAGCCTGAGAGATGATTTTTCATCCGCATTTACATGGTGATGCTCATGGTGGAAGTGACTGAGAGCCACTGATGTGCTTAAACTGGGCTGGCACCAGAACCAGGAGAGCCAAGCACAGCCCCTGGAGCTGGGTGGAGCTGAAGCACCTTGGATCCAGTCGCTCTTTGCCTGAGATAATCTGGCACAAGGCCTGGCTTGATGTGTGCTGCCAAGGCTTAACAGGCCATCCCATTAACCAGGCTGGAAGGAGGAAGGGTTGGAGGTGGAAAACCTATGGGGTGCTGCAATGCAGGGATCAGCTTTACCACTGGCACCCCCTGCAGTGTTGGGGGTGCAGGATTGAGGAGCTACTCCCTGATCCAGCCCTCCCTGCCCTTGCTGCTGTTCTGTGATGGAACCTCTCCAGGGAGCTCCTAATGCTGGAACACAATGGGTAAAGCATCACTGAAGCATTTTTCTTGGTAAAAGAGCAAGGCTTAACCATCTGGAAAGTCTTCCCAAGCTTGGGTTCAATGGTTCTACCATACCATGGCACACGAGCATTAAGGCTCCCTGTACCTGCTCAGCACAAAAATGTGAGGCATAATCTGTAATCCTGGCTGATTTAAGACAAATAAAAACCCCAGAGAGCAGAAGAAGGAGGTGATCTAGGCTATAATAAAGAGTTTTCATTACTGATCACACCAGCAGATGCAACCACCATTTAGGACCTTATATCTTCAACACCCCTGACCCTTCCACATCACCTGCACAACAAATCCTGGAGCCTCTGCCTCAGCTCCCTCTCTTTCTCCTGGCACAAGGAAAGACATTGGCAGCAGCCTCTCCTTGTTTTTTTTCCAGGAGCTGAGAGAGAGATGCCCTGGCAGAGGGAATCAGTGGGGCAGGAGGGTGGGTGAGCCCTATCAGCCGCCGCGCAGCCGTTCCCCAGGAGCGGGCATTTCACTTGATGTGTGTCACAGAGAAAAGCCTCTGGTGGGGGCTGTGGCATGGAGGATGGAGATAGTCCACTCTGCTACCTGCAGGCCAATCCCAGCCCTCCAGCCTGGTCTTTCTTGTGGGGCTTTATCCTGTCCCCCTCCACCACTGGTGCTGTAACCTTTCCGATAACACTTGTTTCAAGTTCATTAACGAGCCGTGATTGAGGCAGCCCCAAAACAGGGTTCGTTTGCATATAAAAAGCTTTGCAGTGCTGTGAGGAAGTTCATTATAGATAATTGAAGAGGCAAGCGCCATAAAGAGGAAATCCTCCCAATGTGGCTTTATCTGATTGACCTAATGTTCTTTCTAATTGAAACGGGGAGGGGAAAAGGCAATTTCATTGGGTGATGTACTGCATAAAACCTCAGAGCTTGGACCAGGCTCTGGGTTCAGATTCAAACACAGAACTCATTTTGCAGCCTGTGTCAAGCTTTGGGTGGTTTGTATTTTTGGGAGTAAAACAGGCCAGGTTTGTATTTTTGAGGGTAAAACATCAAGCTGACCAGAGTAGACCCAAGCAGAAAGCTTTGTAAAAAAGAGGTATTTGGACATTTTGCAGTGGAGACACTTTCTCTTCACCCTTCTCCTTGGTTGGAAGAATACAGTTTTCACAGGACGTAGGGAAATAAAATCATAGACTGCCAACAAATGCACCAAGGATGGGCACAATCCCATCCCTTTTTTGCCTTCGATATATAATAAATTAAACCTTTTGCCTGACTCTAAGGGGAGCTGGCAATCCAGAGAATCATTGTTGATTCATTTTGTGTGTGTAGCTTCATTCTAGCTCTTGAATGCTTTCAAATGACTCAGTCCATTTAAAATAATATCCTCCACCCTTGCCAATTACTGGTATCAGCAGCGATGCACACCTCACATCACCAAAATTTTGCCAATTACCAAGTCAGAGAGCTTTTGCAGTGAAACCACTGCACAAAATGAGCTGTACTCATTGGGTCGATGGTAGTTTAATTTTCTTTATTTATAACTCCTCATAGAGCGCCTGCAAATGTGTTTTTGTTGTAGCTAGCAGGAATAATAAAGTCTCAGAAATATGAGGACCTTTTCTCTCACATGTGTGTTATGGCCTTCATCAGAGCTGAGCCTGAGCTTGTCTCCAGTGAGAGCCATTGAGAGGATGCTGCTAAAGAGGATGAGGAGGCTTCTCTGAGGCTGTGTGGTCTTAGCCCTGAACTAATTAGTTTGGTTTCTTTATGGTGCTTCATACATCCAAAGTTATGATTTCATGGAGGTTTCACTATGCTGTTTTCCATTATAAGCTGGAGACTGACAAAACATCCCAAGTTCCTCTCCTAGGAAAAGGCACATCAGGATGTCTCGCAGCCTTGTGATACTGCACAGGTTTTCTCCCAACTTATTTTGACAGTTTCACTCTCTGTTCGTGTTGTTGGCCAGGATTATGATCCAAAGGATCATCAAAGTGTTTTCCAGTTCCCAGTAGAAAAGGAGTTTTATCTACCTTGGGTGGCAGGCATTCCACATGGGAACAGGGAACACATCCATGGAGGTTTAATACAATGAACCTCCCACCTACCAACAGCCCCCACATTTTACTGGGGCTCACCCATCCCCACTTGTGCATCTCTTGTCAGCCAGAGCATCCAGGAGAGGGAACCTTTCCAGCTTTTCCTTCATACTCCTCCCTCACCATCCCTGGCAGCATTGGCTGTATCTCCACTTTCCATGGAAGGGAAATAAAGCTCACCTAATGCTGAGGGCACTGGGGGCACCACTGCCCAGATATTAACTTTCTTAATTTCTTTACTCAACCCTTGACAATGGGTTTTCACCCTTCCTCTCCCAGAAGAGTAGGAGTCACCTCCATTCAGGAACAGACCATTAATTCCTTCACTGCTCCTTCATTACTTCATTCCAGCACTAACGCCATCAAAGCATCCAGTTCCTCTTTTCTTCTGCCATTAAAACCCATTTCTTTAACTTTACAGGGTTTTTACTAAGACTTTCCTTTCTATATCCCTCATCCAGCAAACATATTTGTACCTTATCTAAGGCATCTTGCCTGAAAAAAAAAATGACCACACAGTGAATCTAAGCGGTGACCAAGATTGACTCACTCAGGCCCTTTGGGACCCCGTAAGAAATGAAACTCAGAATGTTATTTACTCAGTTATTACGTAAATAAATACATCTTTTGTTCATCTGCTCTGCCGAGCTGCAATGTTCTGTTTTCTCTGCGTTCCCTCTGGCTTTGTCACCCGCCCACTCTGCTGTAATCAAGTCAAGAGGGTAAGAGTTGAGAGGCAGGGATTGGGTTTTTATAAAGATATCTAGACCACAGCATCTGGATGCTCTGTAAATTAAACTAGATTAAAAAAAACTAGATTAAAAACAAAAACAGACCAAGGAAAGAGAAAGAAAAGGCAGACAAGGAATGAGAAAAAGGAGAGGGAAAACAGGCAAAAGAGAGGCAAAACCCCCCTGACCTTTCACTGACCTTGCAGAAATCAGATTTCACCTGGATAAAATGCAGGAAAAAAGCAAGTTTACAAATGAGAGGCAGCAGGGACTGCCTGGAATTTGTTTCCTGCAGTTGTCTCTCACACCTCTGCACAGCCACACAGGGTCACCACCCTGTACTGCAAACCCAGGGCTCCAGGGCTGCCAAGCTGGTTCCTTTTAAACTCCTGCACAGCTTCCCAGACCTTGGATAGTCTGGAGAAGGAAGCAGCAAGGAGCTCTCCATCCCCAGTGCAGGAGGAGAAGGGGTGAGTTACAGTCCACGCTGTGTTTACATTATTATACCACTAATTCTTAGCGTCGTAAAAATTATATTTAAAATTTACACAAACAGTGCTGGGGAACGTTATTATGTTATAAAGTGGAATCAGGTCAATGCCTTGTAGGCAGGAATCCAAGCTCCATAAATTTCTGGATATACTTCTCCCAAATTTACATCGGCACCAGCAGCAATCAAACCAGCTCCGAAAAAAAGCTCACCCGGTCAAAGAATTTTTTAATGCACCATATATTTTATCTGCACTTCCTAAGTTTACAGTGTTGTTAGCCTGATTGATGGTGTGCTTATTTATTGGCACAGCAAAAGTAATAATACATGAGGAAAACGCTCCGAACTTTAAAGGCAGCTGATGAAGAGAAAGCAACAGGATTTATGGGAAGTGTAAACATCTGCAGAGACAACAAAGGAATAATTGAGTCCCTGCATCTCTGTCACTTCTGGGGGCTCCTTTCTAGTCAAGAGTCTTCCATGCACTCAGAAGCAAATTCCAGCTCTCTTTTGTCAGGCATTGCAAGGGGTTCTGGTGCCTGGCAAAAGGGGGCTGGCCTGGAAGCTGGTGGCCAGGCTAGGGAAGGATTTGGTTCTGTTTTAGCTCTGTCCACTCTGGCAGCTGCACATGTCTATTGTATTTGTGGGGTGCCCCGTGGCAGGAAGGAATGATTAATCTGATTCCATGCTCTCAGAAGGCTAATTTATTATTTTGTGATACTATATTGTATTAAAGAATACTAAACTAAACTATACTAAAGATTACAGGAAGGATACAGACAGAAGGCAAAAAAGATAATTATGAAAACTCATTACTCTTTCCAGAGTCCCAACACAGCCTGACCCTGATTGGCCACTAAGTTAAAACAATTCACATGAAACCAATGAAACAATCACCAGTGTGATAAACAATCTCCAAACACATTCCTCATATGAGCACAACACAGGAGAAGGACATGAAATAATTATTGTTTTCCCTTTTCTCTGAGGCTTCTCAGCTTCCCAGGAGAAAATCCTGGGCAAAGGGATTTTTCAGAAGATATGAATATGACACATGTCAGTGGTGGCTTGCACAGATCAGGGCACAGACACCACAGCTGGAGGGAGACCAGCAGGTCATAAAATGGGCTGGGCTGGAAAGGATATTAAAGATCGTCCAGTTCCACCCCCTGCCATGGGCAGGGACACCTTCCACTATCCCAGGTGGCTTCAACCTGGCCTTGAACACTCCCAGGGATGGGACATCCAAAATTTCTCAGGGAAACCTCTAGCAGAGCCTCCTCACTGATGGACTGAAGATCATCATCTCAGCTGCCCTGGGTCCCTGGCCTGGTGCTGTGGAGGCTGGGGAGTGATGAGTGATGCTGATCACCAGAGAGTGGCTGCTCACAAGCAGGATCTAAATGAAGATAAGCAACGTCCCCTGCCATGGCTCACTGCCCACTCCTGGTGATTGGGAGCAAAGTGATTCCCCCAAGGCCATGCAGGCAGCGCTGGGAAATGACCCAGGTCTGTTGAGAGCTTGATCCTAACCCAGGACTGTTCTGCCTCTGAAGTCAGTCCACACATCACTGCTGATGAACATTAATGATTTTACCCTCCTTTAATTCTTTATTAATAGAGTCTTTCTTAGCTGGTCCATTATTTCACGAGGATCAAGGTCAGGCTGCCATAATTACCCAAGCGCCACATTTATCCTTTTTAAATAGAGACACAACATTAGCTTTCTTTCAGCCCTTTGCTGCTTTGACACACTCTCAGAAGGAGAAGTAATGATCCAGAGAGCAGGAGCCTTCTGGTCCCTGGATTAGGGGAGTGGACCAGTGACAAAAATAGTCAATGGTTTTGTCCTGAGGTCCATCTGCTTGCTGGAAAGAGGCTGCTGGGGACACGTGAGTAGCCTCAGTCCTGATGCCTCCTGAGCTTGGAAATAATAAATAATATGAATATGTGGATTGAGGAAGGTGCTATGTGTGCAAGAGACAAGAAAACCATGTATTTACTTGGGCAATCTGCCTTTTGTTAAAGGAAATGCCTGGTTAAGTAAGGGAGTTCTTCTGAATAACTCACATAGGAAAACTGGGTTGTGCAAAGCTGTGGAAGGCACAGAGCAGAGCACAGACATCTAATAAAACAGCAATTAATTCCTCCTCTAATTATGCCTATATAAATCTGCACCCTTCCCAGCCAGCCTTCTGTAAGGAGTTCTACCAGAAGTTCACAAGAACTTCTGTGCATGTTCCTGCCCACAACAGAGGGGCTGGAATTAGATAATGTTTAAGGTCCCTTCCAACCCAAATCACTCTGATTCCACCATAATGACATTGACCTGTCACTCCTCAACAAAGTTCATTATTAACCAGTGCCAAGAAATGGGTTTGGCACACACAAGGGACATTATCCAACTAAGAATTCCTCAGAAGTGGGAGGCATTCCCATGACAACACCTTCCCATGGGGATTTCTGGGGTCTAACGAGGGTTGAGCCCAAGCTGTAGTGCCTTCTTCCTAAGAGGACTGAAAGCCTATTTCTCCTCTAAAGCTGTGCATTTTTACAGCCAGCGGGAACCTGAGAACCCCAGAACTCTCTGGAAATTTGAGGGCTCCAGACTTTGGCCCAACGAGGCCCAAAATGGTCAGTGAGTTTTGCAGTGGATGGAGGAGACAGAGGAACAGATGGGCTGGAGGTTGCACAAAGGTCACTTCCTTTAGAAACCAGGACAGAAGCCCAGGGAATCATCACAGCTTGGCTCCCACAGTGGGAAGGTCAGGACCACGATATCAGAGCTCTTATCCTCCTTTCCCTCCCCGAGATCCACGGCAATGTGAGATAACACCAAGCCAAAGCAAATGGACTCATGCTCAAAGAGCAGGCAGGAAAGGAGGGTTTGGGCTCCTGGAGATGCCCCAAGAGAGGCAGGACTCACATTCCAGCCTCACCTCTTATCTGCAGCCTCAACATCCTGAGAATGTTTCTCCTTGGCCAGCCCCCAAAGCGGTGAATGCAGCTGATGCTACAATGGAGAAAAGCAAATTCTTCCAAGCCAAGACATCACCCTGGACTGTCTGAACGGGGAATTGTCCTTCCTCCCTCAGACTGCAGGGTGCCACAGGCATCCCAGCAGTTCTGACAGATATCCAGAGAGCCAAAAAACCCTGTAGCCACTTGAGGCATTACAATAGCACTGCACTGAGCTGGGCTTTCAAAACAACATAAGCTTTTCCCAGTGTTTTGTCAAGGATGCTGTGTTGGCGGGGACAGATGAACATTAGCCTGCTGCATTCTGAGATCACTCTGTCCTGTGGGATAGATAATCCTGCACGACAAAGATGAGCAGCCCAACTGTTATGAAAAACAGCAGGGACACAGTGCTGAGTGTCAGATGTTTCTTGTATCTCTCATTCCAACCCTGAGCCGCTCCTCGAAATCACACGAGCAGGTCCTTGATTAGTCACTCACAAGGTGAGGCTGAGCTCTATGAAAACAAGATGTGCATTAAGGTAGGATGTACTACTTTAAAAAAAATCCCTTTTCCATCATTTCTCAGATCCTCTGGTGGTTTGGTTGAACATCTCAACAAGAGGAGAAAGGATGGAGCTGTTGTGCACCAGGGCAGATTTCCTGAAGATTCACCACCATAATGATCAGAAATAGATTAGATATTAGACACATGAGATATATATTAAGAAGAAATTATTTATTCTGTAGGTGGTGAGGCCCTGGCACAGGTTGCCCAGAGAAACTGTGGCTGCCCCTGGATCCCTGGAAGTGTCCAAGGCCAGCCTGGACAGGGCTTGGAGCAACCTGGGATAGTGGAAGGTGTCCCTGCCCATGGAATGAGATGATCTTTAAGATCCTTTCCAACCCAAACCACTCTATGATTCTATGAATTAACACATCTCTGAAACTCTGCTGAAAGTTGCTGCAGAAATGGAACAATTTACCAGCCTTTACCCCTGCCAGCTGGATGACTGCAGGGCAGAAAGGCTCAGAGATGGCAAAAGATACCCAAAAATAACAGAAGAAGCCTCTTCACACTTTCCTTCTTCTTCACCTCAGTGCAAGTCATCGTGACTGGCAAACAACAGCAAATTATCTAATTTGTTTTTACGTGTTCAAAGGCTTCTCATGAGCAGCCCCCACTATGAGATCACAGCTCCAGGAACTAAGGATGGTACAAGCACCCATTAACTGGAAGTGCTTACCCAAATCAGAAGGTGTGAGGGAATCAGGGGCACGGAAAGGTGAACGTGTCCAAGCCAACTCAGAGTCAGAAATACAACTCTCATCTGCTGAAATCAAACCTGTGGCTCTGAGCAGCATTTTCATGCTCTAACAAGGCTCCCTGAACAAAGGGGAGCTTTTTGCCCAGCCTCCATTTTCTGTGTTTAATTTCCTCTCATCATTATCTGAAGCACCCCCTCTGAAGAGGATGTACCCACTATAGGACACATCTCCTTTTCTGGGAAAGTGCTGTAATGATGGATGGGGGCTGAAATGCCACAGCCTGAAATGCCAAACCACCAGGAGTCCCAAGGCACAGCTGGATCCAAACCACCAGCTGCAGCCTCCTCCTGGATTACCCGTGCCTTCCCTGGGCATGATGCAGAGCAGACCAAACTCCATTACACGTGCCTGGAAACCCTTCTAGGAGTGAAACAGATGCTAAACACCAACCCCCTGTGCTGCAAGTGCCACAAAATGTGTGCAGATCCTACCTGCATCAGGTGGCTGCCAGTGCCTCTGATGTCTCAGGTATGAAATAATATACATGACACATATAAAAGGTATATAAAATATGCCTTTTACATTATTTTTCATCTATTTTTCACATTCTGTGCTGCTTTAGTGTGCAGTTCTGAGCTTCATATTATGGGATGGTGAGCTCTGTGCACAGACCAGGGACAAAACAATTCCTGCTCCAGCTGGGCACCAAGGACAAATGCCCCAAATCTCAGCCCAGGAGCACAAACCCCGTGGTTGGAGAGAGAAAAACAAGGAGGGTGGGGCTGCATGGGCTAAAGCTGGAATGGGACAATGAACTGCAAGGTACAAATGGAGCAGAACTGATCCCAGGGAGAGACCCCGGGAGCGCTCGTGCATTTTGGGGCCATTTTGGGTCATCTTGGGTGCAGCCCTGGCAGGGCTCCGGTGCTGCCCAAGGTGCATCCATGGAGGAGATCCTTTGAATAAATCCTTACTTTATTTAACTCTGTCCAGCCTCTGCTCTAGCTCAGCCTTCTCAAGGCATCACCCCTGCCTTGCCCAGCAAGCTTCCTGCAGTTGCCATAGAAACTCCACCTCACACCCTCCCCTTAATGACAGACAGGTGCCAGGATAAGTGAAGGGATAATTGACAAGCCAGGAGAGGGTTTGGAGCTCTGGGATTGGCCTGGCTGGAGCTGTCATTGCAGCCCCTGAGAGAGGAGAGGTGCATTCATTTGAACAGGGATGGGTTTTCTCCTCTCCCCATGCTGAGGCTTCCAGCAGTCGCCTCTCTAGATGGGTTAAGTGAAGCTGGAAAGAGGAGAGGGATGAAAACTGAGCAGTTGCCACAGCAACTGCTGAAGATGCATCACCAGAAGGGTTTTTGATGCAAGGCAGCAAGGAGTTGGCCATGCTCCTCCCCAATGGCCCAGCAGGTCCTCTGTCCCCTCCCCAGTGCAGCCACCCCATTCACTGGGGTGCATTTTGGGAGCAGGTGGGTGCTGTGACTTCCTTCTGCACCTCAAAAAGAGGACAAAACTAAACATTTGGAGGGCCTGGAAACACGTCTGGGTTTTGGAGGCTGTGGGGCAAAGTCCCCTCTGAGTCTGAGAGGGAGCAGCAGGATGGGGAAGGCACTGCTGAGTTTATTACAAGGTCCATGATAAAGAGACATGGACATTAAACAAATAAATTGGGATGGGATAGGAATGGAACAGAATAATTTTCCCTAATGGAGTAGAATAAAATATTGTATTTTTGGTTCAAAGGGACCTACAACCACCATCCTGCCCTACTGCCTGACCACTTCAGGACTAACAAAAATTTAGAGCCTGTTACTAACGACATTATCCAAATGCCTCCTAGATGTCTGTCAGTTCAGGCATCATCACCCTCCTTCTTTCTTCCCCCTTCCTTCCACTCCATTTCCCAACAAACACCTCCCCAAGAAGGACCAGCAGCCAGGCAGAGCCAAATCAGTGCAGGGGTGATGGAGGCCACCAGGGCAGCTCTTGGTTCAGCCCAAGGCAGGAGCAAAGCCATGCTCTGCTCCTCAGCAGCTGCTCGCCAGCACGCAGCTCACAGGGCTCCCCATCACTCCTGACAAATGAATATTTGAAGCAGTTGTTCCTTTTATGTGGGCTTTGCTGTCATTAGCACGTACAACTCCACATAAAACACCTCAGTGAGAGAGATCTTTTCTTCTCTCCCCTTTTTAGGCAGCAGATGAAAATCCTTTTAATGAAAGGCTTGTTTGGGGGAGAAAGAAAAACACATGCACGCACATGTCGGCTGAGCAGGGAAAGATGAAAACCTCCTTCAAGGTAATTAAATTATTATGTATCTGTTAAACCTGGTGAATAACAGATTTGTTATCTAGGCTAGCTTTTGGCTTGTGCCATTTTCCCCTCCTTTTTTTCCCTACACAAAGCTAAAATCCTTGCGAGGCCTGGAACAAGATAATGTTCATCTCAGAGAAAAAAGTACAAATAAAAGATTTATTCCTTTATCCCATCAACTCAAGCAGGCTATCCCAGCATCCCATCCTTTTACAGAAACATTGATATGAAAACTCCTCCCTGGATCAGAGCAGATCTGAATGGGGACAAGACAGATGATGTAATCAGCATTGGGTAATTGATATATTTTATCTGATATCTAATTGAAACCACAGGTGTTGTTTCTACAGCCCCTGTCACACTGGAGACCCTCAAATCCATTGTTTTACCCCTCTTGCCTCAGTTTCCCCCCAGTCCTTGTTGACTCTCTTGCCCATTTACAGAAGAAGTGGCTGAGTTTGGGGATTGTGTCAGGTGAGGGCTGATTTCAGAACAGGAATCTGCAATGCAATGGTTTGTGCTTAGACTCTGAGCTTGCACTCTGACTTCAGCTCTGGTCAGCAGCAGATGCCAAAAGCAGAGACAGGATGACAAAGAAAAACCCCCAGAAGTCCACTCCCTTCTATCTCTGAGACTAATTCTCTCTACTTTTGCCATCGGCTCTTTGGGAAAAACAACAACAGCAGCAACAACCCACTCCAGTATTAAAATGTCCTTTTTCCCTCATGCTTTCCCTTCCTGCCTCAGTAACAATAATATCAGCTCCCCTTTCTAAAGCAAGAAGTCACTCAGTATATTTCAAGTGAGTGGGCCTGGCTTTAAAAACCATGCTGTAAAGGGAAATTACACGCCAAGGTGAAGTATTTCTTCTACAAATCATCTGGGGACATCATGAACCCTCTGTGATTAAGATCAGTGCCATAATCATAAATACTCCTGCTTTATGACTAAGCTGGAGCTCTTCACTGGAGCAAACCTGGGCTTTCCCAAAGCTCCCAGAGTGGCAGATCCACATCTGTTACAGACAGAACTGATTCACCTGACAGGTAAGAAAGTCAGATCTCAGAGCTGATGGTGAGGGAACAGACATTTTCTGTCCTTTCTCCATCTCTGGTTGTTTTGCCATTCCCAGCCTATCCACAAGGCAATTCAAAGGCTGCCCTTGGGTGGAAGGTGACAGCATTTTCTGGGCAATGTGGGTCACTGCCAAAGCCTTTCTGCTGTCCCTCTGGGTCAGTCTCACATCCATCCAGCATCCTGCACTAACCAGCATCTCACACTACAAGCGAAAACCCCAAGATCCTCTCAGAAAACATGAATAAGGCCTAGATGAAAGGCTGAGCCCAGAAATTTGTGAGGCATCCTAAGGAAATGATGGAATCAGGAGGACACAAGGGCACAACCTTCCTTAGAGAGCACTCCAGACTGGCCCAGGGCTGAGGGGTGCCAGCCCGAATGAGCCCATTTGCAACCCAGACCATCTGGAGAGTGGAAGCCTCTTCCCACAGGATGGCAAGATATTGTACGGGCAAAGAGAGAAAAAACAATCACCTGAGGGTGGGCATAGCAAGAGAAGGTGAAGGCCACAGTGATGGGGAGGGGGAAGGCTTGGTGTGCCAGCACTGATGGCTCCAGAGGGAAGGAGTTTCTGGCATGGGTCCATGTGACAGAGCAACACCAATATTTGTTTTGGGAAGATGCCTGAGTTAATCTGCTCAGCAAACTCATGGAGAGACAGCAAATGGGATGGTCCAACCACCTGATACTTCCCAGGAAGATTTACTTAGCAGGTACTCATGCCTGGGTGGTGACAAAACCTTCCCTCTCCTCATCCTCCAAGACTCCAAATGCTGGTAGAGGAAAGGATTGAAAGGAGAATGGATGTGAGAGGACGGTGAAAATAGAGCCACTGTTATAGTGAGGGTGACTTTGAGTTCTGCTGAAGATGAGGACAGACCTGGGTCTTGCCAACCAAGTGAGTCACGTTGCACCACCAGGAACCAGGGAAGGTCTGGGTGTCACAGACATCTTTTATGAAAAATCCTTTCCTTAGGATTTTTCCTCCTGAGAAGCTGAGAGGACTCAGGAACAACATGTAAACAACGATTATCTGCTGCTGTGGAATGCAACAGGTGCATCTGTGATTGGCCCATGTTCATTGTTTCTAATTAATGGCCAATCAAACCCAGCTGGCTCAGACTCTGTCCGAGCCACAACCCTTTGTTATCATTCCTTCCTATTCTATTCTTGTCTAGCCTTCTGATGAAATCCTTTCTTCTATTCTTTTAGTATAGTTTTAATGTAATTTATATAATAAAATAATAAATCAGCCTTCTGAAACATGGAGTCAGATCCTCGTCTCTTCCCTCATCCTAAGACCCCTGTGAACACGGTCACAGTCTGGGCTGGCAGTGAGGAGCCAGGCTGGGCTTCTTCAGGGAACTGAATGGTTTCTGTTGTTCAGAGAACCCACTCAAGTGCACAGGACAGAAAATGATAGAAGTGCAGGTGACAGTGAAAAACAGGCAGTGGAAGTTTTGGTGAGAGCAGTGAGTCAGTGAGAAGATGGCTTTGAGGAGAAGCGTGGGAGATAGACATTCCTTCAAAGTGCCATTTGACAAAAAAGAAAAAAAAAATCAAAAAACAACCTTTCTGGCCACAGAGTGATTGCAAATCTGTTTGTCAGAGGGCACTTGTGATGCCATCCTTCCCCAGCCCTTGGGAGGCACAAACACACAGAGAGAATGAGAAGGAGCCTGAAGCTGCAGGGCACTTCTCACACTGCCAGGCACAAAGCAAGCTCTGAAAGTTCTGGGAGTTGCAAGCCCTTTATTCTTGCAGATTTTATCATTCCATTCCTTCCTCTGTGGAGCAGACAGCAAAACCAGCTCCTGAGTTTAGCAGATAATTCCAAATGTTGGATCCCAGAGGAATGAGATCCCATTTGTGCCCAGAGAAGGCAAAGAAATGCTGCAGCCCCCATTAGCAGTGAGCAGTGTAACATCCCTGATGCTGTCATTGCCTCGTAGATCAGTTGTGGCTTTCCAAGGTCAGGTCTGTGCCTCTTCCTGCTGCCATCAAAATCTAACTTTTACAAGATCAGAAAGGGAGTACACAAAGCTTAGCAGGGAATTCTCTGTTAAAGGGGGTAGAAGAGACGAACAGCAAACTCTGCTGACAAAGCCCCCCAGAATGGAGCTGCCTCCTGAAGAGGACATCTTTCAGAAACAGAACTAGACAGAAGAGAGGTGATGAAGCTAAAACCAGGCAGAGTTTGATGAATTCCTGCCTCTCCTCAGCTCTGCAGAGCAACACCTTGGAGAGAACAAAGCAAAGAGCAGTGGCTGTGCCACCCCCTGTCCCTACCCTAAGAAACTGGGATAACTCTCATGATCTCCTTTCTGGTGGATCAGGAGATCCACTGAGGTTTGTGGGCATCTCACTTTGGGCAGGGGAGCTGGGATGGTGAGTCCTGTGCTTGAAGCACACCAGAGGAGAGCAGGGGTGGTGGTGGTGACATGGCACAGTGGAAAACTGGGACAAAGTGTCCCAGAAGATCCCACTGAGTGAGAAAATGAGGTTCCCACAGTGCCTGGAGTGGATGGGACAGGAATCTGTGGCCAGCAGGACTGGCCAAAGTGTGACAAGGCTTTAGAATAACCCAAATTTTGGAATAATAATTTGGAATAACCTTGGGCTGCCTCTCCTCACCCCTCCACCACCAAGCTCAGGGCATCAAACCCTCCAGCTCCTCAGCACATTTTCCAGTACTTCTACAGAAAATCCTGAATCCTGGCAGGTGGAGAACTCATGAGTATTTATGGCTTTTCCCAGTGCCAGAGCAGGTCAGGACATCTGATGCAGGACATCTCAACCAGCACAAATGTGACAGCTCCACCAGCATTTACAGAAGGGGTGGGAGGGAATGGCAATGTCACAGACACTACATGTGGCACCAGGAAGGAATTAGTGATTTCCTATTTGTATTCTCCTTGCCTGCAAGGGCTCCTTGCTTACAACACCAGCCAGGCAGCATTTGCAGCTCTGTCTTAAGACCCAAGCTCCAGTTCAGCTCTGTCAGTGGCAATCTGGGGGGCAGCTGGATGCATCTGCCATTAGGCATCAAACCCACAAAGCCTCAGAGGTGTTCCAAACAGAGCTGGAATCTACTGAACCCCGGCCAAAGCCCTAAATTCTCCCCTGGGGTTGGTAACCTCCTTCTCTCTTGGAGAAGATGCACACCCAGTGTTTACCATCCCTGCCAGAGCTTTGGGGCCAGGAGTTTGTGATGAGTTTCCAAGGTCACACACTGTTGAATTATGCTCTTTTCTGACCCAGAGATGGGGCAGCTGATAGGTGTTTAAAAACTTTTATTCCATTCTCAGTCTCATGTGAAGAGTGAGACAATACAGATGTTATAATTCACTCCATCACAATCAGAAGCCAATTATTTCTTAATTCCAATGCATTATAAGTGTTTCTTGGTCTATCAGCTTTAGCCACACCATGCTGTAAATGCCTTAAAGCCAATCATCTAAAATTAGCCCTGGTGGGTCCCACTGCAATGCATCTTTCACAGTTCTATTTCTCCAAAGCATCCACTCTTATTTGCAAGGCCACCCTTTGGAACTTGTTTCCAGTTCCATTTCTCTTTCAGCAATGTCTGTCCCATTCTAGGGCATTCCTAAGTCAGCATTTCTCATCTCAAAGTTTGCATACAGATGTGAGCTCTCTGTCACATTTTGAGAATTCTCTACAAATCCATTTTCCACACTACACTGCCTGTGGTGTGCAGGAGGGAGGGAGGGATCAGGTCCCTGGGGTGTGGCAGAGCAGAGAGAAGAGGAGATTCCTGCAGAGAGAATGGGGAGGGCGAGCAGAGGAGGGAAAGGGTGGGACTGGAGATGGAGAAGGCTTTGTGGGCTGACAAGGCTAGCAGGAGCAGGGAGGTCACTGTGCCCTGGTGGGGTGCCCAAGGACCCAGTGCCACCTGGCTGTGCCACAATGGAGGGCACAGCAGGGAGGTCACAGCTCTGCCCTGGCACGGGGAGGGCTCAGCTCCAGGGCTGTGCCAGCTCTGCCCCCTCAGCCTGGGCAGGACCTTGGGACACTGAGCAGGGCCAGAGGGGCAGCGGGGCTGGAGAGGGGCTGGGACACAAACGCTGAGGGAGCCCTGAGGGAGCTGGGGGTGCTCAGCCTGCAGGAAAGGAGACTCAGGGTGCCCCCAGCACTCCCACAGCCCCTGAAAGGTGCCTGTGCCCAGCTGCCCTTGGGCTCTGATTTCCCAGCCAGAGCACACAGCCTGAGCTGGGCCAAGGGAAATCCAGCTTGGAGAGCAGCAAAAAGCTTTTCCAGCAAGGGGAAGAAAGTTCTGCAATGGCTGCCTGAGGAGGGGGTGCAGTCACCATCCCTGGGTGTGTTTAACCAGCCTGGAGGTGGCACTGGGTGCCAGGGGCTGGGCTGGGCTCCATGGGCTTGAAGGTCTCTCCCAACCCAGGGATTCTGTGAATTCTGTGAAGGTGACACCAGCCCTGAGCATCCCAGGTGTGTGGTGTGCCTACCTCAGGCATCTTGACTCGTCCCTCCTGGAAGGAGCAGGAGCTGGGGTCGTGGGTGCACACGTGCCGGTACTTGCACCAGTGGCAGCGGTAGGGGCTCTCCACGCATGACAGGCACCTGCAACAGACACAGAGAGCAATCACTCGGCCAGCTGGGTCCTTAAATTTTAGTTTTTACATTTCCCAGCTCCTGCTCTGCATCAGTGTGTAGCTCCGAACTCCCTGCAGTGCTTGTGAGCTCTCCTCACAGTTTGGGCACACAGAACAATCCCTCTGCCCTGAGAACCAAGGACACCTCACAGGCCTAGGCCTGAAAAGTACTAACAAAAGTGAACTGGGAGGAGCAAACTGGGGGAATGTGACTCCATCACCTGAAGCTGCAATTGGACAATTAACCTCTGATATGCAAATAGACCAAACATATCTGCCCAAAAAACTCATGACCATCATCCATCTGGGGTCCGTCTTTGGTGTAGCCTCTGCCAGGTTCTTGCACTGCCCAGGGTGTATCTGTTTAATGCCTTTAATAAATCCCCACTTTATTCTCTAGTTCTGTCCAGCCTCTGGTTTAGGTAGTCCAAGGCATTACTGACAGCCTTTCCCAGACGAAAATGAGAAATGTTCTCCACAGCCTGGAGAATTGTTTTTGCAGGAGGACACAGGCTTTGCACTGACCCAAAGAGCTGGATTTGCTCTGGCCTGAGCTGGCTGTCACTGGCATCTCAAATGTCTGATAGGATTAAATAATTTAGATTGTATTCATATCACTGCAACTAGAGGAATAATAAATATTTATTATATTTTGGCTGCTCTGGGCACCAAAAATCCAGTCTGGTTAATTCTCCCACACATGATACAGAGGCCAGAGACAAACTGGGATGTACCAAAGCCAGAAAACTAAAGGTGAAGCACGGAATTTTCTCCCCCTGGGTCCCACAGGTTTCTTGGTGTGAGTTCTGAACAGGGTGATGAGGTTCCTGCCAATATATTCACTCATATTTTTCATCTCAGAGGACAAGTAAAGACTACTGGAGCAGGTACCTGGGAAGCAGAGGGCATATTTAGGGCATCACCTCCTCTGGGTGCAGGAAAGAGCCATTCTCTCCATCTTACAAGGTTTTGCTCTCCTGTGCACAGAGCCAGGGCTGCAAACACCTCCCCTGGCTGTGTTACAGCACTGACTGGACCTACATCACACTTCCCTTTCAATTTAATGTGATGTCTGCTCAGCAGCAACCAAACCCTGCTCTCTGCACAGTCCTGGTCATTCACACTCTGGAGACCTTCATGACAAACACCTGGAGGGGCTGGAGAGTGTCCAGGGAAGGAAATGGAGCTGGGGAAGGGTCTGGAGCAGCTGAGGGAGCTGGGAAGGGTCTCAGCCTGAAAAAAAGGAGGGTCAGGGGGGACCTTGTGGCTCTGCACAAGTCCCTGCCAGGAGGGGACAGCCAGGCTCTTGTCTCAGGTAACAAGTGCCAAAATGAGAGGAAACTGCCTCAAGTGTGTCAGGGGAGGTTTAGATGGGATATTAGGAATTTTTTTTCATGGAAAGTGTTGTAAAGCACTGGCACAGGCTGCCCAGGACAGTGGTGGAGTCACCATCCCTGGAAGTGCCAAAAAGAACTTGGGAACAAGGTTTAATGGTTACCATGGTGGTGGTGCTGGTTGACTTGGGCTTGGTGATCTTAGAGGGCTTTTCCAACCTTAGCAATCTTCTGATTCTATGAGGGCTTTTGCAACCTTAACAATTTAGGGGTCTTAGATGGCTTTTCCAATCTTAACAATTTTATGATTCTATGAAGGCTTTTCCAACCTTAACAATTTTAGGTTGGGCTTCTAGAGGGCCCAACCTTAGAGGGCTTTTCCAACCTTAACAATTTAGGGGGTTTGGAGGGCTTTTCCAACCTTTAAAATTTTCTGATTCTATGCAGCTGCAGTACCAGGAGGGTACCTTGAGGAGACTTCAGGGAAGTGAATTTTCCTGGTCCTTCTATGCCACTGGGTTTTTAATGGGCAGGAGAGAAAAACTCCAGAGCTCCTGTGTGAGCCCAACAGGCAGACACACCCCCTCTCTCCTGTCTCTGTGAAATCTTTCTCAACCCCAATCCACTCTCAGCTCTGGTACAGCAACTTATTCTTCAAATTGGTAACAAGTGCTTGCTCTGATATATCGAATTAAAAATGGATAGCGTATTATAGTTTGTCAAGTAAGAAACCAAAACACGCCATAAATATTTAACAGCACCATCTCTGCTGCTCTCCCCCCCCTTCCCCAACACTTGCTTTCTGACACTGTTTGTCAAAGCAGCAGGAACATGGAAATAAGATTTGCCTTTCCTTGTGAATTGCTGAGCCGCAGTAATTATCTGCTTTTGGCACTTGTGACGGCTCAGCGGTGGGGACAGAGCCACTCAGCCTTGCTCAGGGCTGGAGCAGCCTGCTGCAAGGGCATCTTCTGCAGGCATTTGGGGGTCTGCTCCACTGGGGCAGCTCCTGGGTGGCAGCAAAATCTGAGAAAAACGGGGTGTGAGGCAGGGAAGGTGCTCACATTGTGGGTAACGTGGTCTTGAGGGATCAGATGGGCTCAGTGCCTGTCCTGCAGGAACCATGAGCTTTATTTTTCCAGGTTGGGGGATTTAAGTCTATGTTAACCATCTACGGTGGGCTACTGGTGGGACTGGCAGCATGGATGAGGGTTGGAGGTGCATATGAGGAGCAAAAAATCCACCAAAAAATGAGCAGTAGGAAAATAACGGGACCATGTGTGTGGGAATCCACAAAATTAGAAGGTTTTGGGAAAGCTGCAAAAGGCAGCCTCAGAGACAGCAGAACTGTGATTAGAGCTAAGCAGCAGCCATGAGATTGGTCAGCAAAAAAAATATTTTAACTGTAGAAAAGCAAGCACAAATAGAACAATGGTCTATGTATTAACTCTTGTCTAGAATAACTCTCTAAGCTACAGAAAACTTTATCTAGCAAGATATTAGGAAGGTTAATAATAATAAAAACCTTAATAATGGAGCTCTGTGGATTGTGTTTTAAGGCTTACAAGCAGGTATTGTATTCGAAATAAGCAAGCATTGTTTAACCAAAGGTACCTGTGCTTACAGTGGTTGGATAGAACTGCTGTCAATGTGCTTTTGCTTTGTGTGATTGGTCAAAAAACTTATAAAGTAAGTTGTGACATTAAATTCTGTGTCTGCTGCCTGGGATGTGAGCTGCTGGCATCTTCCCATTGTCATAACCATGGAATGAGGCTGATGCTGAAAAATAAAACAGCTCAAGGCATGTTCCACAGCAGCCCCATCTCGTTCATGATTTGTACAGAGACCCCGGCTGGCGTCACATGTGCTGATGGCACAATTCAGTTTTGACTCAATTCTGTGGCAAATTGCTCCTAATTTGATGCTCTGCCTGCAGATTGAGTGGTCCCCACACTCTGAGTCGTCTCAGGAGGGACCTACCATTGTGGGCATCACACAAGTGACCCCAGCCCCTGGTCACCTCCACACTTTAACATCCTCCTGAGGGACACGTGCCCACGAGAAACTGGTACCAAAGGAACAGAACATACGAGTTGTGGACGCTGCAGTTGTAGAAGACAAAGCTGGTGCTGGCAAAGGTCATCCCCGTTTCCTTGGACTTGAGCTGCAGCTGGACAATGTGATGGTCGCCTGGAGGGATAAATAGGCACATCAGTGTCACAGACATCTTTTATGAAAAATCCTTTCCTTAGGATTTTTCCTCCTGAGAAGCTGAAAGGCCTCAGGAACAAAATGTAAACAATGATTATCTGCTGCTGTGGAATGCAACAGGTGCATCTGTGATTGGTCTCATGTGGTTGTTTCTAATTAATGGCCAATCACAGTCAGCTGGCTCGGACAGAGAGTCAAGCCACAAACCTTTGTTATCATTCCTTTCTATTCTATTCTTAGCTAGCCTTCTGATGAAATCTTTTCTTCTATTCTTTTAGTATAGTTTTAATATAATATATATCATAAAATAATAAATCAGTCATCTGAAACATGGAGTCAGATCCTCAACTTTTCCCTCAACCTGTGAACACCATCACACATCAGGGTATGACTGCTCTGTTAGCTCTGCTGGCCAGGCCACCAACCTGAGCCTGGAGCTGTCCCACAGCACCTTGGCTGGGCTGTCCTCAGTACAGATGTAAAATAGATGTAAAAAGTGTTATAAATTCCTTCTAGAGCCCAGTTCTCCCACAGGTACAGTATGTTTTTGCCACTGGAAATTATTGTGCCTGGTAGCAGAGTCTGGACTGGAGGGTGACAGCAGATCCAATTTCAAAAATGTGGTGACTGAATTCATCTGGTAGGAAAACCAAGCTCAAAGAGTGAGTGCAGATGTCTGGAATTTGGAGGCCATTAAAATATAATTTTGTCCTTAAAGTTGGTCCATACCGCTGGTTCACTCAATGTTCCCAGAGAAAAAGAGCATGTGGACATTCCTTAAATGTTCACTCGCCCCACTCACCCTAAGCTTCATTCTCCTCAGCCTGTGGCTGCAAAGAACCCATCTCAGTGTGAGAGGTGTGAAATCCATTGCACTTCCAGAGGGATCCAGCCATTTCTGCAGCTTTCCCTTTTCACCTCAGCTCCTCCACACCATTTCTCCATCCCTTTGCCCAATGCTCCCAAGCTGGGCAGTCAGCTGCTGCTTCTCCCCACAGTTCAGAGAGGGCAATCAGTGGGTGCAGTGGAAGTGACCCAGGTTTAATTCAAGATTTACCTGGGTGGCCCTTTCCCTGTTATTTATAAAAGGGCACAGAGTAATAGGACAAGGGGGAATGGCCTTAAACTGAAAGAGGACAGATTTAGATTGGATATCAGGAAGAAATTCTTCCCTGTGGGGGTGGTGAGGCCCTGACACAGGTTACCCAGAGCAGCTCTGGCTGCCCCTGGATCCCTGGAAGTGTCCCAGGCCAGGTTGGACAGGGCTTGGAGAACCCTGGAATGGTGGGAGGTGTCCCTGCCCATGGCAGGGGGTTGGAATGAGATCATCTTTTAGGCCCTTCCAACCCAAACCAGTCTATAATTGCAGAATTTTCCTCCTCACCTAAAAGGTTCATTAGTCAGTGAGGCCACTGCAAACTTGACAAGGGGTCACAATCAGCACCTGGTGCTCACTCACCCACCTTGGGGCACACACACCCCACACACTCCACTGGACACCTCTTGCTTGGCCCTGCTGCACATCTGCTCTGCCATATTTAACAACTTTGCCAGAATCTTGCAGGTATTTTAAACCAGTATATGAGGATTGGATAGGTGTGATAGTCGCACATTCTTTGGTTCAAATCCAGCCTCTGGCACTGTGGGGAGAACTTGGTTTTTGCAGAGGTGCAGAGCAGCAGCTCTGAAGCTGAGACAAGCTGCAGGTGCCCTGAAAGCAGATAAATCTCTCCCTCTTTTCCTGTCTCCACCTTTCACTGCTGTTTTTGTTTGCTGGTTGATGATAGCCTGGCCTGGGACAGATGTCCATAGCAAGGAAAGAATTTCTGGTGCCTGTCTTGGTAAGCAAACATGACTGATAACTCAGTGGGATTTGAGAGTGGTGACAACCTCCTGGGAGCTTGTTTTGGGGCTGCAGTGCAGAGCACAGCAGCTGTGTGCAGCTCAGGGAGAGCACAGGTGATGGTGACAGTCCCTGTCACCTCATTTTCTGTGGTCTGAGGATCCCCAGAGGGAAATTTTACAGCAAATTTTCACAGGAAGCCAAGGACAAAAATTGGCAGCATCCTCTCTGTGTCTCATGGAGGTGATAGCAGGGTCAAGGTTTTTGTAATAAGTCCCTGTAAAGAGCCACAGGAATTCTTGAAATTACCCAGAAAGTTTGTTAGAAAAGGGAAAGAAAAAAGTGCAGGAAGTTGTGGATAGGGGAAGCACCCTTGGAGACAAGGCATTTTTCTGTGCTGGACCACTGTGGGAGAAGGAGCCAGAAGCAAATCTGGAACAGCTGAAGGCAGTAAAGGCCAGGAATGGAGACAGAGAGCTGAGCACACAGACTTAAATCTGGGAGGAGCAGGGTGAAATTACAGGCAGTACAGACAGGATTGTCCATCTCTGCAGGAATTTCTGTCTGTTACAGGGGATGAGATGTGTTTGGAGCCTGTACCCCTGGTGCGTAACTCCAGCCTGGCCAAAAGGAGAGGGAATATCTCACATCCATGTCATGTCTCTGCTGGATTTGTGCAACTGCCACTCGGTGGCAGCCTGCAAACACCTCGTGTCACACGGAGGAGCACCTCAGGGCAGATGCTGGGGCTGCAGCTCAAGGCTGGCGCTTCTGAAACACTCTCACATCCACAAAACTTTGCCATGATGTGCAGCTCCAGAGTCCCTCCTGCTCTCAGGGCTTTTCTTGCCATCTCCTCAGGCTCTCAGGAGCCAAATCCTGCTTTGTGAGGATGCAGGATGATGCCTCAGGTTTTAGCTTTTATTTTTTTCACATTCTGATCTGCTTTAGTGTGTGGGTCTGAGCTTCACATTATAGGATGGTGAGCTCTGTGCACAGAGCAGGGAGACAAAACAATTCCTGCTCCAGCTGGGCACCAAGGACAAATGCCCCAAATCTCAGCCCAAGAGCACAAACCCCGTGGGCTGCAGAGGGAAAAACAAGCAGGGTGGGACTGCCTGGGCTGAAGCTGGAATGGGACAATGAACTGCAAGGTGCAAATGGAGCAGAACTGATCCCAGGGAGAGACCCCGGGAGCGCTCGTGCATTTTGGGGCCATTTTGGTTCATCTTGGGTGCAGCCCTGGCTGGGCTCTGGTGCTGCCCAAGGTGGATCCATGGAGGAGATCCTTTGAATAAATCCTTGCTTTATTCTGGAACTCTGCCCAGCCTCTGCTCTAGCTCAGATTCACAGGGCACCAAGGAACAGATGCAGGGTGTGGGGTGAGGATGGGAGTGAGAGGTGCAGGTGGAGGAGCTGTGGGGTACTCACCATTCTCTGTGATGATCTGGGGCACCTCCTTGGCAGCTGGAGAGATGCACTGGATCTGGCTGCCCACCACCAGCCCATCCATCTCCGAGAGGTCCTCGAAGGTGCAGTTGACTCCTGCAGACAGCTCGGGGACGTTGTAGGTCTCCAGGACCAGCTGCAGGCAAAGACGGAGGGAGAGAAGGAGAGGCAGGAAAAGAGAGAAGAGAGAACACTCAGCCAAACACCAGAGCTGGGCCAGCAGGAGAGAATTACACTGGAGAGGTCGCACAAAGAGCCTCTTGCTAGAGAGAGCATCCTCCTTCAGCAGAAAGCAGCGACTGGGGAGAGGGAAGAGTGAGGAGGGGAGGGCACGAGATGCTGGTGCTGGCACAGGTGGCAGGTGGCTGTGCAGGGACACCTGCACAGTGTCCCACTGCTGGCTGGGAGGTGCAGGGCAGGGAGTGCTCGCTGTCTGTCATGCAGGTGTCAGGTTAGGCAGGGAGTCTTTGGAGCCAGCCGTGGGTCCCAAGGCTGTGGTGGCCCCCAGGGTTTCTGAGGAAGGTGACTGCTACTCACAAGAGGCACTCTGCAGACTCCAGAGAAACTGGAGCGCTCCAGTCTAACTCTCTACGGGCTGCTCTGCCAGCACCAGCAGGGGGGAGCACTCTGTCCCCAAGTTTCCTGTGTGAGGAGAGTCTAGTTACAGCCTGTCACAGACCTCTTTTATGAAAAATCCTTTCCTGAGGATTTTTCCTCCTGAGAAGCTGAGAGGCCTCAGGAACAACATGTAAACATTGATTATCTGCTGCTGTGGAATGCAGCAGGTGCATCTGTGATTAGCCCATGTTGGTTTGTTTCTAATTAATGGCCAATCACAGCCCAGCTAGCTCGGACAGAGAGTCCGAGACACAAACCTTTGTTATCATCCTTTCTTTTTCTATTCCTTGCTAGCCTTCTGATGAAATCCTTTCTTCTAGTCTTTTAGTACAGTTTTAATGTAATATATATCATAAAATAATAAATCAGCCTTCTGAAACATGGAGTCAGATCCTCATCTCTTCCCTCAACCTAAGACCCCTGTGAACACGGTCACAACAGCCTTCAGTCCACCACAAAATCATCCCCTGTCTCTGCAGGCACAGAAACCTCTCCTGCCCATCCCACTGAAGAACCAGCTGGCTCCTCGTGCTATCCTGGGGTTCCATATGGGAAAAAAAGCCATGAAGGAGGATTTGCTTGTGTTTTTGGAGTTCGCAACACCCTCTGGCATTGCTCATGGTCATGGGAAAACAAATCTCAGGGCCGGTTTGCACCATGTCCATGCTTTGGAAGAGCACAGTCATGCTGCCAGCTTCCCAAACAAAGGTCCTGTCCCACAGCTCTCCATCACTGAGGGTCCTGCTCAACTCACCAGGCCATGCCTGAACACAGAGGGCACCCTAGGGGACCCCAGCACCTGGTAATTGGCGTAAATTTAGTGGTTTTGTGACCAAACACTGGAGCCAACCACTCAGCACAGGCTCAAATGCAGAAGTTTTCCACACTTGCCTCATCCCTGAGCTGGCTGAGGTCCCTCTGAGGTGACAGCCACTGAAAGGAGACACAGGTGCATGCTGAGGTGTTGTTTGTACCAGCACAAAGAGCAGGGGTCAGTCCAGGTGACAAAGCAGGACACATGAGAAGGTGACATAGCACTCAGTGCTCCCACATAGTGTGTTTTCCTCTCTTGGGGAAAGGCTGGAGCTGTTTCTCCACACTGAGGACCATCAGGGAGGAAGGCTGAGCAAACAGGCCTTAGCCCTGGATGCCATTAAACCTTTGTGAGAGTAGGATCATTTGGGGGCCACGGGAATGGCAGTGGGAAAGGTGATTATTTTTTTGTTTCGGATGGGGAACAGGAAAAAGGTTTGGTTGTTTGGATGGGTTTTGCACTGAGGCTGAATTCATTCTCCCTGCTAGCAGTGGAATCTGGAATCTGTCCTCTTAACCAATCTCCCTCTGGGCATGGGTGATGCAGGAGGAAGCTGTGCCATGCAGAAGATGACACTGGTGGGTACACCAGTGCTTGGCCACAAGTTCCATGAGCCAGTGCACACGCCAAGCAGACAAGAAGTCCTACATCCCACATTCGTGGGACAGCAGGGAAAGCATGGAGCCTTCCCTCAGCAAGCAGCTCCTCTCAGAGAGCCCAGAGCAGTGAAACAGACTCAGGTTAGATTTTCCAAGGCCCTGTTAGTGCCCAAAATTTAAAAGCATGGCTGATCTCACATGGCTGCTCTGCCTCCACTGTCACTGACACTTTGCTAGAACTCAAGATCCTAGCATTCCAGATTTGAGATCTGCCAAGGACATCATCAACCCTCTGTTTGTTCCCCTCCTGGTTTGCCTCTGGTGATGGGATGAGCTGGGTCACCAGTTTAGCTGGGACTGGGCTGAGACTTCCATCAAAAGGCCCATGCATATTGTTGGGTAACAGATGATGGCAACTTCTGATCCCAGCAGCTCTGGGCTGACTCACCCTGGGAGTAACCCAGAGGAAAAGGTCTCTTATTCTGTTATCATTTTCAGTCTCCCCGAGCCAGCCAGTCCCCCAGGATTTATTCCAACATGAAAGAATTCAACAGCTACTGAGAGAATACGGAAAGGAAACCTTGAACTCCCAGAAGAACAAAGAACTTAAGATGTCTCAGATCAGTTTTGTTTGAAGCCTGGGGAAAGTAAAGTCACAGCAAAGTTAAGAGGCTGAAACAAAGCAGCAATGATTGGACATGCAGGCTTTGAAAGGCTGATTTCATTATCCCTGGAGAAATCCAAACTTGTCACCTGCTGGAAGGGGTCTGGCAGGTACCTAAATTCCATTTAGGCCTTTCAGGGTGTGGGGCTAATGACCAGCTTGTCTAGGGATGGAGCTTTTGGGGCCTGGTTTATTAATTTAATTGCAGCCCAAATTAATATGGTCAAAAAGAGCACTGGTAGCCTGAGAGAAATGGGGTTTTGTCTCCTTCTTGGAGCATGTTGGGATCTCACCACATCTGGTGCTGCTGCCATGAGTCAGGAAGGAAACCACAAACTGGTCAGATCTTCAGCAGAGATTTCCTGCCTCAAGCCCAGGGATTATCGGAATCATCTGCTGTGCTGCCAGCATTCACTGTGTGGTTTCCTTGGCTGCTGCCTGAGTAGCTGGAGGCCAGAAAGGTTAAACCTTGTGCTGTGGAAGGTCACAGGAGACAGCAGGAGCCCTGGAAACCTCGGGTTCCTCTGCGTAGCATCCTGCCTCTCTGCTCTGCATGCCTAGTGCTGGACCAGGATGGGCTTCCTGGGGGCTTAGAAGGAGATATTTCCATCCAAAATGATAAGAACTTGGAGCTCGCTGAAATAACTCATATCATCCTTCACTTGGCTTTCTTCTAGAATGCAATTTCTAACCACAAAAATGTCCCTTGCCTAAAGCTATTCATTAATTCCTCTCCCATGGCAACACAAAACGCTTGCAGGACACAGAGTCCCTTCAGACCTGTCCTCACAGACAAGAAGTCAGACTCTTCCTAGTCCACTTCAAGACTTCTTAACAAATAACCAATAGCAAAGTGTCAGAGAATAACCAATGCCAAAACGTCTTCCTGTGGCGAATCCTTCCCTGTGCCAGCAGAGCCGCTGGGGAACTTAACGGAGTCTGGAGAACCTCTTGCTGCTGAATCCCTGGATCTGCCACGTTGCACGGGCATGTAAAACCTGAGGGGATGGGGCAGGGGTTGTCATTGCTCACCAGAACGTTGTACTGGGACACGGAGATGTTGTTGGGGTGCACGGTGAGGCGGACGCACTGCTTCATCTCCGAGGCGAATCTGCGCGGCTCGCTGGAGCGCTCGCACCGCTCCTTCCTCGTGCAGCTGGGGAAACACGAACACACAGGGACAGGGTGAGCACACAGCCAGGCTGGCAGCGTGGGGACAGCCCTGGGCAGTGGGAGCAGCACTGTGGGATAGAAAGTCGGCTCTGTGCTCTTTGGGAGGGCACAAGTGGAAAACCATGCTCGCGCCCTGGCGCGCTCCGGCTCATGGGATGGTGGGGAATATCCTGAGCTGCAGGGTGTTATAAGTAGAAAGAGCTGCCCATTTTTTTAAAAGGTTGCAGAGTTCACAGGTTAGGCAGTTGCTGCCAGGGTGGAGTTCTAACTGTTTTTTTTTGTAATCACCTGTCATTTTCATTAACTACCTGTCATTCATAGTTAAGAATTCCCCCTTTTGTCCAGTGATACCCTGCTGCTTCCTAGAGGATGGCACCCAGATGGTGAAGAGGAGGGGACATTGGAGTTGGCATGCAAATGACATTGGATCCAGCATGCAATGGGAGAGACCCCTCACCAAACCTAGCCAAAAACTCCTAAAAACAACGAGCTGACATGAAATGGATGAATCAAAGTGATGTCTAGACGTGAAGAACAGAATCTAGTATCTGCTAAGACCCTTTTTACCCCTCACCTTAACATGTCAGATAGACAGAGGACCTCAAATGTTAAACCAGGAAAGCAGGGAATCTCCTGATCCTCTCATGAGGAGAGAACCCCCAGCTCTGCCCACAGACCAGTGGACAAAGCTGCACTCTTCCTCTTCCTCCTCCTTGGAGTCCCTCCTGGGAGTAGTGGTGGTGTGAGCACGGACCCATTAGTTTTCCCCACCCGAGCTGATCACTTTTAATAAAGGCATTAAAAAGGAGAAAGGTCTCCTGCCCGTGTTTATTTCAGTTAGTGTGGACAGAAAGTCAGCTCTTTGTGCTCTTTGGGAGGGCACAAGTGGAAAACCACACTTGCGCCCTGGCGCGCTCATGGGATCGTGGGGAATATCCTGAACTGCAAGGGAACCACAAGGGTCATCATGCCCAACTCCTGGCCCTGCACAGGACATTCCCAAGAGCCCCACCACATGCCTGAGAGCATTAACTCTGCTGCTGGCAGCTGTGGGGTTGCTCAAGCAGACTGAGGAGTCACAAGGAACCTATAAGAGGAGGGAGAGTGATGGGTGAACGCTCCATCCCAGCTGCAGGAATTCTCTGTCTCCCCACACACCAGCACAACCTTCCCTGGGCCAAACCCCCAGCCCTTCAAACTCTGCTGCCCAAGGGCTGGGGAACACCTCAGGCAGGGTTGTCCTTGTAGGGAAGCCATGCACAGCCCATGGTTTTTGTCCCTCCTGAGAATGCTGCACACTTGTGGTGCCTCTGGGCTGCTGGTACCTCACCTCTGGGACGGAGCCAGCCCCCAAGCAGTTATCCCTGCAGATTAAGGAGTTTTTTGCATCTGCCTTTGTGGGATAGACCAATAAATACTTATAATGTATTGTAATTCAGAAGTAGTTAGGTTCTGATTCTGATGGTGTGAATTATGACATGCGTGTTGTCTCACCTTTCTCATAAGACTAAAAATAGAATAAAAGTTTTTAAAACACCTCTCAGTTGCCCCATCTCTAGGTCAGAAAAGAGTATAATTCTACATGTCTTGAAAATGGCTGACTAGAAGTGCTGAGAGTTGAATCTTAAAAATTCAGGTAAGTGACAGCCCAGTGAAATCTGTGTGCACACACTTGGGCTGCACAAATGCATGAAGTTCACACCACTCATTAATTGTTGATGTTTTCAGTGCTGTCACTACCCCTCATCTCATCTGTGAGGTGCAAACACCACCCAGAAAAGTGGATTGGTGGCTGTTTGCCCCATTTCCACCCAGGTTTGCACTCGTTTAACATAAACCACATCTGTAATTCACTCCACACCCGCTGCCAAGGCCACTGCTCCAAGGAAGGTGTCTGCTTGGAAATCCACAGGGTTAATCCAAAAGGACAGCTCCAGCTGCATGCCAATTACCTCCTGCCATTAAGTTAATGTTATGGACTTGCACAGGGTGTCTTCAATGGATTTTGTTATTAGCAGTGCTATTACCCCCCATTAAAAGCAGCTATAAAGACTTAAGTGCGGATGTTAAATTATTCACCCGCTCCCAGACTTCAGAGTCTCACTTGTGAGAGAACCTGGGGGCTGCTGGAGCTCCAAGATCACCCCTCAGCATCCCTACTCCTTGGAACAGAGACTGCACCCTTGTGCACGGGTATTTGCAGATGAGGATCCATGGAAACGCACGCAAAAAATCTCTATATGTGGTTAATCCAAATGTTACAAAGCTTGGGGCTGGCTAAAACTTCAAGGCTTGGCTTGTCTCTAAGGAATGACTGGATAAAGTGATAACCCCAACTCCAAACTCCAGTTTCTCCATCTTTCTGTCAAAGTTTTGTATTTCCAAAGGAAGAACCCATAAAGGGATATTTAGGCCATTCTCAGCACACTTTGCAGGTTTGAGAGAGCAAAAGGAGCAGTGCAGCTCCTGTTCTCTGCTCCCCACGAGTCCTCATCCCATTAAATCTCCTCTGGCACTGCCACATGCTGGATCAGGAATTTTAAATGGGCACTCTCCAGAGGGTTGGACCAACAGCCCATTAAATATCCCCAAAACTCTGAGTCCCCCATGGTGGGACAAAAGCCTAAAGGCAAAATGCTGACCTGAGATTTTTCCAAGCACTTCCATAAAACAAACAGCCACAGAAATCCCATTAAAGCTCCACAGGGTGTGTGGGAGCTCCTCTCCCAGGAATAGCTTGGAAGGGAAACCTTTTTGGGCTCAGAATCAAAACACAAGTGTCCAAATTCTTCAAGGTGTTCTGTTATCTCCCATTTGTTTCCTTCAGCTGCGGCACAGCAGAAATATCTGAATTTTCTAAAATTAAACAGGCTCAGTTCAAATCTGTGGATATGGATTAAGCATCCAGGAATGTGGTTTGTATTCCCAATCCCACCACTGACCAGGAATATAATAATCCACATTTTACCTTGCTGTTCACAGGTCATACACATTTAAAAAATGAAACTTTTCGGACCAAACTCGCTGCATATTAGACTGTTGTGCCTTGCAGCCTTGATATCTGCCATAAGGTGAAAATAACGTCATCCAAAGCATGAATTTATGAAAAACCAAACCAAACTAAGCCTGGGTTTAACATAATGTTAAGGCTGCTGTGTCAGGGTCTCAGGAATTAGGGACTGCCAGACTGAAAGCAGCTTCTGTACTTCCAAATCTGCTGCCTGCACTCACACACTGCAAGCCAGATTTTAATTACAGGATCACAGGTTATTATTCCTTTTTCCTATGGTGACCTCAATTCTGCCACTTCCTAACTTTTGACTTTCACTGTCTGACTTTTTCAATGCAATTCCTCAGTTGGAAAAGCTCTAAATACCTGGTGCTGGAGTCTGGTGGTGGGGGAGTTCTGCTGAGCTGGGCTCTGAGTCAGGGTTCAGGCTCTGGGGTCAGCACCCACAGCTGCCTCAGGAATCAAATCTGAAGGGATGGAGCCACCTGCCAGTGGCTTTGGCAGGTTTGTGCATGCAGAAAGGAGTGATGGTGGCTCCTTGTTGGAACCCAGGACATTCCTCTGGCAGCCATGGAGGACTCAAGACCCTGGCAGAGGGCTCAGAGACCTTGGCACAGAGTCTAAAACACCTGTGCCTTCAATTTTAGCCCATGGAAACAATTCCCAACTTTGTGTGAGGAGTTAAAAGCCACAAGAGTTTGAATAGAATGTTAGTGAATTTATCACAGGGTGAAAATGTAGAATTTTGAGTTTTTAGAATGGGGGTTCAGAAGCCAAGTTGAAGAGATTTGTCCTTCTTCTTCTTAGCTTCCATCTTCTGGGTGATGTTGGCATTTTTGGATTGGTTTAGGATAGAGACAGACTGTCTAACATAGGTGATAGGTATTGGAAAATTATTGTAAATAATGTCATTTTAGTATAAAAAGATAACACCACCCCAAGGCGGTCAGTGTGCCTCAACCCAACCTGCTGGACAGATCTCAGCAGGTCAGAGAAAGAATGTAATGGATAACAGCAAACAAACAACCTTGAAAAGCAGAACAGGACAATCCTGACTCCTTTGGCAGCCAGGCTGGGAGAAGAGACTCTCTGACACACCTCAGGGTCATCCTGACCACAGAAACTCCAAGAGCTCCTATTCAGATCATTTTGACCATGGTTTCCCCCATCTCCTCTCCCATGACCACCTCATCTCTCCTAAGCTGGAGCACCCTGTGGGTTCACACATCACCCAACATGTCTGCCCAGCACTGCAGCTGAAGTTCTCCATGTGGTGGGTTCTCCTGTGATGGATTGCCCTGAAGGAAGGGAGATTTAGGTTGGATATTATGAAAAAATTCTTTGCTCAGAGGGTGGTGAGGCCCTGGCACAGGTTGCTCAGAAAAGCTGTGGCTGCCCCTGGATCCCTGGAAGTGTCCAAGGTTGCACAAGGCTTGGAGAAACCTGGGATAGTCCCTGCCCATGGCAGGGGGTGGAACTGAATGATCTTTAATGTCCCTTCCACCCCAAATCCTTCAGTGATCCTACAATTCAGGTGAGCAGAAAAAGATACCTGACACAAAGAAACCTTCTCCCTCCAGCCTTCCTCTACGCCACCAAAAATGTTCTGTCCTTCCCACAGAGAGGAAAAAACAGCAGAGAAAGTTGTTCCAACACGTGCAGAGGAAAGTTTCTCCCTTCAGCAGCAGCCTCAGATCCCTGGGTGGTGAGGCTGAGGAGCAGGAACAAAAGTGACAAAGGATCTGGTCACAGAAGGATCTGCCCAGAGGGGATGTGGCAGCCCCAGAAGTTCAGCAAACTGTAAATAAAGGCAGATGGACTTTTAATAAATAAGTACATCCCGGCCCTGCTGATGAAAGTGGTCACCTGGCAGGCAGCTAGGCTGAGGGAGGGATAATGAAATATCCCAACCTCAACTCATCATTTCTGCTGTCCCTGGTGGCAGTCATTGTCTACCCTGGGAGCTCCCGTGACTCTCACCTGGTGTCTTTATTATTATTTATACAGAAAAAAATCCCCTTTTACTGCTAAATAAAATACCTGTACCCCCAACATTCCAAGGGTGCCCATACACCAAGATCCCTTTCCACTGCCACACTCTCTAATTCCCTGTTATATTTGGGAATGTGTAGCTCCCACCCAGTGGCACCACATCCCACTCCAGGCCACTAAAAGAGCATTTCCCACCCCTGAGCTTGTTTTGATCATGGTGCAGACACCACACACCTCTGGGTGCCTCACCAGCAGCTCCTCTTTCACCATCAGCTGTGACTTCAACAATTCCAAGTGTCCTGCTTGGTCCAAAACTATCAGCACAAACACTGAGGAGCTGCTCCTACCACTGAACCATGAGGAATGTGATTTCCTCCTCATCTCCCATTAAGAATAAATACCACTGGTGCTCACCCTCTGCTCGCCAGCCACCAACCAATTATTTTAATAATGTTCAATTAATACTTTCCTGTTCTCTCGTGTCTCTCCCCCAAGAATCTCAGAGGGCTTTGCCTGCAGCTAATTAAACCTCAGGATACCTCCATGAGGTTGGAATTAGCAGGCAGAGATAGGAAAGTGAGGCACAGACTGACGTGGAGGTCCTTGTTTGGGACACAAGAAATCATCACTAAATCCCTAAATCAGGCCATTAACTCCCTAAATCAGGCCATTATATCCCTAAATCTTGGCCAAACCAAGCCCAGACTCTCATCTCCATCATCCTGTTGTAGACAAAAAACCCCAAACCACCACCCTACACACACAAACCCCTCCCAGCCCCCAAAAATAACCTTTATTTTTCTCCTGACCAAGCCTTGCTTGCTCATAACCATAACTGTTGAAAAAGGAGAAGATTTGGATTCTGTTTGACTTTTTTTCCCCATGATTTCCCAAGAAGCAGACTAAAATATCCAGCTATTTGAATGTGAGACCCAAAAAAGTCAGTTTTCTGGCAATGGAAAAGGTCTTATCTGCAATTCTGTTAATTAATAACAAATTTCAAGACAAAAGAGCGGTGATTGGATCTGATCAGAAATTGCTACTCAGAACAGAGTGTTTGGGGGCTTTTTACAAGTGGTAATTAGCACACAATGTAATTTTTTTTTTTATTCAGTGGGGAAAAAAAACCATCAAAAATTTTTAATTCCCAGAAATAAATTCTAAAGAAATGAATCCTTTTTGGAGAAGCCTCACCATCTGATGCACAGCAGTTTTCTTTTGACTCTGGGTGTTCAGGTGCCTCTCAGGGAAGGAGAGGGATGTGAAAAATCTGTGTTTGATGGCAAAGCTCAGAGACAGCTCAATAGTTTGGGTCAACCCAGCAGCCCCAAATGACACCTTTCCACCACCTCCAAACAGGTAATTTGCTGGAATCACTCTTTTGCAAAAGGTTTTGACATTTCAGTTTTCCTTTCTGGTTCTAAACAGTGACATTTCCCTCAGAGGATAAATTCTCTCGCCCTCTGATGGATCAGCTCAGCCCCCCTTTCCTCACACCTTCCCTCCAGTGCTGGGGGGCAATCAGGGCACTCCCAGTCACACCAGTGAGGAGGGGTCACCAGGCCAGGGTGGGATATTTTGATAAGATACAAGTTTCACGTTGGAATTCTTATTTTCACCCCCAAACTCTTCATTCCTAAGCTTCTTTGTGGTGTAGGGTCCTCCCCTTGTCACCTTGGGAAAATCTCAAAGTCCTGGTTAACTCAAGGTTCTATTATATCCATTCCTGAGGCAAAGAAGTTCCCTGGATTGTGGTTTTTTTTCCTTTTTCCCTTTTCTTTGGACCTGTTTAAATCTGCTCTGTCCTGAACACCAGTGGAGTACAGCAGCTCACATCTGTGGCCCACCAGGCCGAGCCTGGGCCGCAGCATTTCCAGCACTGATAAGAGAGTGGAAGCTACAGACCATGGGGTGACTTTCTGAGTTTGTCATCTCTTCTAGAGCAGCAAGAGGTTTTATTGTTTAATATTGTTTAGGTTTTATTGTTTAATAAACAGTTTTTTCCCACTTTTCTCCAAGGAGGTATTTTCTCCCAGACCAGTTGGATGAGGGGCCGATTGAATCTGCTTTCCTAGAGGAGCCCCTTTGGGGGTTCTCTCCAAAATTTGCCCTGAACCAGGACAGGAGTATAGCTACCAAATGTGGAGAGATGCAGTCCTTGTAGTCCAGCCAATAGTTTGCCTAGTCATGTCAGGAAGATCTCAAAGCCCTGGTTAATTCAAGGTTCTATTACAGTCCATTGCTGAGGCAAAGAAGTTCCCTGGACTGTGGGGTTTTTTCCTTTTTTCCCTTTTCTTTGGAGCTGTTTAAACCTGCTCTGGCCTGAACACCCAGCAGAGAATCAGCAGTTCCTGCCTGAGGCCCACCAGGCCAGGCCTGGGCCGCAACATTTCCAGCACTGATAAGAGAGTGGAAGCTACAGACCATGGGGTGACTTTCTGAGTTTGTCATCTCTTTTGGAGCAGCAAGGGGTTTTATTGTTTAATATTATTTAGGTTTTATTGTTTAATAAACAGGGTTTTTTTCCACTTTTCTCCAAGGAGGTATTTTCTCCCAAGCCAGCTGGGGGCAGAGGCCAATTGAATCTGCTTTCCTAGAGGAGCCCTTTTGGTAGTTCTCTCCAAAATTTGCCCTGAACCAGGACATACTATAAGCTGGAGCAGCACAGAACCTAGGAGGTGGCAGAGGGGTTTCTGGCACTGCTGCAGCCCTTGGGTTTCCCCCTCTCTCTCTACAGAGCCCCACATTCCCCAAGCAAGCACAGGCTGATGGATCCCAGAGCATTGTGCCAGCATCACCCAGGGGTGCCTGTCCCTGTTCCCGTGAGGAACAGGCAGGTCTGAGGTGCCTTTGGGGAGTGATCAGCAGAGGGAGCTCAGTGGAAGCCAAGTGCAAACGCTGGGAATGGCATTTTCAGCCAGAACTGGGGGCAGCAATCTGGGAAAGATTCAGGACAGAGATGCTTAGCTTTGGGAGGCTCTGGAGATCTAAATTATCCAGCTCAGGCTCATCAGTCTGGTCCCTCTTTCAGGGTGAGATGAAATGTGACAGCTTCATTCCTTAGTGGGCAAAAGTTTTTTTGATTTTCCAGTCAGAAAGAAGGGTGAGAGGAGAACAGAGCAATTAAAGGAATCTGGGGATGCATGAAGAAATTTGTTTTAGCCCAAATCTGACCAATGTTCAGAGCCAGCTTTGGGTCTCCTGAGGTGGATTTATCACCAAGGGGGAGCAAGGCTGGGGAAGGAGGGAGCCGCTGAAATTTGCCTTTCCCTCTGCTGCAGCCAAAGCAATTTTCTGGCTGGAGCCAGGAAAAGGGAGAAGACTCAGTCCCACTCTCATGTAAAGTTTAAGGTCAGTTTTAGCAATGTTTTGACATTTTCCAGGTTCCCTGGGGGTCCTGAGAACAGGGATGCCATAAATGTCGAGACACAGACATAATTGACCTTAAACTTTACATGGCCATGTGGTGAATACCCCACTCTCTCCTTGCCCTCTCTGTTTGGCCTCCAGGCTGCCCAGGGCATGGCTGAAATTTAGCTCTCTCTGGCACCAAGAAGGTAAATTTGACCAACTGCCCAGTATACTCCATTCTGGACAAAAAAAAAAAAAAAAAGGCAGGAGATGCTCCAGGAAAGTGACAAATTTGGGATAATGCACAGGATTATTGCTGGGAAACCTGTCCTGCTGGTGAGGAGTTTTCTCAGCAACTTCATGAGTATCTGAGGAAGGAGTTGAATATTTCATCTTTTGCTCTAAGTACAAACAGGTTCAAGTCTCCAAAAACTGCTGTTTGGGCATCAAAGATGAACTGGACAAAGGGGAGAAAGCCATTGGGGGAAGTAAAAGCTGTAGGGTCTTTAATGGGTGCTATTTGGGCACCAAGAGGTAAATTTTCCATAGAGGCCTAGAAGTAGAAACTCAGAAAATCTGGAATTCATTCTTTGAAGCTTTGCATCTCCTCAGGGCAATTTTTAAGTGACCACAAGCCACAAAAATCTCCACAAAGCTGCTCTTCTCAATGTCCCAGTGGGGCATTGAGATAAACTGGACAAATAGGGGGCAAAGACACTGGGGGAAGTAAAAGCTGTAGGGTCTTTAACATGGGCACCAAGAGATCTGTAGATTTTTCCAAAAGGACCTGGAAGTAGAAACTCAAAAAATCTGGATTATTGCTGGGAATAATCACTGGGAATTTCACTCTTTGGAGCTTTGCATCTTCCAAGGATGCAATTTTTAAGGGGCCACAAGCCACAAAATTCTTCAGAACCACCATCCAAAGCTGCTCTTCTCAATGTCCCAGCGGGCCAGTCCTGGTTTGAAAGAGCAGAACTCCATCCCTGTCCTTGTGCTGCAGTTTGGGGAGGGAAAATCTGCCCTGCCAAAGCTGCCTCCCCCAGCATCACCAACCCTGTCGCCTGGCCAAAACGGAGCGAGGCTGCTAATTGCTCTGCCTGCTAATCTATTCTAATGCATGGTAATAGAAGCCGAGTTTCTGCCCTGATAACTCGTGCGGCTCACGCTGCGGAACCGCAATCCCCCCGCCCGCCCCTTATCTCTGTCCCCAGGTGGGCTCCTCCCTGCAGCCCAGCCATTGTGCCAGCCCACCCCCGGAGCCCCACGGGGCGTGGGGGCAAGGGATTTATCCTCCATCTCCCGCCCTACAAAGCCAAGACATCCACAAACAGCATCCCCCTCCCCTGCCTTGAAGGATTTCATGCCCCTTCTCCTCTCCCCCAGCATCCCTCTCCCTCTCCTTTGAAGGTTTTCATGACCCTTCTCCTTTCTCTGAGCCCTCTCCCCAAGTTTCAGCATCTCTCCCCCCTCCTTTGAGGGATTTCATGTCCCTTCTCCTTTCCCCCAACTTTCAGCATCCCTCCCCTCCTGGTTTGGGGGATTTCATGCCCCTTCTCCTTTCCCCCAGCCCCCTCCCCAAATTTCCAGAGCTGTGCATTGTCTTGGCCCTGCTAATTTTGTCTGGGGGAGGCAGGGTTGGAGCATCAAATGCAACCACAAGTAGCCCAGATCCTCTCCTGGATCAAGACAGGCTAAGAGACAATGATTTTCCATCTTTTCCATCTCCAAGGGAAAATTTGAGAATACCCAGCCCAGCCAAAGCCCATGGCAAGCCAGGCTGTACCTGCAGGCAAGAGTCCAAACTGGAAAAATGGAAAGGATCATCAAAATTGGGGATCTGCAATCTAAGATGGGGTGGCCCCAAGGACCAGCCCAGGTCATGCGTGGCTGGGGTGTGGCCAGGGACCAGGGATTTGAGCATTTTTCACATGCAAATCCCTGGAAATTTGGATCCTTTGTCCGATAGAAGAGTGGAAATAGTTTGCTGGCACGGGGAAGGAGGGTGTGGGAATGAGGGAGGGGTTCTGTGGAAGGTGATGTTGCAATCCAGTCCTCAGCTGGTTGATATGGAAAACTGGAGTTCCTCAGTGAATCACAGGATCATGGATAGGTTTGGCTTGGAAGGGACAATAAAGATCATCCATGGGCAGGAACCCTTCCACCACACCAGGCTGCTCCAAACCTCACCCAACCTTGGACATTTCCAGGGATCCAGGGGCAGCCACAGCTTCTCTGGGCACCCTGTGCCAGGGCCTGCCCACCCTCAGAGCCAAGAATTCCCTCAAAAAATTCATTTCTAAATCATCTCCTGCTGTAGAAGCAGCCTGGAAACAGCCAGCACAGATGGGGATCTCCTCCCTCCATCCTCTGACCCTTCCCAACCTCTGCAAGGGTCAAAACACAAGGATTGGACATCTCTGAAGCTGCAGGGTCTCTGCTTTGCTGCCACTTCAATCACAGCCCTCCAGCTTCTTTTGCTGCTGAACTTACCAGGCACAACACGAGCCTGGTAGCCAAAAGCAGGAGGAAAATCTCAGAGCACAAAAATCACAAAAAAGAGGCAGAACTTGAGCCAAAGGCATGAGAACTGCACTCAGTCCAGGGCACAGGAAAGGAATCACAGGAATCTGCCTTTTGCCATCTGCCTGTGAATGGCTGAGCTTCAAATGGAGATGGAGAAACCCCTGGAGGCTCAGCTGAAGGCTACCTGAGTAATACAAGCTCCTGTCTCTGAGGAGGCAGCAAAATAACTTTCCCCACACTGAATTCACTTAGAGGCATTTTAAAGAAAATTAAAAGAAGACAAAAGAGAGAGAAAAGGGAATGAGGCTGTTAGATAAGGCAAGTAATTAATGAACAAAATTACTTTTCCCAGAGAGCATCCTATCATGGTGCTTCCTATTCATGCTAATAATATTTGTGAGTGTCTTCCCCAGAACCTGGGCTGATAACATAACACCTACACTCTCCCGTGCTCCTACATGCTCTCCTCTGCAAGGGCTGATGCAAATAATCTGTTCAAAGGGGCTCAGGTTCTTTGTTCCTGGCCTGATTCAGAGAATCATCCCCAAATTCTTCGTGGGAGCTTCTCTCTAGAAACTCCAAGGAAATTATTTTGGTGTTTTCCCTGTCGCTGTGGTCCAAATGCCAAATATCTGTTGGTGAAGATGATGGGAGGCACCCTTTCCTTCAGAAAGGTCAAATTTGGGGTGTCCAGCACCTGATTAATGGTGCTGAGGCTTCCTCAAGGCTGCAGTGAGACCTGGAAGTTCTCCAGGTGAAGGGTTTGGTGCCACTCCAGCCTTGTCTCTTAAAAGGCAAATCAGGTCTGTGTTCAAGGATGATGTGTAAACAACAATTGCAAACACTCACAAGAAACAGGCTGATCTTCAAGGTCCTTTTGTTGCAGCAGCCAAAGGGCAAAACAGTAGAAATTGGAAACCAATGCTCAAAATTCAAGCTAAAAAAATGTCTTAAACACTTGAAAGAGATGCAAGCTAACAGAAGGAGCAGTGACCCAGCCCTGCATGCTGCCCTCCTCCTCCTGCTGGCACCAGCATCCCCACAGCTCTTGGGTGATCCAAATTGGGAATGAACCCACATGAGCTCAGCACAGAAAATGGCTCCTTTCAGCCCCAGCTCCTTCCCACTTGGCTCCACAAACACTTGTGCCAGCAGGAGGAAAGGAGAAGATACAGGAACAACCAGAGCAGCTGGAGCCAGATGATTGGAATACTTCTCAAGGTGGTATAGTTTGACGTGATTGTTGAAAATGTGGCCAAAATGTCCTCCAGGTGGGAAGGTTTGGTGCCACTTCAGCCTTGTCTCTTAAAAGGCATATGAGGATTTGAGTTCAAGGAGGTTTTCCAGGTGGTCAGGGAGCCATGGGAAGGAGTCTCCACTCACACAGACACTGAATTCCTGCCAGGCTCATCAGCACCTCGTTTCACTGCTCTTTTGCTGTCAGCATCTGCTGTCCTGCCTTGGGGGAGCACAGCAAGGAGAAGGAAAACATTACCACATATTGTATTTCCTGGGTGACCCATGGCAGGAAGGAATGATGAATCTGGCTCCATGTTCTCAGAGGGCTAATTTATTATTTTATTATACTATATTATATTAAAGAATGATGTACTAAACTATACTAAAGAATAGAGAAAGGATACAGACAGAAGGCTAAAAGATAATAATGAAAACCCCTGATCCTTTCCAGAGTCCTGACACAGCCTGACCCCGATCGTCAGAGAGTCAAAACAATTCACATGAAACCAATGAAACAATCACCTGTTGGATAAACAATCTCCAACCACATTCCAAAGCAGCAAAACACAGGAGAAGCAAATGAGATAATATTGTTTTCCTTTTTCTCTGAGGCTTCTCAGCTTCCCAGGAGAAGAATTCTGGGCAAAAGGATTTTTCCAGAAAATATGAATGCCACACCCACAGGCTGATCAGGCCTGAACACTTTTCATGCAAATCCCCCACCCCTGGAAACCTCTGGAGCAGTTTTACCCAGAAAGGTGCGAGGCAGAGGGAATCCCACAGAGTTCCTCAAACCAGATTCTCCCAACCCACTGCTCCTTTTAATCTTCACCAGTATCTCTATTTTCACACTGCTGATAAGGTCCTTTCCTCCTTCTTATCCATCCCTCTATCCCTCCATCCATCCATCCATCCCTCCATCCATCCGTCCGTCCGTCTGTCCCCCAGCAGCAGAGCCTACACTGATGGGTGCTGTAACTCCAATATTTGCTCCTGGCAGAGACATTTCCTCCCTCTGGGCCCAGACTTTTCTGCAGGAAAAGCAGAATTTCTGCAGTGAGCAGCCAGAAAAGCCACAGGACAGCACAGAGGGAGTTGCATTGAGTCTCTATTCCCACACAGGCCTGGGAAGGGACTCTTCAGAAGCTCCATGGCTCTGGTGGGAGAGGAGACTGTGCAGGTAACTGGGAAAAATAAGCCAAGGAACCTCTCAGCCCAGGCTTGGCTTTCCCTGTGGGCTGTGAAATCAATGGGATGGGATTTGCTACCTGAAAAAGGCACCCATGCACCTCCACCAACTCCACTCAGACCGTGCCTGAGGCTCTGGATCCATCCCTAAGATATTTGTTTACTTGGAGCAAGGAAAAAGGCTGGGCTGAGCTGGGTGCACAGCCTTCGACAGGTGAACAGAGATCAGAAATAAGGAGAAGCTGTGTTTCCATGGCAGTTTTCAGACCCTCAAATGACCAATGCACAGGCTTTGGATCAGAGCTGCAGCTTCCCAGCTACTTAAATCAGCATTTCTCCCCAGCTCTGACAAAAACAACAATAAGAATTCTGCCTTTTACACCCCAGCTCCTTCTAGGAATGGGAATTTGAGGGGCAGAATGATAAGAGGAAAAATAGAGCAAGAAGGATTTTAATTTTAGTCTCACTGCCTTTCTCTGCCCAAGCCTGATCCAGCCAAAAAGTCAAGGAACAAGATGAGTTTCTCTCTTTCTAAGGCTCCTCTTGGGCTGGGCTGAAGAGAGCTTTGGAATGGAGGGAGGATCCATCCAGAACCAAGCCATAAGAAACAGAAAT
Source organism: Zonotrichia leucophrys gambelii (assembly GCF_028769735.1). Taxonomy (NCBI): domain Eukaryota; kingdom Metazoa; phylum Chordata; class Aves; order Passeriformes; family Passerellidae; genus Zonotrichia; species Zonotrichia leucophrys. The sequence continues at coordinate 69,793,312 of NC_088170.1, forward strand.
AGAAAATTTTGGGGCTCCAAAACACCTTAAAACCAATCCTGGCTTCATCCCTCTGGTAGTTTAAACATGCAGCCAATAATAATAATAATAATAATAATAATAATAATAATAATAATAATAATAATAATAATAATAATAATAATAATAATTGTTGTTGTTGTTGTTGTTTGTTGTTGTTGGTTTTGGATTTTTAAAAATTTTAATTATTCCTATTTTAGGAGTAATTCTCCTGAAGCAATCAGGTCAGGCACAGCCCCCCTCACACCGTGAGGCTCTGGGAAGCACTCCCTGACCCGAGGCTACCCCAGGAACCCCTGCTCACACTCCAGCTGCCAGGAAAACGCTGTCAGCAGGTGATGGATGGATTTCCCCCCTCTGTGCATGGCTGGAGGGGGTGGGTTAAGCACTGAGAAATCACCCTGGTGCTGGGGGTGACCTCCAGCAGCCTGGGCTGTCGGATGCACGGTGATGGAGCCATCCATTACACATTCCAGGTGTGCCTCTCCCAGGCTCATTTCCTGGTTCCCTGCCCTTTAAAAGCACAGAATTTCTGGACACAGCTCATGTGGTGCTGCTCTCTGGGCATGCCTGGGGTGAGCCAGACTTGGGGATGTGATGGGAATGACCATGGGAAGAGGTTATTCCTTCTGGCTGAGGTAGTGCCGCGGCATTCACATTCTCTGAAAAATCTCTTCGTCCAGGATTCTTCTCCTGGGAAGCTGAGAAGCCTCAAAGAAAAAGGAAAACAATATTATCTCATTTACTTCTGCTGTGTTTTTCTCATGTGGAATGTGTTTGGAGATTGTTTACCCACAGGTGATTGTTTCATTGGATTCTGCTGTGAGTTGTTTGACTTACTGGCCAACTGGGGACAAGCTGCGTTGGGACTCTGAAAAGTCACGAGTTTTCATTATTATCCTTTTAGCCTTGTGTAAGTATCCTTTCTGTATTCTTTAGTATAGTGTATTATAGCATTCTTTAATATAATATAGTATCATAAAATAATAAATTAGTCTTCTGAGAGCATGGAGTCAGATTCCTCATTCCTTCCTTCATCAGGCACCCTGCAAATACAATACAGTGCTACAACACAGGAGGCATCCATCCAGTGTGGTCAGGTGGTTGGAAAAGGCTGGGAATGCTGAAGGAGGCAGGAATTCAAGTGCAGTTTCATGATGTTGTCCCTCATCCACCCATACGAGACATCTTCTCCCAACATGATAATTTGTGATGGACAGAAGTCCATCTATGCACTTGAAGGGCAAAAATGTCCTGCCTGAAATCCCTCAGGATCAACATCCAATCCAGAATCCTGGATTCAAGCTATCCATCTTACGGGTTGGTGGCAGAACTCAGGTTTTTAATTGCACCTCCCAGTTTTCAGTCTCTCCTTCCAGATAATAAGCAATAGGACAAGAGGCAATGGCCTCAAGTTGTGCCAGAGGAGGTTCAGGTTGGATATTAGGAAAAGTTTCTTCATTGAAAGAGTGGTTAAGCATCGGAACAGGCTTCCCAAGAAAGTGGTGGAGTCACCATCCTTGGAAACGTTAAAAAAATGAGTGGATGTGGCACTTGGCTCTATGGTTTAATAAACAGGGGGGTTCAAGACAAAGTTTGAGTCTGATGATCTTTGAGGTCTTTCCAACATGATGATTCTGTGATGCCCCAGCAGTGGAGAAGGCTTTTACCTCAAACTGCAGAAGTGTTCTTGGCAGATTGGCAAATCCAGGGGACAAAGGGTGCTGGGTACAGGCTCTGTCCCTTCCCCTTCTCCTGTGTATCCATCCCTCCAGCCCAGGGTGTTAAGTGCCATTGGAATCACGTGCTGTGCAGGAGGTGAAGGTGTTATTATCCAAGCCACTGGTTCCAATGAGATTATCCAGCCTAATGGAGCAGCTTGCTTGGACCTCCTCTAAGCCTGAATTTTCACTGTCAGAGGATCCCCAGTCAAGTGGAAAATTAGAAGGAGAAGGGAAGAGGGGGTTGTGGAGGGGGAAAGGGAGGGGATGATTAAGTCCTCTAGAAATTAATTCATAACTAGAGAAATGGAAATAATAACTCCCCAAGCCAATGGACAATCCCCAGCAAACATATTTCAATTTGGAAGCCGGCTCTGCTGCCGGTGCATCGTTTGCTTTCTGGCTCCTGCTGCTTCACTGATTTAATTTTCCACCCAAGGTGTTGACTTTGTCCTGGGATTGTGGCTCCTGCCAAGGCTGCAGTGGCTCAGAGCCCCCTCACTGCTGCTGGTTGCCCAACCTGCACTGCCTGCTGCTGAGAAGGGTAAGGCCTCACTTTTTAATTCTCTTTGGGTTTGATTTTTGGGTTTTTTTTTAATTCTTCCCCACAGGAATGGATCCCAGTATTCAACAGATTCAGAAACTCTTGTGCAAAGTACACTAAGGCTTGGTGGTGTTCACAGCCAACACCAGCTCCACCCTGATAGTAAAATGTCCACGTGCCTTTGGTGGGCTGGGGTCCCCCACTCTCTCCAAGGGCAGGACAGGACCTGGTCAGAGCCTCTGGACTGTCACAGCTGTTTGTGATGTAGCTTCTAAGCACAGCTGGATATTTAATTCAAAGCCAAAACGGCTTTATTTAATAGCAGTGACACAAACAGCAGATCTCTCCCCTGTTGTCAGAGATATCACAGCACAGGTTCATTAATAGTTTCTTACAACCTGACTCCCAAAATCCACATCCTCAGCCATGAGATGCCAGGCCTCTTCCCCAAAAATCTGTGTGGACCTCAGAAATGGCAAAATGCTGAGCCTTTGGTCACAGCCTGGTCCAGTGGGAGGTGTCCCTGCCCATGGCATGGAATAGGAACTGGATCATCTTTGAGGTCTCTTCCAACCCAAACCCTTCTGAGATTTGATGATTCTGTGCCAGGACTATGGGTTCAACTGAACAGCCACATGAAATTGGGACACCAGGCTGAGTCAGGGACAGAGGATCTCCAGCTGAGCCTTCCATCTCAGGGGTTCCTGAGCTCAGAGAACTTCTCAGCCTGGCAGGGTTTGCACAGACGGCCTCAAAATGGGGCTGGAGAGAGTTAACAATTGTTTACCTGATTCCCCAGTGCAGCTCTGTGAAATGTTACTGCTTCCCAGAGGCACAAAATATAATTTTGCCTTAAAGGTTAATAGTATTCGACTCACTGAGGGAAGAAAGGAGTGCTCAGGAAGCTCTTTCATTCAGATCCCAGCCTGCTGCACTTCAGGTGGCACCCAGGGCTCTGGTCATTGAGGGGAACTGGCCTCTCCTGGCCAAACCCTGCTCTCCCTCTCCTCCAGCTCTTTGGCAAGAAAGACCTCTTTTCAAGGAATTCAGAAGTTTCCAGCACTGACTTTAAATTAAAGGTACTACTCCTGACCTGAGGCAAGAGTCAGCCCCTTACTCATGAAGTGCCAGTGGTGTCTCTGTGCTTTGTGGGGATTTATCAACCCTAAAAATTATAAATTATCCAAAACAGAGTGGGGGAAAAGCCCAATCCTTGTGGCAGGGAGAAAGCTGAGTCCTCACTGACCCAGAGGACAGCCAAGAACACCCTCAGTAGAATCTGGGGATGCAGATGCAGGTCAGGGGATGCTGCACCCACAGCTGCCAGGCAGCTGGGGAGATGTTTCCCTGAGGAATCTTAGTGTGCTTTTTAATAAGGAAAGGAAAAAAAAAAAGGGGAAAGGGAAAAGGAAAGGGAAAAGGAAATTTCAGGAAGGAAAAGGAAATTTCAGGAAAGGAAAGGAGAGGAGAGGGAAAGGAAAGGGAAAGGGAAAGGGAAAAAGGAAAGGAAGCTGCTCCCAGTTTATGTATAACCATGCCAGGTACTGTGGTCCACTTGCTTCCTGCAGCCACAGAGGATTTATTGAGCGTCTGATCACAGAGTTTCTCACCAGGCAGAAGCTGTCTGGGTCCTCCTGGGCTGTGGGTGCCCCCTCACAGCGTTTGTTGCCTCTGAAGCCTGTTCCAGGGTGGTTGTGATGGTCCCTGGCTGGATCAGACAGTGCCTGCTCACACTCAGCCCTGCCAGGCTGGCTCTGCACCCTGATCCTGAGGGATCCCAGGCTCCTGGTGGGTGTCTCCTCCCAAACACAGCTATGGGAACACATGGATGGATTCAGGGCTATGTTTAATGGCCAGCGTGTGAGCCTGAGGCACACATGAGGCTCAGAGAACCTCTGCTCCACCCTTGCTCCTGGTCTCTGCTCCCTGCTCTGGGCTCAGATCACCCAAGGAACAGGCTGCCAGTCGCCTTTTGCCCAGCTGGTAGCCACAGACAGAAAAGCAGAATAATCACTGGGACAAATAAAAGCTGCAGGGCACTCCCCAGGCTCCATGAGCCTCCCAACAGATCCATCACCTCCCCCAGCAGCTCAGGAGAGGATGTGAGCCATGAAAGGCAGCAGAAGTTAATCCTTGTGCTGCATAAACCAGCCAATAATATGCAGGAGGTTTCCTATTAACCACCACACATCCAGACAATTACTCTGATTGATTCCAATCAGGTTTTACACCAGGCTTTATCCATCAGGACAAAGCTTCCCTGCCTGTTAATATCATGGGGAAAGCCATTCCTAATGGATGCTGCCAAACTCTACAGCATCAGCATTAAGCAGTCACAAGAATTGATGAAGCAAAGGCAGCCTTGGGATGGCTGGGGGTTTGCAAACTGCATGGAAAGTGCAATAAAATATCCATTGGAGCATCCACACAATACCAATCACTCTCCCTGTGCTCTGAATGGATTTCTGTTCTGATGGGGAGGAGTGGAGAGATACCTGGAGGTAGATGTCTGCTGCAATCAGGATTATTACACATGGGGGATGGATGGATGGATGGATGGATGGATGGATGGATGGATGGATGGATGGATGGATGGATGGATGGATGGATGGAAGATCTGTTTTTATTCCTGCTGTCTTTTAGAGGGAACCGTCCTCTCTGTCCATTCCAGCAGAAATTCTGTGTCACTGTCATATTTTCTGAAAAATTCCTTCACCAGGATTTCTTCTCCTGGGAAGCTGAGACGCCTCAGAGAAAAAGGCAAACAATATTATCTCATTTGCTTCTCCCTGTTTTGCTGCTTTGGAATGTGTTTGGAGATTGTTTACCCACAGGTGATTGTTTCATTGGTTCATGTGAATTGTTTTGACTTAATGACCAATCACAGTGCAGCTGTGTCAGGACTCTGGAGAGAGTCACGAGTTTTCATTATTATATTTTAGCCTTCTGTAAGTATCCTATCTCTATTCTTTAGAATAGGTTTAGTATAGCATTCTTAATATAATATAACTATATAAAATAATAAATCAGCCTTCTAAAAACATAGAGTCAAATTCATCAATTCCTCCTTCGTCAATTTATCAATTCCTCCTCCTGGGGACCCTGAAAATAGCACAATTCTGTGATTTTTGTGTTTTTTCTTTCTAACACATCTGCAGCAGGCACAGTGACCAAAAGGAGGGTGCTGGATGTAAAAAACAGAGATATCCATGAACTTTAGAATCATCAATCAACTATTACTTTCTCAATTATTTTTGTCCTCTACCTCCTGTCCTGATGCCAAAAATCTCTGTGCAGCAGAGGGTAAGGTGCATGAGGACGATGCTCTGCCTCAAACTGTTCAACCTTGAACTGTTGCTGCCAGAAGCAGCATAAAAACAGAAAATCATAGAATATCCTGAGCTGGAAGGGACCCTCAGGGATCACTGAGCCCAAAAGGAGATTCCTCATGGGAGACCCTGCAGGGTGAGAGTGATAGGACCTTCCTCCATAGGGAGGAGGAAATCCCAAAAACCACACTGAGCACACAGAGCCTTCCAACCCCAAACACAGCCCTAAAACCAGCCCAAAATCTCTCCTTAGAACCACCAAATCAATGACACAGTAGGTCCAGCCCATTTGCTTTGCCTGTAGCAGCTCCTTGGGCCCCTCTTAATTATTCACCCCAAAAATTTGAACCTGGAGCCAATATCTCAAATCACCCTCTCTGTGTTTTCCTAGTCCATAATGTTCTCCAGCCCCTCCTGGATGCTTTATTGATGTGTTGCTGCCTCTTCTACTAGGAAAAGTACTCCACAAGCAAATGAATGCTCGTGTCAGGGATTTCCCTGGTGGCAGTCTCAGGTGACAGGTTCACTCCCAACCAGCCACTCTGCAGAATCCCTGTCCCACACTGATATTCCCTGTTAATTGTTTACCTCCAGCAGGTGGATTTAGCTGTTTTGGCCAAAATGATGAGATGTTCCTCAGCCTGCTGTTGAATAAGACTTTAATTCAGAATCATGGGTAGGAGATGGGCAGTTGTCCTTGCTCATCCTATGGCTGATTGTGTGCCAGGATGGATTAAAATCTTCCCAGCACTTTATCTCCTTGTATTTTCAGTTCAACAGTGCTAAATTACCAGCACTGCACGTCCAGTAGGTGTCTGTGACCACCTTTACACACTTTACCACAACATCAGTTTTCCCCCTACTTTTTTCCTGACTTGATCAGTTTTCCCCCATGTTTTTCTCTCTTTCTTACCCAGCAGGAAAAAAATACCCAACACTTTCAAAGTGCTATCAATATCACAAAATACTTATTTTTTGACCAAAGCCCTGGGTTATTTTGTCAGATGTTGAGGAGGAAAAGCAATGGCAAACAGCCCAGAGCACTGATCAGAAAACCTGGTTCAGCTTATTAATTTAACACCTGGCATTGGCTGCCTTGTGCAGCAAGGTCCATAATATGGATTCCAAATAATTAGAGGAAGGTCAGGGGCAGGTACAGACCTTCTGCCTGCACTGAGGCAGCCAGCTCAGGCACAGCAGGTGGGAGATGCTGACCTCAGATTTATGTAGGGTCTCATTTCTAGTCAGTGATTCAATATCTAATTAAAGCATGTGCAGCACCCATGGAGGGATTTGCTGGGGCTGCTCTGAGGAAGCACCAACTGGACCAGAACTTTGTGAGAAGCAAGTCCCTATTCCCACACCACAGTGTCCCACTCTCACACAGCCCCTGAGGTACAGATTTTATTTTCTGTGCTTCTGTAATAACCTTGAATAGTTCCTTCTGATTTCATGGGTGTTTAAAGGAAAGAATCAGAGATTTCTGCCAAGAAGGATAGGGACAAACTGGAATGCTCAGCCAGGTTATTAATTCCAGCCCTAATTCCTTCCCTAGGCTCAAAACCCCAAAATTCAGAGGAGAAATCCTTACATATGAGGAGTGAGAGTGCCAGTTTGCAGTGACACACACACAGACCTGGGTGGAGGCAGGAGAGAGACTCAGAGAGCTCTAAAGATATTTAATAACTTAATTCCTCTGGAACAAGAATCGTGATGCATCCTGAGAGGCTCTTTTAAGGAGCTTTTCTTGTAACACATGAGGAAATTCACTTGGAGGGTCTGTGGGATGCTGGGTGATTCAGGTGGTTGATGATTATTTCCATCCTGCTGCAAGGTTGGTGTTTCTTTATTTTTGCACTTTCCCTCCATTCCTTCAAACAGCTCAATCCCCAGTTTGTGTTTGTTTTACGGATTCCTTTCCTTATTTTCCCCCTCAGGTCTTTGGCAACTGCCACATGGAAGGAAAGGGGATTCTTTCCAGAAAGATCCTCAGCACCGAGGAGGTGGCTGGAAAAGAGGAGCCAGCAGCAGCAGCAGCAAATCAGATCCCTCTCTGGCACAAGAAACTGATCCTATTAAAATAACTCTTCCTTTATTCACAATCTGACCAGAATGGGTGCCCATCAGCTCATCCCAGAGCTCACAGTGGGCACAGCTCTCACCAGACATCCATGTTCAGAGTTTTCTCAAATCTATGACTAAGTCTGAGGTCCAGCAAGATCCATGCAGTAATTCCCTGAAGGCTTCCTGCAGCTCAGCTCAGGGATTTCTCCACCCTGCTATCTCTCACGACCTTGTCACAGTGAGTGGCAGGTTGAATTTTAGCCCAGCTGGTGGCTGTGACATTGACACACCTCACACTGGAACCGTTTAGATGAGCGGATAAAGTTGTCCTTCAAAATCCACCCTTTAATCATCCCCCCATCACACATCCAAAGGGAATCCATAAATCCAGCTCATGTGCCCCCTGTGCTGGAGGGGAGTAAAACTTTTAGTCATTTTTTTTTTATTATTTTTCAGGCTGTGGAACCTGGGATCCACAGGAGAAATATCATTCACCCATGGAACCTCAAGTTTTAGATGGAAACCAAGAATGCTGATGGATTCTGCAGGGAAAAGACCACTTAAAATGAACCCAGCATGACAGCACTGATCCAAACTTCATCAGCTGCAATCAAAGGCAGGAAAACAAAGGAGGGGATGGAGGGACACAGCAAAAATGAGAGAGTGGAGATGAGCCGAGCACACGTTTTAATGGGGATTTGGGCTCCCCGCTGCTGCTGCTGAAAGGCTTCTGCAACCATCTTGGCTTCCCCTTCCTGGATTTACTGAGCTAATCAAACACATTTCAGTCTGGACTGTGAGCCAGCAAAATCCACAGCTGCTGAGAAGCAGTTTGGGAGCAGGAGCACAGGGTGGCTGAATGGGAGAGAAGCCTCTGCTGCAGGGAAGTGCCACAGGGAAATGGCCAAACACCACCCCAAAGAGCCAGAGCAGCCAAACCTGCCAAGAGCAGAGCCAGGAGCACCTCCAAGGAGTGCTGGGCATGGGGAAGAGCAGTTTGGTGGCTCCATGTCTGCAAAGGGTGTCCAGACTCCTCCTGGCTGGATGGGCATGGCCAAGGCGCTCATCAGGCTCTGCATCAGCAGCTCTGGGTCAGTGCTGGGGGCTGGACTGGCAAGGACACATTCATGGAGGGGTCTCATTTCTAGTCAGTGATTCAATATCTAATTAAAGCATGTGCAGCACCCATGGAGGGATTTGTTGGAGCTGGTCTGAGGAAGCACCAGTTGGTCCAGAACTTTGTGAGAAGCAAATCCCTATTCCCACCCAGGAATGTCCCACTCTCTGGTCTCACACAGCCCCTGAGGTACAGATTTTATTTTTTGTGCTTCTGTAATAGCCTTGAATTGTTCCCTCTGATTTCATGGGTGTTTCAAGGGAAGAATCAGAGATTTCTGCCTGTGGTCTTGCCAAGGAGGACAGGGATGAACTGGAATGCTCAGCCAGGCCCAGGCCATTAATTCCAGCCCTAATTCCTTCCCTAGGCCCAAAACCCACAAAATTTAGAGGAGAAGTCCTTACATTTGAGGAGTGACAGTGCCAGTTTGCAGTGACACACACACAGACCTGGGTGGAGGCAGGAAAGAGACTCAGAGAGCTGAGGACACAGATCAGGGGGTTTTCATGTGCAAAATTACATTTCAGAGGCTCTTGAAAATGCAGAAAAGTAGAAATGGCTGCAACAGCTCAGCCCAAACATCCATAGAGCCCTTCATTCATTCTCCCACTCTAATGGCAGAAAAAAACAAAGACAAAACAAAGATAATAAATGAAAATTCTCCTGGTTTAAGCTCCCAGCTTCCAGCCAGCACTGGCAAGGGACTGCCTGCCCTGGAGCCTGCACTGATGGCATTGTATTGAACAGCTCTCAACAGATCTTTCTTTCATTAATTTGTCTAATTGCTTTCCAGCCAGTTGTGTTGCTGGCCTCCATAATGTGCCTCTCAGTGCTGCACAGATGAATGATACACTGTATGAAAATGTCCTTTCTTCTGTTTGTTTTAATATCCCACTTGATAAGCTCATATAAAGTTCCCCTGATCTTGTGTTATGAGAAATGGGCCGTAATCATCCCTTCTTCCCTGTCTTCATTGCCCTCCTGATTGTCTGGATCTATTGTGGCCCTCTCAGTCATCTCTCTTTTAAGATGAAAATTGCCAAGTCACACAATCTCTCCTTGTGTACCTCTGACAACTCTGAAAAACCCTCTCTAGCACCAATTACCTTTTCTACTTCATTCTTCACCCATTTTTAGCCCATTTATAAATACACCAAACACCCTCAGCAGACATTCCCATGGGACCCTCTCAGAGTCTCCCTCCCTCCACCACAACCCTTTATTCATGGTCTTTATTTCCCACCTTTGAACTGGCTGCTGATCTATCAGAGGACTCATCTTCCTATCCCATGACAGCATTGTTGAGGTTCCTAGCTATGGGAAAAGCATAAATTCCTTTGTATTAACCACATCATCCCTATCACATGGGCTTTGATTTATTTAAAGAGCAATAATTGACTCGTGACACCCACCGCCCTCCCCCAGCGTGTCATGTGCTTCTTTTTTTATTTCATCTATTCTTAATCATGGCTCAACCAAATTAATGGGAATAAAAATATTCCACAGAATCATAGAATCCCAGAATGGTGGCTTGGAAGGGATCTCAAAGATGATCTAATTCCAGTCCCTCTGCCATGGTTGCCTTCCATAATCCCAGGTTGCTCCCAACCCCATCCAATCTGACCTGGAACACTTCCAGGGATGGGGCAGCTAAAGCTGGATTCAAATTTCATGGTTTCAAATTCCAGATCTTGAACCATTCAGGAGTTTGATTTAAAAAAACTCACAAATATATATATGTTTCCCACCTTTCATTCTTTCATCAAGGCCGGAATAGGCAATGAGGTGTAGAGCAGATTTAATAACGTGGCAATTTCACACCAGAGTTTCCCAAGATCTTACAGTGAACATCACTTTTATGCTGTAAAAGCGTTTTTTTTCTGAGGCCTCAGCCACTTCACACAGCTTGTGCCCTTTGGAAAGTAAACTTCCGGGGGAACCTTGTTAAATTTTAATCAGTTATTTTTATGAGGTTAGCAATGTGTTTCCTATGTGGGCTGCCTGATGATTGTTTTGCAATTCACACCCCAGACTCAGTGATCTTTTTATTCTTTGTTTTTATCTTTCATTGAGTGCAACTTCTAATTTTAAATAATGTCTCTTGACTTTGCCATTTAAGTAGGTATTTTAATTCTTTTTTCATTCACTTTTACTATCTTTAGGTCTTTTTTCATAGCTCATATAACTTCACAAGCCTGTTACATGATGTTTTTATGCAGGATACCGTGAGGCACTGCACCTTTTTTTTTTTACCCTATCTGCTCCTTTTAACAAGCTACTCAATTTTACGTTGTCTCCACTTTGAAGTTGAACTCCGCTAATTTTTATTTATTTATTTTACTCTGCCTCTACAGCATTTGAGCACCACATGGTCACCCTTTCAGAGCAATGCACTGAATATCTGTGTCCTGCAGCACATCCTGGGAGTAAATCAAGAATAAATCCACATTTGTGTCTCTTTTCCTGGGTTCACAGGTAGGAGCTCCAAGCATTGTGACATTTGCTCGGTACCGAGGCCACTTGAAGCCTCTCATTACCACATTCTCTGCCCTCCAAACCTCCTGCATTTCTCTCAGCATGTCACTGTCACTGTCACAGCCTTCAAGTGGTCAATAAAGCAGCCTTAACACCCTGCCCTTCCCTGGGGACACCTTGTCACTTGTGCGCACATTGACCTTATTTTCTTTCTTTGATTTTACATTTTCTTTAACACGGAAGCCCTTCCTTTATCATTTTGGCCTCCTCTATTGTTCCTGGGTGATTTATGCCATAAATGAGCTTCCCTTTATCGAGGTTTCAGGCTGTGTATCCCATTAGCATCTTCATTTAAAGCAGACTGTGCACAGGAGCAAGTATATATTTAATTCTGTCTGATTGCCTATTCTCACGTGCCTTGATTAAAAGGGACATTCATTGGCATTGATTTTTGATGCTTTAACCTGAATTTTATCAAGTTCCAATCCAATTGCCTTCCAAGGATAAAGGCATGTTATGACTTCACCTTTAGACAATGAGTTTCAACCTTTAAAACCTCTTCCCTGCCTAATTTTTATTTAACTGGCAACAAATATCTTGCTTCCTCTGTCAGTTCCCATTCTTTGAAAAGGTTTCCTTATTCCTCCCAAATTTTTCCTATTCTGTTTTCTTAACTAATGCAGTGAAACATTTTCTCTGGCTTTGCATTTGAGAAAATGTCTCCATAAAAACATTGATTTTTAGCCTGTTATCTCAACAGTGTGAGTCTTTCCTCCAGGATTTTCCTCCCGCTGTCCCCCTGCGACTGGGAGCTGTGGCAACATCCCATTAGTGCACTGAACAATACCAGGAAATATTCCCTAATTCTGGGGCCAAATGACATGGTCTGATCACAGCCACATTATTGAACTCTATTAACTTCCAAAACACCTCCTGGAAACCCTCCCTGATCCTTTTAATGCCCAAACATGTCCAGGAATTGTTTGAAGGAACCATAGCTGGCCCAAGCCAAACTCCGTCCTAATAAATTTGCAGCATTAGGAATTGTCTTTCAGTGCCTAATAATATTCTATGGAGTTGTTTTAATTCCTGCTGTAAATATATGTTATATGACCACAGGATTCCTCCCACTGGAGTCTCTCTGATTTTCCTCAGAAATGTGCAGAGATATTCTCCTGTCACCAGTTAATGGCTTTAAACTGACAGAGGGCAGATTTAGGTTGGAGATTAGGAAAAAATTCTTTATTGTGAGGGTGGGGAGGCCCTGGCACAGGATGCCCAGAGCAGCTGTGGCTGCCCCTGGATCCCTGGAAGTGTCCAAGGCCAGGTTGGACAGGGCCTGGAGCACCCTGGGATAATGGAAGTTGTCCTTGTCCATGGCAGAGGGTGGAATGAGGTGGTCTTTGAAGCTCCTTCCAACCCAAACCATTTTACTCTTCACACCATTCTCTTTTTGCCCAAACATCTCTCCCAGCCCACCTGAAAACATCTCCTATCTCTATTTGTGGGGTTTTTTTGTTATTTTTCCCCAGTGCAAACAGAAGAGTTGAAGTGTCCTAGCCTGGTAAACCAAGGAAGAAAATATCCTCAACATGAACACTGTAAAACACAAACCAAGGCAGCAGCAGAAGACACTTGGCCCATGTTCCCACCCCACCGAGATCTGTCAGTCTGTCCAGCAGTGCAGTGACCGTGGGCCTGCTCTGGATCCCTCCAGGGTTACACCAAAGTAGCCTTGAACAGATTTTCTGCTCCAGGATTATGCCAGAGTAATCCTGCTCAGATTTTCTCCTCCTGGGTTATGCCAATGTAACCCTGCTCAGATTTTCTGCTCCAGGATTACTCCAGTGTAACCCTGAACCAGATTTTCTCCTCCAGGGTTACTCCAGTGTAACCCTGCTCAGATTTTCTGCTCCAGGATTATAACAATGTAATCTGCTCACATTTTCTCCTCCAGGATTATCCAATTAACCCTGCTCAGATTTTCTCCTCAGGGTTATGCCAGTATAACTCTGATCAGATTTTCTCCTCAGGTTTGCCAATGTAACCCTGCTCAATTTCCTCTCCACTGTGTTGGAAAATGTGAGATAACTTCATGCCAAGTATCCCAAAGGGGCAGCTGCAGGAGCAGCACGCAGGCCAGACAAATTCCCATCCACTTTGGGAGAGATGTTTCATCTGCAAATGGGTTGTACATGACAGAGACAAGTTGCTATTTCAGATTTTTACAGATATGCTATAACACACGGCTTGGCCTTAATTTTGGGCTCCAGCAAGCTATTGATTTTTTGATTCTTTATATTATGTTAATGATGTCATGATCATATCAGAGCAGCAATGTACTCCTGCAAAGCTCCAGAGTGCAATATTTAATAGATACTGTTAGTATTAATTGATTTTGCTATAATTCATTCTACTCATGTTTTCACGCTTAAGGGTTGAGTTTTTTCTTGTTTGGTTTTTGGTTTTTGGTTTTTTTTTTTTTTTTATTAGCAGTAAATTCCCTAAACATTCAGGCAGAATGAAAAAGTCAAAGCATTTACTTATTTTATTTTTAAATTTGGGGATGGGGGAAGTGGGGAAGGCTGTCCTCTCCAGCTCACCCCAATCAATAGCAGATCAAATATAACATTCAATAACAGGACTGATGTGCTCCTCAACAGCTCAAGAGGCCATCAAATGATATTTTGTCAATTGGACAAATCAGTTTATGCTGTGGGTCCACTCCCCTTCCTTTCTCATCAGCCCTTTCTGATCCTGATCCAGATGCCCCTGGATCCCTGGAATGTCCAAGGTCAGGTTGGACAGGGCTTGGAGCACCCTGGGATAGTGGAGAATGTCCCTGCCCATGGCAGTGGGTGGCACTGGATAATATTTTAGGTCCCTTTCCACCCAAACCATCCTAGGATTCTCTAAAACTATTATCTTCTACCAGATAAACCCAGGAGGGAATTCTTCAGGTCAAGACTTATTTTTTAATGTCCTTAAAAGCAGAGAGGGGAACAAAGAACAAAGGTTTACTGTTGCCCTACAATTCTGGTAAAATTTAACTCTCCACCACACAGGTCCAGGTACACTGAGACCCTGCCCAGAGGTACTGCAAAATTCAGAAAATTTTCTGGAAATAAACTTTACTAGGCAATAGCCTCAAGATGGAGGAATCATTTCTGCTTTCTTGGCTAATCATACACTGAAAGTTATTTGTGAGCTTGTTTGCAGGGCTGGGGCTGGGTGAGGATGAGGAAGGGATCAGGTTGATTTGCTTGTATCCATGTTTGCATTTTCTCCCTGAGAAAAGCACAGAGCTAAAGCTCCTGGCAAGCATCCCAACACCATCCTCCTCCTCCTGCTATTAACTGCTGACTCTTCAGAGGTGCTGGGTGGAAAAGGGCCAGGGCCACCTGCAGAAAAGCCACCTCTGGCCCTGCCACATCTCAGAGATGCTCTGCTCTGATAACGCCTTATCAGGCCAGGCAAGCTCTGAGAGAGCAGACAAAGCAGGCAAACGTTATCTGAACTGAATCCCTGCCCTCTTGCCCTGCACAAAATAACCTTGTGCTCCCTGGCAGGGCTGGCTGGCAGCCCTTCCAAAGTGGTGTTGGGGACACAATATGTTTGGCTGCCTGTTCCCAGCTATGGGGAGCCACAGGCAAGGACAGGTCCAGGGGTATTGTATTTGCTGGAGTGATGAGGCTTATTTATTACCTTATAACATTATTATTATTATTATTATTATTATTATTATTATTATTATTATTATTATTATTATTATTTTATATATTTATAAAAATAAAAAATAACATACAAACTATTATATATTTTATATAGATATATAAATATGAAATATTATATATTTCATATAAAATATTATTAATACATATATTACTATATGAAGTATATGAACACCAATAAATAAATAAATAAATAAATAAATAAATAAGTATAAATGTATAAAAATTATTATTAAATATATTATTAAAGAAAACTAAACTATACTAAAGAATTCAGAAAGGATACTTACAGAATGCTAAAAAAGATAATAATGAAAACTCCTGACTCTCTCCAGCGCCCTGACACAGCTTGGCCCCAATTGGCCAAAGAGTGTAAACAACTCACAGCAGAATCCAATGAAACAATCACCTGTGGGTAAACAATCTCCAAACACATTCCACATGAGCACAATAGAGGAGAAGCAAATGAGATAATATTTTCTCTGAGGCTTCTCAGCTTCCCAGGAGAAGAATCCTGGAGGAAGGGATTTTTTCAGAGAAGGTGAATGCCACACAGGGGGGCTTCTGTCCCTCAGCTACAGCTGAGAAAATCTGCAGGCAAAACCTCTTTGTGGTGGGGGTTTGGGTCTGAAGGACAAAAGGAGCTTGGTTTTGTTGTGGTCATCTCCTCACCTCAGCTCTGAGCCATTGCATTAAAGGGGACTATCATTAAAAAAGGGGACTCTTTAATATAGGGGTCCCACTAATTCAGGGGCATCATCAATACTGGTTTTAATTTTATGCTGGGTCAATTTAGGTGAGATTTAAAGAGATTTTTTTTACCATAATGGTGGTAAAATACTGGCAGAGGCTGCCCAGAGAAGCTGTGGCCATCCCTGGATCCTTGGAAACATCCAAGGTCAGGTTGGATGGCGCTCTAAGCCACCCTCACCCCAAAATATGCACCAAGCTAGCAAGGGAGAAGTCTTCCAGGCATGGGAAGTTAGACTGAGTTAGATTGAGGTTATTTTCTTCTCATGTCTCAATTAAAATGCAGATCTCCTCCACTGCCTGGGGCAGAGGGGCAGGAGGCATTGGGAATGAGATATGGGAGGGAAAGCAAGGCATGGGGAGTGTTTGCTTCATCCCTGCCTGCCTTAACCCTTCTGCTGCCACCCCTGCTCTGACAGAAGGGGCTTCACTGGGAAATCAAGGAATTGCACGTGTGTTTGCACCTTGTCATGTCTGCCAAGGCTCCTTCTGCTCTAATGAAACAAACTCAAAGCCTACTCAGACACTTGTGAGATGGAATTATTATTTTTGTGCCTTATATGTGCTTTATATATGCTTTCTTTTTTGTATATATTTATATATTTTACTGCATTTATAGATATTTATGCATTTTATATATACATATCTATATTATATATAATGTATTTATTTATAAATATATAATGTATTTTATATATATAATGTATTATATATATAATACATTATATATAAATAAATATATAATATATATAGAAATACATATATACATAAAAATACATTTTATATATATAATGTCTTATATATATAAAAAAATATAACAATAACAATAACAATAACAATAAATATAAATATATATAGATATAAGTATATATTTATGTATTTTACTGCAGTCATCACATCCAGCTCCCGACAGAACTTCTGCAATCCACCCCTTGTCCAAAATACTTTAAGCCTTAGCATCTCACACCCACACATGAGCTGCTCCTGTCCTACAAACAAGGGGCTAAAACACAGGGAAATTAAGGATCGGAGTCATTTTAAGTCAGGCATTGTTTGAAATGGTCATTTAAGGCTCCTCAGTAGCCACTAAAAGAAACTGGCACTTCCAGAGGGCAATTATTCCACTTATTCAACAGCTCAGGGTTAGGAGGGATGTGCTCAGAAAAAGCCCTTGTCTCCACTGTGTGCAGAGACAGGAAACCAAGGAGCAGATGAGATAAATCCCATCCTCAGTCATTTGTCCAGATTCATACAAGGTACCACGGCAGAGCAAGGAAATTAATTCTGCTCTCTCTTGCCTAAGGAAGATCCTGTGAGCGGTGGATCATGCTGACGTTCCTTTCTCAGTGTTCCAAGGGCTTCAGGATGTGTTTTCTGCAGCCAGAACCTGTCCCAGATCTTGTCTTACAACAGTGACTCAGTTCTTCAGCCCACAGCAATTCCTACATCCCTGACCTCTCAAAACCCTTTATCCAGGCTAGGCAGGATCATCCTCCAGCTCCTCCACCCTTTCCCAGCATTTCCCCTCCTCCTCAGAATATTTATCTCAACTTTTCCTCAGATTCCTCTTTATCCTCTTTAATTTTTTGCCACAAAAAGATGGGCTAATTGCTGCTGAAACTTCCCAGGCAGGGAAGATGATGGAGGGAAATGTAAAGAAACCTGCTCGTCCTTCCATTACCAGGTGGATGTTTTTCTGCAAGAAACAGCCAAGCTGTTTGCTCTGGGGCTGCCCCATGTCCCTACAGCAGATAGGAAGCAGTGGTAGGAGAAATTCAGAGCCAATGCTTCTGTTCTTCACTGGGAATTTGGCCTTCCCTGCAGAGGAGGGCAAGAAAACACATTTTCTTTGAATATCCTGGTTTCTTGCATCCATATCTGAAGTTGGAGGCAATGGAAGAGATGATGTTCAAGGAAACAGGACAATGAGTTGCTCAGAGCCACTCATCAAACAAAAGAAATGCAGATGTCACTGGGGTTAGGAAGAAAAGGACTCTGAGGAGGATCCTCCACAAAACAAAGCCCCAGAGCTGGATGAGAGATTCAGCTTCAAGCCCAAAAAGCTCCTGTGAACTCTCAGAACCTCCCTCTGGAACCACAGTTCTGCTTGGAAGGGAATCCTCAGTTGGAAGGGACCCACAAGGATCAACTCCTGGTCCTGCACAGAACACCCCAAAAATTCAACTCCTGGCCCTGCAGAGAATATTCCAAAAATCCCACCCTGTGCATGAGTGTTGCCCAAACTCTTCCTGAGCTCTGGAAGGCTTCATGCTGTCACCATTGCCGTGCGGAGTCGGTTCCAAAAATACCCAATTCTTGTATCCAAAAGGTGGTTGTTGTTGTTGCTGCTGTTGTTACTATTATTATTATTATTATTATTATTATTAATAATAATAATAATAATAATAATAATAATAATAATAATACTTCCCTGGTACAGAAGTCAAAGGGAAAGCATCTACCTCTGCAGCTCTGCTTGTGGGATGGAGTGCAGGGGATGTGGGAGCAATGGGGAGATTTAGGAGCTGTGCTGGTGGCACAAGGAGAGATTGGGTGGCAGGTCACTGAGTGTGGGAATGTGCAACAGAAGATATTGGGAAGGAATTCCTGGCTGAGAGGTTGGGAAGGGGCTGGAATAGAATTCCCAGAGAAGCTGTGGCTGCCCCTGGATCCCTGGAAGTGTCCAAGGCCAGGTTGGACAGGGCCTGAACAACCTGGGATAGTGGAAGGTGTCCCTGCCCATGGCAGGGGGGTGGAATGGGATGATTTTTGAAGGTTTCTTCCCACACAAATGGTTCTCTGATGGCCTGAATTTATGGGCAGGAGTGTGTGCAGATCCATGGAGAGACTGAGGCTGGATAAAGACACACCTTAAAGGTTTGCTGTGCTTTTCTTTAGAAGGGATTTCTCCCTGATCCTCCCCTGCTCCATTCCCTTCTGAGACTTGTCACAGGTGGAGGCTGATGAAGTGTCACAGAGGCAGCAGTGGCAGCACAAGGCTATGCCTCCCCACCTCCCCAGCCTGGTTTTATGTGCCATTTTCCCTCATTGGCAGCTCATTGGCTGCAGAAACACTAGGGAGCACCTGACAGCAACACAGATTCCTTAAAAGAGAGAGATCCCCTACAAACAGCCCAGCTCCCTGAACCACCCAAATTCCCTGACACTCACCGAGTGCCACAACCCTGCAGCAAAGCCTAGACCTGCCTCATTGCAAATTAGGGCATTGCAAGACTTTAAAATTCAGGGGAGGAGTGAGAGGGGTCACATTGCACAACCCACGGAATTTTGTCCATTCTGGGAATTTGAGAGGGGAGAACAGCCCAAACTGGGGTTAGGCTCTATTGTGTTGCCAACATGCAGAGCTCTAAAGTCACTTGAGATGTCCTCAAGATCCCATCTTACCCTGCAGAGGAAAAGTAGACTCTGTGCCATATTTGTCAGCCCCAGGTCTCACACCTGAGGTCCCCCAGTTGCAGCACACAGCAGGGATGTGTCATAGACATCTTTTCATGAACATCTTTTTCTTAGGATTTTTCATCCTGAGAAGCTGGGAGGCCTCAGGAACAAAATGTAAACAATGATTATCTGCTGCTGTGGAATGCAAAAGGTGCATCTGTGATTGGTCTGATGGTGGATGTTTCTAATTAATGGCCAATCACAGCCCAGCTGGCTCGGACAGAGAGTCCGAGACACAAGCTTTGTTATCATTCCTTTCTATTCTATTCTTAGCTAGCCTGCTGATTAAATCCTTTCTTCTATTCTTCTAGTATAGTTTTAATGTAATATATATGATAAAATAATAAATCAGCCTTCTGAAACATGGAGTCAGATCCTCGTCTGTTCCCTCATCCTGGGACCGCTGTGAACACTGTCACAGGGATGAGCCACTGAATCGCGTTCGTTGTGTACATAAAACCACCTGTAATTCAAAGTCTCCTTATATTCTCAATTTATCTGTGTTTAAGCACCTGAATTATTCCTTATTTTGCTGCTTCTTGGGGTCTGAATCTCCCTTCTGGCTCTGCCAACATCCACATTGAAATTCCAGTCAGGGAATACTCCTTCCCTGTGACTTTGCATCTCATCTCCAGTGATTTTTGAGATTTTTAAGGTTGCTTGGGGTGGCCATGCAGCTTTCCCCTGCCCCTGTTCCCTCCCTGGATGTCTCCTGTGGGATATGTAGATATTTCACCCAGAAACCTTCTGATGAAGGGGCTGAACTTTCTGCAATGCTAAACCGGAGCTGCCAACGTCCCTGTGACGGAGACAAATCCCAAGTAGGACACCAAACTCACAGGGCTGCAGGAGGAGAAAGCTTCTGCTGGAATCCTCTGCACAAACTAATTATCTTCCCACCCTTCCCCACTGCCCTCTAGCAAAATAAGCTAATCAAAGGGAAGGTTGTTATCAAAACACATTTACCACACGCCTGCGTCTTATGGCCCACAGTGCCCAGTGCTGTTCCTGAGTTGCCTCAGGCAGGTACAGCCACAAAGATAATCAACCTGTGAAGGGCACAGCTCTGCCCTGCACTGCCTGGCTCACCAGGGCAGGAAAAGTGCTCCCAAAGGGGACACGATGGCATTGAGGGAAGGGATGCCGCCATGGGTCAGTTCTCCGATGTTGCCGCATTTTTCCTCACAGAGAATAGCAAGGCACGGCTTCCCTAGAAATTTTTGGGATTCGTGTTCTCTGAACCTCAGAGAAAGGCTCTGATATATAAAAAAAAAAAAGGTCACTAATAACTGTCGCAGACATCTTTTATGGAAAATCCTTTCCTTAGGATTTTTTATCCTGAGAAGCCGAGAGGCTTCAGGAACAAAATGTAAACAATGGTTATCTGCTGCTGTGGAACGCAACAGGTGCATCTGCGATTGGCCCATGTTGGTTGTTTCTAATTAATGGCCAATCACAGTCAGCTGGCTCAGACTCTCTGTCCAAACCACAAGCTTTTGCTGTCATTCCTTCCTATTCTATTCTTAGCTAGCCTTCTGATGAAATCCTTTCCTCTATACTTTTAGTATAGTTTTAATGTAATATATATCATAAAACAATAAATCAGCCTTCTGAAACATGGACTCAGATCCTCATCTCTTCCCTCATCCTAAGACCCCTGTGAACACGGTCACAAATAACTATTAGAAATCCATTGATAGTAATCAAACAATATTGAGAAAATTCCTGGAATGCCATGGCCACAGCCCTTAATTGAACCACTTGGGCTGAGGCTGACTCGTGGCTTTCCAGCACTTTGAACTGACAATGAGAGGTCAGCCTTTTCCTCTACTTGTGAACAAACACAGGCACAGCAAATGAGATAAGAATTGTTTTTCCTTTCTCTAAGGTTCAGAGAATGTGAATCCCAGAAATTTCTTGGGAAGTTGTGCCTTGCTTTCCTCTGTGAAGAGAAATGTGGCAACACTCCAGGGCTGGGGATCTGCTCAGAGGGGTTTATTCAGTGTTATCTGCAGAGAATCAGGATTCCCAGGAGCCTCTGATTCACCCAGGGCTTTATCACCATCAATAGCCACAGAATTCCCTCCTCCTCCTCCCTGGGGATCTCATTTCAAAAGGCCTTTGCAGAGCTGTCCCATTTGGGGCTATTTCCTTGTGCAAAGGTGTGAAAGGATGGGTACTTAAGCTGTACCTCAGCAGGCAGATCAGAGATTCCCTGGGCTGGGGCAGGATGCTTTGATGTCTCCCTGCTGTGGTTCCCTCTGAAACACCAGCTCCAGTTCCCATAACTCTCCCAGGACCTTGCTCTGGCTGCCCTGGGTGATTCCAGACCCTGGCAGGGGGCTCAGAGACCTTGGCACGGAGTCACAAACACCTGTGCCTTTGATTTTAGCCCATGGAAACAATTACCAACTTTGTGTGAGGAGTTACAAGCCACAAGAGTTTGAGTAGAAGGATAGTGAATTTGTCACAGGGTGAAAAAGTAGAATTTTGGGGATTTAGAATGGAAGTGTGTTGGGGCAGGAAAGGAGAAAGATTTTCCTCTAAAAGTGGCACCAACCATGATTGTGAGACTCAGAGGGTGGTCAGGCAGTGGCACAGGCTCCCCAGAAATGTGGTGATGGCACCAACCCTGCCAGAGCTCAGGAAGAGTTTGGACAATGCTCTCAAAAATCACTTGATGTGATTTTTGGGGCTGTTCTGTGCAGGGCCAGGAGTTGGACCTTGATCCATATGGTGTGATGGTGTTCGCAGGGGTTTGAGGAAGAGGGAAGAGACGAGGATCTGACTCCAGGTTTCAGAAGGCTGATTTATTATTTTTTCATATATATTATATTAAAACTATACTAAAAGAATAGAAGAAAGAACTTCATCTCAGAAGGCTAGCTAAGAATAGAAAAAGAATGATAACAAAGGTTTGTGGCCCAGACTCTCTGTCTGAGCCAGCTGACTGTGATTGGCCATTAATTACAAACAACCACATGAGACCAATCACAGATGCACTGTTGCATTCCACAGCAGCAGGTAATCATTGCTTACAATTTGTTCCTGAGGCTTTTCAGCTTCTCAGGAGGAAAAAATCCTAAGGGAAGGATGTTTCATAAAAGATGTCTGTGACAATATGGGTCCCTTCCAGCTCGGGATATTCCCTGATTCTATGACTTTTTCATCATTCCAGGCAAGTACAGAATACCCAAAATTGCAGCCTTATTGGAGGGACTCCAGTTTGCATCTTGGGAAAAAATAGTGTGGGGAGTACCAGGCAGGGACAGCTGAGGGTTTACAGGATCACAAACCCCTACAAGAGTCAGGAAATCCCTCTTTTCTCACTGATAAATCTCAGGAGTGATATTCCAACCTCCTGCCCTACTGAGTCCCTGCAGCCTGACCCACACAGCCCCTTCTGGAAGCAGCACTGGAGGGAAAAACTGTGAGACAAAAACAAGGAGGTAAAAAAGTGGGAAAAAAAAGAAAGAACAAAACCCCTCAGCCTGAAAGAGTCACAGGCTTTCAGACAGCAGAAAGTCAAACAAGAAAAAGACCCTTCAAGAAAGGTCTTATTGCAGCCTGTGCAGGCAGCTGGGGTTACCTGAGACTCTCTGGTGGTTCAGAAGACTTTGACCAAGAAAGTTAAAGCCAGGGTCGATCAATGAGCTCTGCCAGAGGCAGTGCATCAGGTTACCTGCTGAGCCCAGGCACCACAAGCTGCACTTTGGAACTTTTCCCTTTTTTTCCTCTTGGTCTTTGAGTCTGAGTCTGGAAAACAAACCTCCCTCCCCCTGCACTGTGATCTAGAAAACAGCTTGTTTAAATGGCTTTTTTTCCCCCCTTCATAGCATGTTAGAAAGGAGAGCTGTAGTTTCAGGGTGGATGAGTTGTCCACACAAGGGGCTGTGGTGGATGGGAAGAGGTGGACGGCAGGAGGATGAGGAGGGGCAGTCCTGGACACCAGGGTGGGTGTCTGTGCCAGAGAATGGCATCAAACCCCTCTGGACAGGGCAAAAATCTCCTATTGAGCCTCAGTGTTTAGTTTTTCTATTTTTCACATTCTGTGCTGCTTTAGTGTGTGGGCCTAAGCTTCATATTATGGGATGGCGAGCTGTGTGCACAGAGCAGGGAGACAAAACAATTCCTGCTCCAGCCGGGCACCAAGGAAAAATGCTCCAAATCTCAGCCCAGGAGCACAAACCCCGTGGGCTGCAGAGAGAAAAACAAGCAGGGTGGGACTGCCTGGGCTGAAGCTGGAATGGGACAATGAACTGCAAGGTGCAAATGGAGCAGAACTGATCCCAGGGAGAGACCCCGGGAGCGCTCGTGCATTTTGGGGCCGTTTTGGGTCATCTTGGGTGCAGTCCTGGCTGGGCTCTGGTGCTGCCCAAGGTGCATCCATGGAGGAGATCCTGTGAATAAATCCCTGCTTTATTCTGGAACTCTGCCCAGACTCTGCCCTAGCGCAGCCTTCTCAAGGCATCACAGTGACTTCTGAGGTGTCTCATAACAGGATCAAAAAATTAATAGTTAATCCAGACCAGCTCCACCTGAGAAATTGTATGGGGGAGATTTTGGCCATCCCTTGATTGACCCAGAGCCAGAGGGATCCAGGAAGGTGGCCCAAACATCAGAGATTTATGTCACAGTTTCTTCCACAGGGTGAGGATGCCTTCAGGAGGTCACTGGCTCCCATTCCCAAGGCTCAGGAGCAGCAGGATCTGCTGGCACATGCTCTGCAAACCCAACAGAACCAGCTTGGGTGCCTTTGGGAGGCTCTGGGTGCCAGAAGGACACACAGAGGACACGAGCAGCTCCTCAGAGCTGAGCAGAGGAGTGCAGGGAGCAGAGCCAGCTCCTGGCTCAGATATCTCCAAGCAGGACAGACTGGAGATGCCTAAACAATCCCTCTTCCCTCCACAGCAAATGTCAGCTTCTCTAAACCAACAGCTCTTGTTGACTGCTTTGCTCAGTCTCAAGGGCTGGTAAAGGTTTCTGGGGGAGAAAGAAATCACAGATGCCCAAATGTTTCATTCTAATGGAAAAAAATAAAATTAAAAAGTAATAATGCTTCCTTTCAGAATGATTTTTTATTTTGAAATCTCAAGCAATTTGCTAAAAACTGAAATCAAACCCCAAAACGAGGACTTCCAAAGTCTAAATGAATCATTCTCCAATTACTAAATGGAATCAGCCCCTTCCAGAACAGCTTTCAAGAACATTTCTTATTAAAAAAATAATTGGCCACTGCGAGCTGGAGGGGAAAAAAAAAGTTTTGAAATATCACAAGTTCTCCCAGAAAATGGGACTGTTTCCCTCTCTGATTGCAATTAATGACCTGCCAGGCAAGGAGTCCCCAGACCTGCAAGGGCAGATTCCAGAGCAGGAGGAGGCTCCTGCCTGGGGCTGCATCCTCCTGGAGGACAGCTTGTGTGTGCTCAGCTAATCCTTCTGGAATTGGATGGATGCTGCATGGGATGAAATGAGGCAGCAAAGCCCAAATCCAGGAGTGTCACAAACACAGCAGAGCCTGGGAAGGGTGTGATGGTGTTCACAAGGGTCCCAGGATGAAGGAAGAGATGAGGATCTGACTCCATGTTTCAGAAGGCTGATTTATTATTTTATGATATATATTATATTAAAACTATACTAAAATAATAGAAGAAAGGATTTCATCCAAAAGCTGGCTAAGAATAGAAAAAGAATGAATGATTACAAAGGCTTCTGTTTCAGACAGAGTCCAAGCCAGCCAGACTGTGATTGGCCATTAATTAGAAACAACCAACATGGGCCAATCGCAGATGCACCTGTTGCATTCCACAGCAGCAGATAATCAATGTTTACATTTTGTTCCTGAGTCCTCTCAGCTTCTCAGGAGGAAAAATCCTAAGGAAAGGATTTTTCATAAAAGATGCCTGTGATAGTCAGGTCCCTTTGCACCCAGCAGGGGATTGCCCTCTAATAAAATGTTGCCCTTCTCTATTGGGACGCTGCTTTTCTGCCCCAAATTTCCAGTCTGGGGTGATAAACACAACCCAGGGATGCTGTGCAGGGTTGAAAATCTGCGTGGTGACCACATGCAGATGGACCAGGGAATGTACATAGAATAATGGAATGGTTTGGTTGGAAGGGAACCTCAAAACCATCCAGTTCCACTCCCTGCCATGGTGAGGGACACCTTCCACTGTCCCAGGGTGCTCGAAATCCCATCCAGCCTGGCCTTGAACATTCCAAGGATCCAGGAGCAGCCAGAGCGGCTCTGGGCAGATGGACCAGGGAATGTACACAGAATAAAGGAATGGTCTGATTGAAAAGGAACATCAAAATCATCCAATCCCACCCCTTGCCATGGCAGGGACACCTTCCACTGTCCCAGGGTGCTCCAAGCCCTGTCCAGCCTGGCCTTGGACGCTTCCAGGGATCCAGGGGCAGCCACAGCTGCTCTGGGCACCCTGTGCCAGGGCCTCCCCACCCTCACAGGGAAGGATTCCTTCCAAATATCCAATTAAGGAGAGCTCTTTAAGTAGTTGAAGGGTTAACCCTGCTCTGGGGATAAAGAGCTTGAACTATGGATGGGAAAGAAGGAAGAGGGGTGGTTACAGCTTGGGTGTGGGTGAGGCAGGAGTGACTTGCCAGGGGATTACAAGAGTGGCCAGATTTGGGGTGGCATCTTTGGGCAATGCTGCCTCTGACACAGGAGGAAGCTGCTGAATTCATTTCAGGCTTGCAGAAAACTTCCCTTTGCTCCCAGCCCTCTCTGCAGAGCCCATCCAGGCTGGTGACATTGCTGTGACCTTGCAGCAGGCACCCAGTGCCAGCTCTGCTCCATCCCCACTGCTCCCACCCCAGCCAGCGAGAGCCACAATTTCAATTTACACCAAGTAAATGATTCATCACCACCTAAAGAGGCCTGAGAGAGCCCGGGAGGGAGCAGGGCTGGGAAAAGGAGGGGGGACAAGATGGGGGTAAAGATACAGAGATGAAAAGCTCGGTTAACCTGCTCTGTATCACTCCTCTCCTCGGGGCAGCAGCCAATCAATGCTCCCCCCCTCTCTGCTGTCTGTGGGTCTGTCTGTCTCTGCCTCTCTCTCAGAGGACTCGAGTTTCTCAGTGTAAGGTTAGGACAGCAGAGCTGTGGAAATCAATTCCTGAGCCCTGGCGCGCTGCCCTGGGCACAGACAGCCCAGCTCTGCTGGGAAAACCTGGATGGGGAGAGGGAGCTGAGGAGAGCTGGAAATGGGGGTCTGGGGAAGGGGAGTTACATCAGCCCTTGTAGGGAATATCCCAAAATAAGAGAAGTGTGTCATCCTGTTCTTCTAAATTCTTCTCAGCCTTCTGATGTCTACATTCTTGTAATAAACATCCTCACATAGTTTAAAGTAAATAATTATTGTTCTACATTCTTCTCTAGAAGACGAAAAGTTTATTAAACTCTTTGCTTGTCCAGTATTATTAAAGAAGTAGCACTTTCATCCTCCAACACACTCTCACTTTCGAAAATCTAAAAATGTTAGAATCAAAAAATAAACTGTGTCGGTGTTCACAGGGGTCTTAGGATGAGGGAAGAGATGAGGATCTGACTCCATGTTTCAGAAGGCTGATTTATTATTTTATGATATATATTACATTAAAACTATACTAAAAGAGTAGAAGAAAGGATTTCATCAGAAGGCTAGCTAAGAATAGAATAAGAATGAATGAATAGCAAAGGTTTGTGGCTTGGACAGAGAGTCTGAGCCAGCTGACTGTGATTGGCCATTAATTAGAAACAACCACATGAGGCCAATCACAGATCCACCTGTTGCATTCCACAGTAGCAGATAATCAATGTTTACATTTTGTTCCTGAGGCTTTTCAGCTTCTCAGGAGGAAAAATCCTAAGGAAAGGATTTTTCATAAAAGATGCCTGTGACAATAAACTTCCCTTCTTTTTACCTTAAAAGTTCCAGTGTACATGTCATTTTATTTCATGTCCTATAGCAACAGGGGTGCGCATGGGAGAGACAAAACCACCCTGCTGTAACCCACTGGGCAGTTTTCACCTGTGTCCCAGTCCACCTTTGCTCTTCTTGATGGTTTATACCGGAGGACAATGAGGGAACAACGTGGCTTTGCCCAAAAATCTGGCTCCCAGCCCTGCTGTACCCCAGCTCCTGCACAGCCCAGCTGCCTCCTCCGTGCCTTCCACATCATTGGATCCAGCCCTGCACTGGGAATCCCCTGGGATTCCTGACTGGGAGGGCAGAGGGAAGGGTTGGCAGCCAGGATGGGAAATGTTGATGGCATTTTTCCCCAGGGATCCTCGTGCAGGAGTTGTTGATGGCGTATCCCACTTGAGGAAAAGTCTGTTAATGAGGCTTGAGGGGTTCTGATGTGCAAAAATTTCTAATTAGAGACTCAGGATTCCAGTGTCCTTAGCCTGAATATCCTGTGCAGCCAAAACTTGTTGAGTGGGATGTAATTGGCTCCTTTGCTCTCAGGGCTGCCCAAAAGGATGAGGAAACTGAGACTCAGAAAGGAGCACCTGAGGCTGCCCTGAAAACCCTCCAAAACTATGACTGAAAATCAGATTTCTTAACTGAGAGGGAAGCAACAGACTTGAAGGGGGATTTGATAACATTTGCCTTCAAAGTGCTTCAAGAAAACCCCTCGGGGAGTCAATCTGAGTGACCCTGCTGCGAGGTACATAAACAAGAGGTGTTTCTCTTTTCCAGATAAGGAATCAGAGGTTAAGTGGCCAGAGGGAGGAGGGCACACTGCCATCAGCCAGGTCCAGACTCCAGCCTCACTTCTCCCTCAAGGACTGAGCCTGCACAGAGATGTTTTTAAGCAAATTCAATCTGCCAGCCCCACCCACCACCCTCCATTCCATTTCCAGCACTCCTCACTCTGCATTGCTTGTGCCCCTTCTCTCTCTTTTGGGGATTTATTGCTGCAAGTTTTGACTCTTTGTTGCCACTGACCCTGGATGCAAGGAGATGAAATATCCAGCATTTCTGTGGTACAACCAGTGAACAAATTCATGCCTTTCTGTGCTGCTTGCACATCTCTGTGCTGTCCCTTCACTGACAGCAAGCACACTGGAGGATGGATGCAGGGTGAGATGGGGTGGGAACACACTACAAAGCTCTGTGTCAAATGGAAATATCCTCAGCTCAGCAGGATGAAAGCTTTCTGGGCTCTTACCCACCCCACCACAATTCAAGACTGGTTTGCCAAGGTTCTCTTGAACAATTCCAGAGCATGAGCCTGATTTTTGGGCATGTTTTGGGATGAATCCCCCAGATCTGATTTGAAGACTGTCGTGGCTTTGGATGAGGGTCACACAAGCTGACAGAAGCAGAGCATTCAGAGAACTGACAGAAGGCTGGAATATGGTCCAGGTTTGTTCCCTTCTGTTCCAGCAAGGAGAGGCAGCAAAGTCTATCACATCAACTGGATCCCTGTCTCCACCTGGAGGGTTTGCAACTCAACAGGAAGAATTCAGGTGAGCTCAGAGGGTGAAGACCTGTGGGAAAGACATTCTGTGCTGTCCCTGTGAGCCAGCACGGCCTCCTGAAGATAAGGAGAAGCTCTGTATCTCTCCCGAAGGAACACCAAGGTCGTTAGCCTGGAGACCAGAGGAAGGAGAGAAAGTTGGGAGATTTGGACTCTTGCTGGGTCACTGAGTGACGTGGCTCCCTGGCTGTCTACTGAGAATTTTATTTCTCTTTTATGGCCAATGGGCACTGTATATGTGTTAGATGTGTGTCAATATCTGGAAGAACTATAAAAACTACGTTGGTTTAATAAATCTCTCTTTTTCACCCTTCTGATGGAGTTGTGTATTATTGTACTGTGTCGCGCTCTATAGTGACACACCACAATTCAAGACTGGTTTGCCAAGGTTCTCTTGAACAATTCCAGAGCATGAGCCCCATTTTTGGGCATGTTTTGGGATGGATCCCCCAGATCTGATCTGAAATCAGGCAGACTGCCGTGGTTTTGGATGGGGGTCACACAAGCTGGCAGAAGCAGAGCATTCAGAGCACGACAGAAGGCTGGAATATGGTCCAGGTTTGTTCCCTTCTGTTCCAGCAAGGAGAGGCAGCAAAGTCTAGCACGTCAACTGGATCCCTGTCTCCACCTGGAGGGTTTACAACTCAACAGGAACCATTCAGGTGAGCTCAGAGGGTGAAGACCAACAAGAGCATCAGAAAAACCGTCCAAGGCTGCCAAGGACACCGTGAGCTTTGGAGTGACAGCATCCTGCAGAGCCACTCTCAGCTGGAACCCTGGGCTGGACAGATCCCAGCCCTTCCCAGCCCCTGTCTGTGCTCAGAGGGGCTTGGCAAAGGAGACCTCCCTGCCACTCATGGCCAGGAGCTCAGCCAAGCTGACACCTCCCTCTGCAGGGCTTTGGCAAGAGGAGATCACTCAGAGAAAGGCTGCAGAGAGGCAACTTCAAGATCAATGGCATCACTAAAAAGCTTAAAGAAAAACAAGAGTGAATTGATATCCCAATGAACTGATATCCCAATAACTGATATCCCAATATTGAGGACACCTGGATCCAATATTCCTTGTGAGGCAGTGGATAAACCAGCACAACAAAATGATGGGAGAGTGGAATGAGGCCCCTGCTTGGCCTGTTAAACCATAAGGTACCAATGAAAACTACCTTGGAGTGGAGCCCTTGGAGTGAACCCTCATGGATTCCTCTCTAAGGGCAATGGAGATCCTGACAAGTCCAGAAGAGGAGAGGTTCAGGTCATCACTGGAAATCAGGAGGTGCTGAGACAGGGGCTGATGGCCAGAGTCAAATTCCCTCAAATGGAATGGGAACCACCAGGAAAATGTGACTCAGAGAAGAACTGCTGGAGTGCTGAATTCAAAACACCAGCCAATTGGTGGAGAAGCTCTGTCCAGCCTCTGCCACCCTTCTTTCTCTGAGTCTTCCAAAAAAACCCTTCCAAAAAAACCCTGGAAGTCACTCCCCAGCAAATCCCAGAGATTTTTGGAGTTTCTTGGCTCAGCCAGGGACTGAGACATCATTTTGCCCCTCTACCTTGATGCCTTAAGTTTTAGCTTTCATATTTTCCAGATTCTAGTGTGTAACTCTTAGCTTCATATAACTTCAACTCTTAACTTCAAGTTCTCCTCACAGCTCAGTCAGACAGAACAATCCTTTTCCAGCCCCAGAACCAAGAACACCATTGTAGCTTCAGACCCAAAAAGTGCAAACAACAGCAAATTGAAGACAGCAATCTGGGAGGATGGGACTGCATAACCTGGAGCTGTAATTGGACAATTGACCCCAATATGGAAATGGACCAAAACTTGTAAAAGTGTGAAAACTCATGACTCAGAGTCTATCTTTGGTGTAGCCACAGCCAGGCTCTTGCACTGCCCAAGGTGTATCCTTTGAAGACCTTTTAATAAATCCCTACTTTATTCCTTTAACAGGAAATCCCTATGCAGGAAAGTAGATAAATAATCTGGATTGAGTTGAGTGATTATTTAGACTGTTGAAAATAAACCATGTACGGTGTGCTGCTAAGTGCAAAACATAAGAAAAAGGAAGTGTACTCACATTTTTCCTCACAATGGTAATAGATGATAGCAGTGAGGTAAGCAAGCACATTTTGGTCCTAAGAAAACTGTTACACTGAACACCCTGAACCTGTTAGTTTTGAAATATTTCCATTATAGAGTTTGCATTAGAATCAAGGGTTAAGATTATCATCTTAAACGGCTGGATCATCATCCAACCATCACTGTTTTCTTAGGTTTTAATAATGCCACTGTTCACTTCATTTTGCTGGATATGGCTTTGCTACCAAGTAAGTTGTGTTTTTTCAGGAAAGATGATTTCAGGTACATGTATTACCTTCATGTAACCACTTAAATCCCTACTTAATGAAGAAAACCACTGTTTTCCTGAATAGCCTCTGCTCTAGGCAGCCTCTGCAGGCCTCAGCTGTGTTTCTGTGAGGGCAGGAGGTGAGACAGGCAGGGCTGGGGTGGAGGCAGAGCCCAGAGGTACTCACGTGTTGTGGAGGACACACCATCCGCAGTGCGGGTCTCCCGAGCCCAGGCACTCGCTGCAGGTCTCGTGCTGGCTGCACGACTCCACGGGCACCCTGGTGAGCTGCAGGAGGAAAGGGAAAACCTGTCAGGCTGCTTACACAGCTCAGAATGGCTCGATGGAGGTGCCACCCTCCCTGTCCCCTTCCCCTGGTGCCGGTCTGTAGCTGATATTTTTCACCCCTGATGAAGGAGGAATGATGAGGAGAACTCCGTCTTATCAGAAGGCTAATTAATTACTTTATTATACTATATTAGTCTATATTATATTACATTACATCTAAACTGAATCTGCCAAGCATTCAACTCTGCACACACTGCACAGAATCTGGTGACTGTCCCAACAGTCCCCACACACACACACCTGGCCCTGACAGGCCAAGGAACCAAAGCACCATCACTGTGGGTAACCCATCTCCATATTGCATTCTACTTTTGCACAAACACAGGCACGGCAAATGAGATAAGAATATTCTTGGGAAGAATTGTGCCTTGCTTTTCTCTGTGAAGAGAAATGTGGGGCTACACACTGTGACCGTGTTCGCAGGGGTCCAAGGATGAGGGAAGAGAGGAGGATCTGACTCCATGTTTCAGAAGGCTGATTTATTATTTTATCATATATTACATTAAAACTATACTAAAAGAATAGAAGAAAGGATTTCATCAGAAGGCTAGCTAAGAATAGAAAAAGAAAGAATGAATAACAAAGGCTTTTGTCTCGGACAGAGAGTCTGAGCCAGCTGGCTGTGATTGGCCATTAATTAGAAACAACCACATGAGCCAATCCCAGATGCACCTGTTGCATCCCACAGCAGCAGATAACCATTGTTTACATTTTGTTCCTGAGGCCCCTCAACTTCTCAGGAGGAAAATATCGTAAGGAAAGAATTTTTCATAAAAGATGTCTGTGACAACACACTTGGCCCTGACAGGCCAAGGAAACCAAACACCATCACTTTGGGTAAACCATCTCCATATTGCATTCCACTTTTGCACAAACACAGGCACAGCAAGAATTGTTTTTCCTTTCTCTGAGGTTCAGAAAATGTGAAACCCAGAAATATTCTTGAGAAGTTGTCCTTTGCTTTTCTCTGTGAAGAGAAATGTGGCTACACCTGTCCTCTCACAGGAACACCCATGCAGCGCTGGGCAGGCAGAAGGATGGGCATGGGCATGGGCATGGGCATGGGGATGAGGATGAGGATGGTTTGCTCCAGAGCTCAGCCTGGAGCCCTTCATGCCTTGCAGGATTTCCCAGCAATCAGCAAATCAGGCAGGCTGTGGGGATGTGATACCTTTAAATTAAGTTAATTCATTTTGAGATCTTCTGCAGCAAGTTAAACTCCCTGGATCTCATTGATCTCTCTGGTTTTGGACTGTGCTTCTTTCTGGCTTCCTGTGAGAACTGAGGTCTTGTGATGTCTTTGTCTCCCTCCCATGACCTCCTGCCACCCCCAGTCCCCACTGCCACCACCACTGCTGGTCCCAGGGAAGGATTAGCTCCACTCCCTTTTGTCCATGCATCTTTCCAACCATCTCTTGTCCCATCCCTGGAGAGGTTGCTCCCAGCAGGGAAGGGACAAAGACTCCCAGGCTGGATATTTTCTTCCTGTAGCCCTGCTTTTGCAGCTCGGAAGGCATTAGAGTAGGACCTGAAACACCCAGGTACTGCCAAAATACCACATTTTATCATCTATTTTTTCTTTTATTTTTCCTTTTTAATTAAAGTGTTTCAGCGAGAGGTTTCAAAGGTTGAAGGGACTGCCCAGCCTGACCTCCTGTCTCACAAATTTTGATTCCCTTTACATTTTGTAAGCCCCTCAGAGCTTTTGAAGCCAAACACACAATTTGGGCCCAATGACCTGCTAGTCCCTTTTCCATTGAATAAGCTTCAGAGAGCCTCTGTAATATCCAGTCAATTGCTGGTGTCTTCACCCCAGTTCCTGTCAGCAGGGAGAGTTTATTCCCTCAGATGATGGAGTGAGGCATTATCCTGATGAAACGCCACTGAGAGCTGCCAGCTCTAAACTGCAGAACAGTTACTCCTGACAAATGACGAGGGAATGCACCTGGATCCCAGGGACAATTTTTTTACTTGGCACTGCATTCAGGAGAGTTTGAGCTGTGGAGTGACAGACTAAGATCCATCTCGACTGTGTCTGTAAATGAACCAAGAACTGGCTTTTTAATTTTTATATTTATCTATTTGTATATAAATATATATATAACAGGCAAAATTCCAGCTCCGTACGAAGACCTTTTTCTGGTTGTATCAGAAATTGTTTTTCTCACCCCAAATCCCAGTTGATAGTCTATAAGCACAAGCTGAAAATGTGCAGCTTTGCCTCTGGCAAGTGGCAGAAGCTTTAGAAAACTCCAGGTAGAAACACGATGGGGTTTATTTATTTACCATTGCACCAGTGCCTGTGCCAAGTCACCCAGAGGAGCCAACTGCGGCTACTGAAAGCCTTTAATGAAAAAGTGAGAACGGCGGGAAAAAACTCAAACAAAAACCAACACAAACTCACTTTTCTCAAGTGAATCTATAGCCACGAGCATAAAAACATAATCAGAGCAAACCACAGAGCAGTAAAAGTTATAAGAACAAGACAGGGAGGGAGTAATTCAGATTTCTCTAATTATGGTTGCTGTGGCAGTGGTGAATTAATGACTGGATTTGATGATTTTAAGGGTCTTTTCCAAGATGCTATGATTCTTCTAAGAAGTTTAAAAATTAAGATTGTTTGGCCATGAATGAGGTTGTTTCACCTTCCTTAAGCGTCTGATCAAGAAAGTATCACCTATTAATGAAGAATAAATTTTATGCCTCAGGTTTTCACCCAGTTAAACTTGTTGAACCCAATTGTCTGTGTTGAATCCAAATTCCAAAAAGACAAAAGTTTTTACAAGAAGATACCAAAAGGTATCATATAATATACTATATATTCTATATTCTATATTCTATATTATATCACATTATAATTTGTAATTTACAATTTATTATTTATAAATTTATAATCTATAAGGCTCACATTATAATTCATTATGTCCACCATTCCCACGTTGTATTTCCACCTAAGAAAAATACATTGTGAGTTATCTCAATCACATCAAGCTTGGCCATGTCTGCACTGTGGCCACCAGAGGACTTGAAGAAGAAGCAGATAATTTAGTTTTGAAAGACTCTAAATCTGCCATTCCTCAATCCAGATGCAATTCCCACCTGGTAATTAGAATTTTGTGAGCACAGTTGGGTTTGTCTCTGCAGTTCCCACCCAAACCACCCTCAGTTTGACATATGGTGCTGCTTGATTTATCCTCATTAGCTCTAGATAGTTCCATCCAACCTCATTTCTGAGCCAGTTTTACACCTGTCTGGTAGAAGTGAGCCTTGGTTGAGAAGTTTAGATCAGAAAATGAACTTTTCCAACACCTGGTGATCCTGGCTTGAATGTTCAGAGTCAAAATCCACCTGTGGCTCAGATATAGGTAGAAGAAAGAAGTCCTAGAGGACTGAAATTTGCCATTTCTTGGCAAATTGCTGTAAAAAAAGTAGATAAAAGTTGGTCTCTGTATGTTTTATTCTTATTAGTTAATTAACCATCAAAGGACAGCCAAGCTCATTGGCAGGAGAAACCTACTGGGAACCCAGACTTCATCTTTGCAGAAATGTTTTCTTTTCAGTGTGTTTGGGGATATTTTGTGGGATTTGTGTTGTTTTTAGGAGCACACCGGGCCTGTGCTGCTGCCCCAGAGCCCACAGGGATGTGTCAGGAGCCGCCCACATCCCAAATCCTGTCATTCCCACCAGGGTGTGTCCCTTCTCTGTGTGCATTATTCCTGCCCCAAAAGTCCTTTTAGGAGCTCACCTCTAGCAGCTTTATTGTGAGATTAATTAAAACTGTACCACGCTGATAAATGTCTTGGGCTGGAAGTGTCAGACCTTCCAATTAATGCAGAAAGAAAACACAGAAAACAAAGGAGCTGCAGCAGAAAGAAAAGCCACCTAAGGGTCCTCTGCTGAAAAGAGGATGAACATCAAGCAAATAAGGCACATCAGAGGTCTTATTTTCTTTTTTGGAGCATAAACTGTAATTAATTCAGCTCAGCTTTCCACGTTGAAGGGTTTGAGAGCTGACTGTGTCCCTCCAGGGAACAGCCACTGAAATGTCAGCACAAGGGAAGTCCATGCAGCCTCCCAGTTACAGAGCCTTGCCATTATTCACTTG
Source organism: Zonotrichia leucophrys gambelii (assembly GCF_028769735.1). NCBI lineage: Eukaryota > Metazoa > Chordata > Aves > Passeriformes > Passerellidae > Zonotrichia > Zonotrichia leucophrys. The sequence goes on from NC_088170.1 coordinate 69,828,803, forward strand.
ATGAATAATGATGAAGGGACCAAGGCAGTGCTGGAGGTGGGAATCTCCATGGCAAACCAGGCTGTGCTCACTGCCTCCACCCCTTCTCCATCCTTGCAGAGCCTGACAAACTCTTCAAGGTTATTTCCTGACCTTGGTAAGAACCCTACCCCTGGTTCTTAGTGGGATTGAAACCTGGATTCAACATTTTGCAGCAAATATGACAAAATCCTGGAATATCCTGGGTTGGAAAGGACCCACGAGGATTCTTGAAGTTCAATCCTTGATTGAAGGACAACTCCAAGAATCCACCACATACCTGAGAGTGAGTGAGGGTCCCTACCCCTGGTTCTTCATGGGAGTGAAACCTGGATTCAACATTTTGCACCAAATATGACAAAATCCTGGAATATCCTGGGTTGGAAAGGACCCACGAGGATTCTTGAAGTTCAATCCTTGATTGAAGGACAACTCCAAGAATCCACCACATACCTGAGATATATCCCAGATATAGCCATGGATTCAGCAGGATTAGAAAAGGAAAGTGTCTTTCTTTCATTTTGGGGCATTAGGAGCCAGTTAGGAGTAATTTATATTCCTGCAGTGGTCACAGCCTCACTGATATTTTAGTCTCACTCTGCCAGAGCAAAATATGGATGTAAGAACAGACTGCTGTTGTCCTCAGGGCTTAAATCCCATATATTAGGAAAATACTTGATATCAGGAAAAGTTTCTGTCCCCAGAGAGTGTTGGGGCACTGAACAGGCTCCCCAAGCAATGGGCACATTCCCAAGGCTGCCAGAGCTCCAGGAGCATTTGGACAAGGCTCTCAGGGATGCACAGGGTGGGATCTGTGGTGTCTGTGCAGGACCAGGAGCTGCACTGGATGATCCTCACAGGTCCCTTCCAGCTCAGGATATTCCCTGATTGCATCCCCACATCTCCCCATCTCATCAAAGAGAGCTGAAGCTGGAAGTGAGGTCTCAGCAACAGAAGGAGGAGTTGTCTCAGTATCTCTGAAGGTGTGGGCTTATGGCATCTGAGCAAGTTTGAGGAGGAAGTTCAGGTAACACCTCCTCAGTGAGCACCAGGTTACTAAATACAACATATTCAGGCCATGGGTTCATGGGAATATTGAAGATATGAAGGTAAGGTCCCTTCAGATGCCTGTCCACACTCCTGGTGGACACCAGGAGCTGCTGTGCTTCCAAAGATCTGCCCAGAGCAGAGCAGAGGGACAGATGATCCCTGTCCCACTGAGATGCATCTGAGCACATTTGAGGAGGAAGTTCAGCTAACGCCTCCTCACTGAGCACCAGGCTATTAAATACAACATATTCAGGCCCTGGGTTCATTGGTATATTGAAGATATGAAGGTAAGGTCCCTTCAGATGCCTGTCCACACTCCTGGTGGACATCCAGCAGCTGCTGGCTCTGATATAGGTACAAGAGAGAAGTCCTAGAGGACTGAAATTTGCCATTTCTTGGCAAATTGCTGTAAATTAGGTTATTAAATACAACATATTCAGGCCATGGGTTCATGGGAATATTGAAGATACGAAGGTAAGGTCCCTTCAGATGCCTGTCCACACTCCTGGTGGACATCCAGGAGCTGCTGTGCTTCCAAAGATCTGCCCAGGGCAGAGCAGAGGGACAGATGATCCCTGTCCCAGTGAGATGCAATCCCAGGGCTGGACAAGGGGAAGGTGACTCTTGTGTCCTTCTCAGGGACAATGAGCAGGCCCAGCTGCCATGGCTGCAGCAGGATTGCAAGAGATATTTCACCTCATCAACACATTCATTCACTGCTCCCCAAAGAAATCACACATGAGTTTCTGGCTCACAAGAACATCTTAAAAATCTGGTGAAATCTGCAAAGTGCTGAATGGTTCAGGGCTCAAGTGCTCCTTCAGGGCATTTCATACAACACTCACCTCTGATCCTGCCTAAATTCCAAACTGCACATTCCCCAGCTCCCAGCCACCCTTCCCCTCCCTATTCCTAGTATGAATGAGTTACAAAAAGTCATTTAAAACAAAATGATTGAGTTTTTTTGGATCTGATAGACAGGAACAGCTAATCCTGTTAGAAACTTGGCTCCTGCTTCTGCCATTATGCATTCACAAAAGCTCCTGCTATGTGCTCAGTCACAATTTTCTGGCTCCCATTTTTGACTTTTTTTATTTCAATATACATTACTCCTTTTTTCCCCCTTAAACTGCCAACATTCTGGTCAAAACCTGAATCATTGCTCAATCTCTGTTGTTATAATTGGATGTTAATACAGCGGCAGGATTTATTCAGTCTGATGGACTAAGTTAATTTAAATGTACAAAAAGGCATCTTAAGTAGCCAATTTCCTTCCCAACAGTCAAAAGATACATTTCCAAAACACTGAACAGTGGCTCTGTCAAGCCATGTGGGTTCTGTGAATGCTGCTATCTTTCAAGGCTCAGCCAGCCCCACAAAACTGCAGGAAGATTAAGAGTGGAGCTGATTTGATTTCAAAGCCCTGAATAGAGTGTTCATGATAATACAGTTTATTAAATAGAGGAAGGCAAAAAACCACCTGAAGGAAGCACAGGTTGAAGCACTTCTGCAGCTTTATAAGAGTCAGTGAGGGTGTTCAATCACCTGCACAGCATCCCAAGATGCTGATTCTATTCTGGCCTGAATTATGGACAAAGGGACTTGGATTTCCTCTGTCATGTTTGATATCCTGGGCCTTATTACCTGATCTACAGACCCAGTAAAAAAAGCAGGAACAGGGAAAAGCAAAGCCTAGAGAGGGTAAATAAATAAAAATTATATATCTATAAATAAAAAATAAAATAAAATAACTATTAAATAAAATATTTTACTATTAACATCAATATAATTTATTAATATTAATAATTTATAAAATAAAACAAAATAATAGACATAATAAATTTTTTTTATTATTATTGTTGTTGTTGTTACTATTATATATCTCACCAGGGTAAATAAAAAAAATTAAACTTTATAAATAAAAAATAAAATAAAATACATTCTTAAATAAAATAATTTATTCATATCAATATTAATTTATTTTATTAATATTAATAATTTATTAAAGAAAATAAAAATTAAATAAAATAAATTATTAGTATTATTATTATTATATCTCACCAGGGTAAGTAAATAAAAATTAATCTCTATAAATAAAAAATAAAATAAAATACATTATTAAATAAAATAATTTATTCATATCAATATTAATATATTTTATTAACATTAATATTTTATTAAATAAAATAAAAATTAAATAAATTAATCGTATTACTACTAGTACTAGTATTAGTACTATTATATCTTACCAGGGCAAATAAGTATTAAAAAAATAAATAAAAATTATCTATTTACCCTGGTGAGAAACCCTGAAAAACTGCAGGAAGATTAGGAGTGGAGCTGATTTGATCTCAAAGCCCTGAGTAGAGTGTTCATGATAATACAGTTTATTCAATAGAGGAAGGCAAAAAAAATATATTTAAATTTATATTTATATTCATTTAGATTTATATATCATCAGGGTAAATAAATAATTTTTATTTATTTACCCTGGTGAGAAACAGGTCTCCCAGACAGGGAGATGTCAGACTGCTGGGAGGGGAGCTGGGTGTGATCCCAGCCTGTCACTTCTGCAGGATAAGCACATAACCTTCCAGTCCCACTGGGACAGGGAATGTCATTTCTCATCAGACCCCTCCAAGCTCTGCCTCTTCATTGCAGCTCTTTTCCCAGTAAATCCATGCTTACATCCTTGGAAAACTGGGGGGGGGTTTAATTAAGGGTGTTAATTGGAAGCAGCAGTAGCTGTCAAGGACAAATGACACAATAATTAAAGTGGGGGTCAGTGTCCTGCTGTGTGGCAGGATAAATTACCTGATCAAATATCCTTGCTCACCCCTAACTCCAGTTGTGTGTTTGCTGTTCCTCCTCCTCCTCCTCTCCTGTCTCTGTTCTGGCCACCTTTGGTGAGAGATTTCTCCACTCTGCCAGAGTAAATCCCCACTCACAACCACACAGCACTCACACCAACAGAGGCACACCAAGAAGATGAAAAGATGAACAGAATGATTTGGTGCCCACAGCCTCTGTGGCAACAGCTCCAGGAAGCTTTGAGGTGAGGCTGAGTGCTGGCAGCTCCCCTCAGAAGCTCTCAGGATGAGATTGCTGCTCCTGCAGCAGAGAAATTGGCTTTGCACACCTTGCAGGGCAGCTCTTCTCTTCATCCACCCCTTGGCAGGACCCTGCCCTGCAGCTGGCTCAGAAAACCCCTCAGATCAGGGGTTTTCTATGTAAACCATGCTGGGCTGCATTTCTGATCTATCAGGTCTGTCAGTCTTGCAGCTTGTAGGGAACAGCTTTGTCGTGGCAGGTGTGAAAAGGGAGGGCTCTGCCTTCTCACTAAACTCTGTCTGCAACATCAGAGTCCAATTCTGAGCTAGGAACTCGTGCTCTGTTGAAGGAGAGACCTTTTGCAGGGCAGGATTTGTCTGCTCTCTGTTTCAGATGTCAAGCAGGGATGAGATAAATCACACCCTGGATGTTTCTGTGGCTGTTCAGTGAATAGAAAGGACAGCCAGGTCAGGTGGAGACACAATGTACACCACAGTCACTGGGTGAGGTGACTCCCACACCAATGCCACACTTCATTTTCTGCTCTTCTTCAAATTTTTGTCACTGAGAGCAATCCTCAGATATGTTCAGGCCTCTCCTCTTCCTAATCACAGCACCAGAATAATAGAATTTTGTGTCACAACATAAAATATATTTTCTTTAATTTCCTGGGGAGTGCTGCAGGAAATCCCCCATGTTCCACAGCTTGAGAACCATTGCAGAACTCCAAAACCCCTGTGTGGTGACAGGGGTTTGAGCAAGAACCTTTCCCCATCTGCTCTGTCACAGCTCTCACACCAACCTCATCCCTGCTGTATTTACAAGGGAACAGACAGATAACAAAGATTATCTCAGTCCTTTTCTTAAAGGTTTTGCAAGTTCTCAGTTTTCCCTGCTCAGCCTCTGCCCTGTGCTGTCCCTTCTTCAAATTCCTCCTCTCCTGGTGACTCCTCTCTCAAAAACATCACTCCAGGAGGAGCAGGGACACAGAATCCTGCTGGGACCTTGGTTGGCATCCTGGGGGCTGAAAAGTATGGGAATCCACAAAATTAGAGGGTTTTGGGAAAGCTGCAAAAGGCAGCCTCAGAGACAGCAGAACTGTGATTAGAGCTAAGCAGAAGCCATGAGATTGGTCAGCAGGAAAATTATTTAAAAAGTAGAAAAGCAAGGACAAATAGAACAATGGTCTGTGTATTGGTGCTTGTCTAAAATAACTCCCTAAGCTGCAGAAAAGTTTATCTAGTGAGATATTAGGAAGTTTGAAGCTTAATGATGGAGCTCTGAACATTGTGTTTAAGGCTCACAAGCAGGAATTGGATTTGAAATAAGCCAGCATTGTTTAACCAAAGGTACCTGTGCTTACAGTGGTTGGATGGAACTGCTGTCAATGTGCTTTGGCTTTGTGGGATTGGTCACAAAACTGTTAAAGTGAGCTGTAACATTGAGTTCTGTGTCTGCTGCCTGGGATGGAAGCTGCTGGCATCTTCCCATTGTCATAGCCATGGAATGAGGCTGATGCTGAAAAACAAAACAGCTCAAGGCACGTTCCCAGCAGCCCTGTCCTGTTTGTGATTTGTACAGAAACCCCAGCCAGAGATAGAAAACTGTTTCACACACTCAGAGGTTTCAGTTCAGATTTCCACCAAATTCACCCATTTTTCCCTTACCCAAGGCTGCACACCCCTTCCTCAGCTGGGATCGCATCCCATTAGCACAAGGCAGGGAAATCTTTAAATATCCTTGGAAAAATCAGAGTTCACCAGCTCAGAAGCATGGAAGGAGAGAGAGGTGATTTTACCCCGACCTGCTGAAACCAACCACCTTCTTCCCCACCCTACAAACCATCAGCTCTGCCTGATTTCCCCTGCCTGCACCACTCCATCGTTGTTTCTCCCTGCTTCATCCAGGTACCTTCACACTCCCCCTGCCTTGTTTACACTAAATCTTGATCCCCTGGTCAAGTGTTTCACTCTGTAAACTGTGAAACAAATGAGGTTTGGCTAAACATTTGTGTTCAAAAGCCTTCAAAAAAAGAGATTCGTGTCACAATTAATGCAGGGCCAGCCCAGGCTTAATGAGAGCTGGTGCCTGTGTGGCCACTGGAGCGTGGCTGCTGAGCAAGGGAGAGGTTGTTACCCAGGCTCCAAAAAGGCTATAAATAGATTTAATTGGGACCTCTGAAGGAATTCATGCCACTTCAATGGGTTTGTCAAAGCTCAGCATCCCTTGAAGGCTCTTGGTGCAGGCTTGGAAAGTTAAAAATCACAGGGAGAGGTTAGGAGCTGTTTCTGCTGGTGGTGGTGCTTTGCAGGTCATGTTGTTCTTTCCAGATGTTCCCACCACAGAATCAGAGAAAGACTTGAGTTGGAAGGGATCTTAAAGGTCATCTGGCTCCAACACCCCATCATGGGAGGGGATCCTTAGCCTCAGTTATCAGTGAGCATCTTCCTGTAGAATAATTCCCCTCAGCAGCCCTCTCAGGTATCTCATTGTGTCCATTCCCATCTATTCAGTGCTGTCACCACTGCAAATTCCATCTTTACACATTTAATATTGTCAGAACCCAAAACATTCCTCTGACTGCCCTAGAAGACTCCAGACCCTGCCAGGGGGCTCAGAGACCTTGGCACGGAGTCACAAACACCTGTGCCTTTGATTTTAGCCCATGGAAACAATTACCAACTTTGTGTGAGGAGTTACAAGCCACAAGAGTTTGAGTAGAATGATAGTGAATTTGTCACAGGGTGAAAAAGTAGAATTTTAGGGATTTAGAATAGAAGTTCAAGAAGCTAGATAGAAGAATCTGTGTCCTGTCCTTCTTCTTCTTCTTGTCCTCCATCTTCTGCTGCGATGGTGACACTTTTTAATTAGTTTAGAGTAGAGACAGACTGTCTAACATAGGTGATAGGTACTGGAAAATTATTGTAAATAAAGTACACGTAGTTCTTAGTATAAAAAGCCAACACCACCCCAAGGGCAGGGACTGTGCCACAACCCAACCTGCTGGACAGATCTCCACAAGTCCAAAAAAGAATGTATTACATGAGAGAAAATAAACAACCTTAAAAGCCATAGCTGAAGAATCTCAACTTCTTCTTCAGTTATGGGGCTAAAAAAAAGACTCTTTAATACCTTGGGAGCCATTTCAATGACACAAAACCCGTAAAATATCTCCCTGGGCTATGAAGTTCCATCCTCATCCTCATCTAAGAGCCTGTAGGAGCTTTGCCTCCTCTTTCTGCCCTGGCACCCTGACCCTGTCCCAGGTTTCTGGCTCCACCACTCCTGACCCAGGCAGTTCCTGAAGGACTGTGTTGATCCAATTCCCTAGTGCAGGATGCAGCCCCTGCCAGCACTACCAGGCTACAGGAACTGGGGCAGTTTGATAAATGCCCCTTTTTCAGTTACAATCAAATTTTAAATCCCCCATAATAACACACAAGAAGAGCTGTGCTGGCTGGGGCCAACACCCCAAAATCCCAGTTCCATCAGCCATGGCCTGGAAGAATAAGACCAAAGTAAACACATTTATGTCCCCAGCAGCTGCCCAGCTTTTGGCTATTTCCATTCAGGAGAACTTCTGTATTTTGTCTGTTTCTCCATCATAATCCCAAGAGCTATTTCTTTATTTATTTATTATTCTGCTTTATCATTGAAATTGCATTGTTGCATCCACAGCATGCTTTGCCAGGGATTTTCACAGATCCACAGAGCTCCACTTGCTTGAAGGAATCACCTGCTTTCATTTGTTCAGGGCTTGATTTTTCAACAGTTTAATTTCATGCCCTGTAATTCTTGTATTTGCAGAGGTGTTGAGCAGTCAGCCCCCATCCATCCCCTCCTGCCACTCCTGAGTTTCACAATGTCTCCATGTACCCCAGCTCAGCTCCCTCAAGGCTGAGGAGCCCCTGCTTCTCCAGTCACCTCCCACATGGAAACCACCCTGCACCTCAGATCAGATTAAGGTGAAGAATCATTAATGATCATTAAGGTGGGAAAAGCCCTCCAAGGTCATGGAGCCCAACCCAGCCCTGCCAAGGCCACCACTGATGTGTCCCCAGGTGCCACATCCACAGGGCTTTGGAGCATTTCCAGGGATGGTGGTTCCACCACTGCTCTGGGCAGTCTGTTCCAAAGCCTGACCACCCTTTCCATGAATAAGTTTTCCTGAATTTCCAATCTAAACATCCCCTGGTACAACCTGAGGTTGTTTCATCTTGTTCCTGTTCCCTGGAGCAGAACCTGACCCCATCCTGGCTGTCCCCTCCTGTCAGGGACTTGTGCAGAGCCACAAGGTCCCCCCTGAGCCTCCTTTTCTCCCCTTTCCCAGCTCCCTCAGCTTCTTCTCATCAGACTTCTACTCATCCTTTCTCTTTTAACCATTTATTCACCCTTTTTAGCCACATGTTGGGCAAAAGGAGAGGCTACATGGTGGTCACCTCTTTGTAGCCTTCACCATCTTGTCCCCTCACTCTCAGGCCCTTATTTCACCAAAAGCTATTAAATCACTTACTAAATCACTGCCTTTAGCAGGGTTTGAGTACAGAGGTGTCCACATCCCTCAGGCTCATCCCAGGTGACAAACACAGCACATCAGGGTGACCTGTGACTGTTTTATCAGAGGCAGGTAGCTCATAAATCTTGACTGCTTTTAGAGTGAGTGTTCAGTGGCACGGATCTTCACACAGCTCCTCAGAGCCCACATTTCTTGCCACAAAAAGGGGCATTTGGATTGCTCCCAGACAGCCTCACACACACCCCACCCCAAATTTTCTCCCCCTATCACTACCCCCTCTCCTTTCACACATCACTCTCCAAGCAGTGTGCTCAAATCTCTCCGACAGGAGCTCCACAGGCAGCATCAATCAGAGTGATAACATCAGCTGGAGAGTTCTGAGGTCACACTGCTTAATCTGCAGCCCAGAATCTTCAGATGTGAGGCAGGCAGCGCCGTGATAACGTTTGCTTGCAGCTGTTCCTGAGCAAACACACACCAACAGCCCCAAAATTGGGGTTTTCAGGGCTATCACAGCACCTCTGCCTCTGCAGAGCTCTCACCACCAGCAGCCTTCCTGAGGGTTTCACTCAAGAGCTAAGCAGGATTCAGGGAGAAGATGTGAAAATTCCCAAACCTTTAAATGCATGTGTCAGTTTATCAAAGGAGAGAAAAGCAGACAGCACTCCCTGCTCAGCTGGCACCTGTGGGATCCCTCAAGGTTTGGGGGGTAATCAGTGCTACCAAAGGGGCAGTGGCCAGGCAGAGATGCAGGCCACAATTTTAGGGCACATCCATTTGTCTTTAGATATCCCTGCTGATTGTTTTGACGTGGAATTAGAGGGAAGAAAATACCAGCAAAGCCCAGCTCTGTTGAGAAGGATGAAAATTTGACAAGAAGGCCTCACAGATATGTGTGCTTAGCAGAAAGATTTTTAAATGTGGAGTCTGATGAAGGAATAGAGATGGAAGCAAGTTTTGATATAGAAGAAAAGAATTGCTGAGCCAGCCTTACTGGATAACCAAGGAGGCAAAGGGTGTGTTAGTTAGAAGGGGTTTTATGGCTTAGAGCAAAGGATAAACCCACCCCAAACAAGAAGATGTTTATACCAAGCACAAAGATAGCACAGGCAAACAAGGCAGCAAATGGTGCAAGTAGAAAAAAGGTCTCAGAATTTTCCACTGCAAGAAAACCGAAAAACAACTTCTAGCTGAAACTGTAATGCACTGACTTTTAGTGATTGGAGAACAGTGACATGAATATGGTAATTACAGAAGTTATGATAGGCTGTAGACAAAAGTTAAGGTATAGATTGGTTCTACTGTATTGAGATGCTCAGCAAAGAAAAGTCTATAATGCATTGTAGCCAAAACCAAAGGGGCTCCAGGCCTACCTGCAGCTGGAGCTGACAGCTGTGGGCACAGCTCTGTCACCCACCACCCTGGGCTGCTGTGACACCTTGGGTACAATAAACTGCATTTTGGATACAATAAACTGCATTTTGGAGAGCCCCTGGAGTCCCACATCTCTCATTTAGGCTCTTACACAGCTCCTTCTCTGGGTGATTTTAACTCGCAAAGGGGGCTTCAAATGCAGAATTCCTACTGAGTGCAGCAAGGGTTGCTAATCACTCACACCACTAAAAGCTTGCACATGCTTTACTTTTCTTGTGAATTCATCAGGCTTTGGCTTCCAACCACTGATCTTTATTTTGGTTTTCTCTTCCAGGTTGTAAAGCCCTTTAACATGCTGTTTTCACCCCATGAAGATGCTCAGAGATCCTGATCAAGTTATCCCTCAACATTCCGAGTGATAAATTAACACTGAGATGCTTTCAAATGCCATGAGGCCCTGCCCACTTCCTACAAATAATTTTTGTGGTTCTTTAGTCCTGCTTTTCCCACCTGGCCACAGAGCATGACTACAGCTCTCCCACTCTCCTCAAAGTGCAGGATGATGTCAACCTGCTTCTACAACAGGCCAGATGAGGGAAAAACCCTTTGGAAGGATGTGAAGAAATGGGCCCCTCATCCATTTCAGTCTCCCAGTCCCCAGCCTGACCTAAATTCCTTCCTGTGACACAGCAAAGTTTGTGTTTGTTTTGTCTGAGGGAGCCAAAGTGGCCCAACCTCTGTGCCCTGGTGGTGGTTAATGCTGAGCTAATCATTGTTCCACTGAATATTTTATCAGTGGGATTTAATATCAACTTCCTGCTCATTCAGGAAAGTTTTCTATAGATTTGGGCCCAGTATTGATCCCTGGAGAATACTACTAGGAAAACCCTGAGGCTCTTTGAGAACTGCCAAGTTTTAAGCCACTTCAGAGATCTCTTCATGCTATTTTTAGGGTTTTGGGGCTTTTTTTTTGTAAATGGGAACAGGCTGTGGAGTTGTCTCAAGCACTGTGTGGAAAGGTAAAGACAGGGCATCCACAAAGAAAACTTCATTATTTCCTTCCAGAATGGATCACCTATTTCCTCACAGATTGACAAATATCCTATTTTTCATAAAATCATACAGCCCAGATGTCATTTGGCCCAAATCAGGAGCTCCAGATTTATTCAACATTCTTTAATATTGCCCCTTCTAGCCCTCAGTAATCCTTAGAATGGGAGGCTGGATGCTCCTAAATCATGAATGAAGTCCCCAGCATTTTAGATGTAGGATAACTCAGGTCTCAGGTGTGCAAGGTCATCCTCAGAAGAGCCATGCATTAACCAGTGCCTGTTTATTGCAGCTTTACGCCTAAATTCCCTGCTGAAGAGCCCAAAGTTACGCAGGATCAACCTGGGAAACCTGTGGAGTTGTAAAACCCTCCTGACTCCAGGTAATAACCCCAAATTTAGGCCTCTGCACCATCCCCGAGCTTGTACAGCAGCACACAAGGTTCTCATTCCTCCAATTAGTTTCATTTGTACCCTGGTGAGTTTTTTCGCATTCCTCCCCAGCCAAAGCAGAAAGACGAGACTCCCACCGCACCTTTCTTTTTATGGAGCGACAGACCCGGCGCCCAGATTTCCTGGGGAAAGAAACAGCTGCCATGAGGCTCTGCAGAGAAACAGAACTTTTGTCCCTGCAGGGAACTATTCAAATTTGATTTGAGGCACGGCTTTGGTGCTGTATATAACAGGGAGATCCCGTTTCAGCTCCTCCAGCCAAGCCCTGAGTTCACAAAAGGCACCGTGCAGGGAGGCAGGGACGGGGATGGTGTTCTTGGATGCCAAATGGCATCTGGGCAGTATGATTTTAGGAAAAAAATAGCATATTTGTCAATCTGTAAGGAAATAGGTGATCCATTCTGGAAGGAAATAATGAAGTTTTCTTTGTTGTCCTACATCTACAATTCTGGGGGCTACATTCATGATTTAGGAGCATTTAGCCTCCTGCCCTACTGATTCCTGAGGGCTATAAGGGGCAATATTAAAGAATGTTGAGTAAATCTGGAGCTCCTGATTTGGACCAAATGACATCTGGGCAGTATGATTTTAGGGAAAAATAGCATATTTGTCAATCTGTAAGGAAATAGGTGATCCATTCTGGAAGGAAATAATGAAGTTTTCTTTGTGGATGCCCTGTCTTTACCTTTCCACACAGTGCTTGAGAAAACTCCATAGCCTGTTCCCATTAAAAAAAAAAAAAGTCCCAAACCCTAAAAATAGCATGAAGAGATCTCTGAAATGGCTTAATACTTGGTAGCTCTCAAAGAGCCTGAGGGTTTTCCTAGTAGTATTCTCCAGGGATCAATACTGAGCCCAAACCTATTGAAAACTTTCATGAACCAGGTGAACGCTGCCAGCTGGCCTGTGCACAAAGCACAGAGACCCAAGAGACCCCACAAAGGCCCTGCCAGCTCCATCCAGGTGGTTCCCAAAGTGGCATCCTGAATGAGAGCGGGATTATCCTGCTAAGGGACCCTAAAGGAGCCCTCCACCTCAAAGATCAAAGGCACGCTGGCTCCAGGGCTCTGGTTACACCTGCCTCCCTTACAATAGGGTTTGGGCTGGGGGATTTGCTCAGGTGCATTTCACAGTGCTCACCAAAAGAAAAAAAAACCAAATAATACAACTCCTACATACCCTTTTGTCCCTGGTCACAAAGGAGGGAGCTGTGCTTGGCTTGTTGTGCAAGGGGACAGAAAGGAGAGCAAGGAGCAGTGCCAGGTGCTCAGAGAGCACCTCTGAAACACAAGACACCCTGTGCAGCTCAAAGGACTTTCTCCTGCCCTCCACCTCCAGCAGATGGGAGGGCAAAGCTTCCTCACTGCCCCAGCACCTCCCTGCAGGGCTGGCTCACAGGCAGGTGACATTTCTGCCTCCTGGCAGGACACTAACCTGAACCCCTTTATCCATGTCTCACCCTCACCCCAAAAAGAAGCAAGTGGCTTCAAAGAGTTTGGAGTCTCCTGAACCCCTTAATCTGTGTCTCACCCCCATCCCAAAAAAGAAACCAGTGGCTTCAAAGAGTTTGGAGTCCCTTGGACCCCTTTATTCATGTCTAACCCACATCCCAGAAAGAAGCCAGTGGTTTCCAAGAATTTGGAGTCTCCTGAACCCCTTTATCCATGTCTCACCCTTATGCCAAAAAAGAAGCCAATGGCTTCAAAGAGTTTGGAGTCTCCTGAACTCCTTTATCCCCAAAAGAAGCCAGTGGTTTCAAAGAATTTGGAGTCTCCTGAACCCCTTTATCCCTGTCTCACCCTCATCCCAAAAAGAAGCCAATGGCTTCCAAGAGTTTGGAGTCTCCTTGCAGAGCTCAGGGCACTTGGCTTCTCCATCTCAGTAGCAGAGGTGACCTTCTCATTGCTGCTCTTTACTCCTCCTTTTCTCCAGCCAATGCACACACACTCACAACAGAGCCAGTGCTCCTCACCTGTGGCTCTCAGCCCCTTCTAGGAAGGGAACAGGGAATAAAAAACATCAGGGATGAGCAGAAAGCCAGGCCTAGCACTGAAGTGGCTGCCTGAAGGTCAAACACACTCATCCTTTGATTGGCATGAGAATTGACACCAGTTTTATTAAAGCAATCTGGCCACTGAATAAATGCTGCTGTGGCCACACATGGCCTGGCTAAGAAACCCTCTGATGCACAGACTGGCTGAAGTGCAGGGAAGCTGGGCAAGCTGAGATCCCTTCTCCTGAGCTCTGGACACTGCCCTGGCCTCCTTCCAGCCACAACAGGCTTGTGGCATGCACAGGATCAGCAGAGGTGCTGATTGTGAAAAATGTGTATTTTATGATTGGCTAAAAATGTGTATTTTATGATTGGCTTTTCGCAAATATTAAAATGAATATTATATGTGTTGTGTTAGAAAGTGATGCTGTATTAATTCTCTTAAGTAGTGTGTTAAATATAGTTTTAGGTTATAACAAAATGTTAAAATAGAAACTATGCTATGTAGGATACTTTTTTTCCTAAAGAAAGGACTCACAGTGAGATAGCAGCCACAGGACATCTGAATCTTTCAGAGAAAGAGAATTTATTGCCCCATTATCAGGAGAAATGAACTTCTTCCTGCCTCATTTGGGCAGGATGATGCCATCAGGCTTCAGAGGAAGAAGTTGACACTGCCCAGACAGAATCCTGTGTTTGAATGGAATTTATGCATCATGTATGAGGTGTATGAATATGCAACAGGCTGTTGTTTTTAAGGGTTAATCCTCTGTTAACGTGGGTCCTTTTTCGGGCTTATTTTGCCCAGGAAGGGTACCTGGACATCAGTAACTCTTTGTTTCTATTGTTTCATATTGTCCTAATCCAAATTGTCAAAATTTTTATTACTCTAATTATATTGCTATTTTTATAACCATTTTATTACTATTAAACTTTTAAAATTTTAAAACCAAGTGATTGGTGTTTTTCACACTGATGATCCCCAATCCCATTTTCTGTCTGACTGTCCATACCTCTTTGTTTCTATTGTCTCATATTGTCCTAATCCATGTTGTCCAGATTATTATTTCTCTAATTACATTGCTATTTCTATAACCATTTTATTACTATTAAACTTTTAAAATTTTAAAACCAAGTGATTGGTGTTTTTCACACTGATGATCCCCAATCCCATTGTCTGTCTGACTGTCCATACCTCTTTGTTTCTATTGTTTCATATTGTCCTAATCCAAATTGTCCAGATTATTATTACTCTAATTACATTGCTATTTCTATAACCATTTTATTACTATTAAACTTTTAAAATTTTAAAACCAAGTGATTGGTGTTTTTCACACTGATGACCCTCAATCCCACTGTCTGTCTGACTGTCCATACCTCTTTGTTTCTATTGTCTCATATTGTCCTAATCCTAACTGTCCAAATTATTATTTCTCTAATTATATTGCTATTTTTATAATTATATTGCTATTTTTATAACCATTTTATAACTATTAAACTTTTAAAATTTTGAAACTGATTGGTGTTTTTCCAACTGATGACCCCCAATCCCACTCCTCCTGTGCACACCCCCAGCCTGGCAGCCAGCTCACGGTGTTTGTAAGCCCTGTCAGGTTTATACAGCACAGCAGAGGGGCTGTGGGGAACATTTCTTTTATTTCTCAGATTCCATTTCACACCAGTGAACCATAAAATTATAACCACAGCTTTTCCCCGGCCTGTTACGGATCTGTGACATCTGTCTGTCTGTCTCCCTCCTACCCACACGGGTGCAGCCTGGTGGCAATAATGGATGTCCTGAAGGAGCAATTTCACCTCTGCTTCCCCAGGATTACAGGCTGCCTCTTCCCAAAGCAGCAATCCCTGCCCCTGGTTTATTAACCCAACAGCAGGCGTGGAGAAAAGCCCTCACCCGGCACAGGCAGGAGAGTGGTTTCCTCAGCATTTATGGAGAGCAGGAAATTAGGGATGTGTTATCAAGCCAGATGAGGATCAGGTTCAAATCTCACCAAAATAATGGGTGAGGAGGAGAGTTTGCTTCCAGCTATCTGGGATTTTACCTAAGGAGAGCTGTACATGTCCTGCTTTAATGCCAGGAGTTACAATATCACCTTTTTGGCTCACGTTTCAGGGAAACATAAGAGTTCATGCTCCTGTTCCTTTATCTCCTCCAGAGGACACACAGATTTTATAGGTGTTTGTCCCAAAAGGAGGTGAAGGGAAAGTGAGGTTTAACACTTATTTTATTTCTTGTTTCAGCCATCACTCCCTGAATCAGCAACTCCAAACATCCTTTCCTGTCTGAAGATCTTATTTATATCTTTGCAAACAGAAATAGTCTGGGAAGAAAGGAATACAAGCCAGGTAGGAGCCCAGCTCTAATCCCTCCCTGGCCAGAGACCCTTCATTTAGAATTTATTTAATCTCCAATTCCCTCCATGCAGCCAAAGCATCTCTGAAATGGACACAAACCCCACCCAGGACAATTTCTGCCCATTCCTTATGAAGAGAGGTGGGATAAATCCTTCCCCATGCACAGCAAGATTAGATCCTATTTGCAGCTCCCAAGGATGCTGTGAAGCTCCAGGACTGCTGGGATTGCCTGGTGCTAATGGGAGATGTTTAGAAAAGCATGTTCTGAATCCCTGGAAACATTTAGCTCAGCTCAGTTTGTTTTCCTAAAAGATATGAAATATTGCTGAGCTGAGGGCTCAGAGCAGACATCTCCCCGAGGAGCTCTGTGACCTGAGTTATGCAGATCACATTAGACAATCACACCAGTCTCTTTTTGCTTTCAATCCCATGAATTTATAACTAGTCACCAAATAGTTCCAACCATAATTGTCAGCCTGGGCTGAAAAGAGCTTAGCTAGGCACACAGGCTTTATGTGAAGTGAAAAGGGGTTTTTTTATTATTATTATTGTTATTTTTATTTTTATTGCAGACGGGTTTCGTCTCGCTCAGCTTTAAACTCCATTTTCTCCATCAAGATGCAGATTTCACAAGACAAGTTGCCTGACCCTGTGACCAGGCCTGTAATGGGACTGGGACAGTAATTGCCATATTTGCCAGACAAGGATGAATTGCCTCTTCCAGATGAGCCACACAGACAGCAGAAATGAAGTTTATCATCGCCCTAGATGTGTTTTGTTTTCTGCTGATGCATAAACATCCCAGCAATTAGCTTGCTGTGTTAGGGGCTCCCTTTTCCACCTCATTTTCCTGTTTATGTCAGAGGTCTTGTGGGCTATTGACAGCACAGGCTTTTAAGACAATTCACAGGGAAATAAAGAGTGGTCAGACATTGGAGCCTGCCCACAAGAATCACATCCTTGGAAGTGTTCAAAATCACCTGGATGTGGCACTTGGGGACAGGGCTCAGTGTTTGCCTTGCAGTGCTGGGTTAGTGGTTGGTCTTGATGATCTTGGAGGGTTTTTTCCAAGCCTGAACAATTCTGTGATTCTATGGCAATACCAGAAAAACTCCTCAAATATTAGTGCACGAATCTGAATTCTTTGTTGTTTTGGAATCTCTCGCAGATTTAGAGCATTTGTGATGCTGGAAACTGGGAAAAAGGAGGATGTTGGCTGGTGGTGTAAAAGATTATTTACCAAGATGAGAGTAATTAATTCAATTCCCACCTAATTAGACCAGGGTTTCAAAAAACACCCCAGTCTTTTCCTACTGATTTCACAGAATCCAAGGATGGTTTAGATGGGAAGGAACCTTCAAGCTCATCCAGTCCCACCCCCTGCAATGGGCAGGGACACCTCCCACTATCCCAGGCTGCTCCAAGCCCCATCCAACCTGGCCTTGGACATTCCAGGGATTCAGAGGCAGCCCAAATTTCTCATTTCCTCCAAGATGTTGGTCTGTAGCATCAGTGAAACCATCATTGGTAGTTCCTACAACTTGACCACATCTGAATCCCTAACTTCAAATTCAGAGTAGCCCATGAAAAATCATCAAAATTGGTTTTTTTGAATGTACACTGAACAGTTCCCCCCAGATCATGTCTGCAGAAATCATAATCCTTTCATAAAAGAATCTAATTGATTCATTATCCTATGACTCCAGTAAAATTCCATTTCACCGGAACATTTAGTCATAGTTTAGAATTAACTTCTCCATTTCCTTGGCTTTGTTTGTGGTTTTTAATTTATTTTTTTTCATACAATTTGTCAGGCAGAAGTTGATGCATGGCCCTCCTTGCAAAGGATAGCTCAGAGACCAATTAGTCAACCCAGGGATGGGCAAGCTCCTCCTAACACAACTGCAGGACTGCCACAAAATGGCAGCTGAACAAAGATCTATCTAGCTTTTAAAAATATTAACCTTTTTATGGACACTGCCATCTATCAGGGGGTTTATCCTCTGAGTGACAAGGTGGGGGAAGCCAAAAGCTGAGCTAAAGGCCACCAGCTCCCCCATCACCCCACAGATGGGGAGCAAATGCCCTGGGGTGCTTTTAGGCATAAAGGCTCACTAAGAAACCATTTTAGCAAAATAACTGAGATTAAAGCGTGATTTAGAAGTACAATTTATATCAAATGCTTCCTTAATTATTTAGAAATTGACAGATTTAATAAAAACTAATATCCAGCCCTCTCCATCTCCTGCTTCTGCTGTCAGCTCCAGTGAGATGCTTCATAAAAGGGGTAAGTATCCTATAAAAGCCAGGGCCTTGTATTGGGTATCTGTATTTTCTAGCACCTAGAGAATGCTTTATAATCTGAATAATTTAAGTC
This sequence comes from Zonotrichia leucophrys gambelii, assembly GCF_028769735.1. NCBI lineage: Eukaryota > Metazoa > Chordata > Aves > Passeriformes > Passerellidae > Zonotrichia > Zonotrichia leucophrys. Next base: position 69,847,057 of record NC_088170.1, read on the forward strand.
CTCTAAATGTCTAGGCAGTTAATATTTTTTAAATTAAAAATCACATTAAAGCATTAAGCTGCAAAATGTTTAAATTTTTTTGGAGGTTTTTGTTTTTTGGTTATTTTTAATGCTTTTGCTTGCAAATGCATTGGCAGGAATGTTGTTTAGAGTGAAAGAATGAGGACTAAAACATAAATAACCACCTCAGTCCTTGTCCTGGGGAAATTCTGTCCAACAATGGAGAGAATCATTGCCAGGACCCACTGCAAGGGCTAAAAATTAAACTTCCATGGGGAGATGCTGCTTTACAGAATTCAGTCCACTGAGCCCTGACAGATTGCAAGGAGCTGTTTTTAGGCTCAGCACATCAGAGAGGAGGCAAAAAAACTTGTAATTTGCAAGTTGTGCACCTGAACTTAGAAATGCTGAGCTGGTTTTGGAGCAATAAGAATAATCTTTTTTTCCAAAATAAACCTTTCCCCCCAGAAAGGAATTAGAGGATCAGGAGTTCTGCTGGAAATATCTGTGGTAGCAATTTATCTGGGACAGCTGGAGGGGTGGGAGGTGGGAAGAACTTGGACCCAAAGCACAGGAGATGAAGGGTCTGATGCAGAATAATCCTCCAGAGATCATAATTTGGATAAATATATATGAGCCAGCATTAATAAGTCATTAATGAGTAGAAGTCTGGGAGATCTCTCTGCAGAACCTGTCCCTGTTACAAGAGATCACTGAAATCCTGGGTTGCACGTCCTGAGAGGCAGAAATGGTGAGTGAGGACAGGTCATTTTCACCTTTCATGAGAGCAAGAGATGCTCTTCAAACTGCCCATCAAAAGGAAGGAAATTAAACCTCTCCTGGTTGTTACAGAATTCCCAGGCTTGGGAAACAAAGCTGAATTCCCAGAGCATCCTTGAGCTCCCCTGGCTGCTGGATGTTGATAAGCTCAGGGCAAACTCCATGGATTATTGGGAAAGGAGGGGGGTCAGAGTGCAGCTCCACCTTTAACAAACTGGTTTGGTTTTCAGTTTTTACCTTTTCTGCTTTGTTTTTCTCCAGGTCCCTGCAGCCACCAATCAGGACTGGCAGCTGGAATCTGCTCAGTGCTGTTTGTGGGGCAGGATCTCACCTGGAGCTCAGGCTTGGGGAGCTGTTTCCTCCTTTTTAGAGGTTAAAAGCATTGGCCTTAAAGGAGGGATTTGTTAGAGAAGCTGCTCTGCTCTTTTCCCCTCAATTTTTTCTTTTTTTCAGTTAAACTTTAAGGAAAGGCTGAGGATTGCAAATGTGATATTTGGCTAGGAAGGATTCTAGCACGAGGAACCACAACTCTTCCTCTTGGTTTGAAAAGACCAGTCTATTTAAGGTTCAAACCCATCTGTTGCTCCATCCCCAGTGCAGCTCCATCCCTTTTGTTGCCTGGCTGCCAGCACAGAGGATGCCACTTTTCCTTCATCTGGCTCAAACCCATGGTGTTGCTGATGGTACAGCACGGATTATTCCCTAAATCTTGCTTGTGTGAGGATGTGACATCTCAACAGAGCTCCCTGCCAATGCTGTGTAAAAAACACTCCCAGATGATGCCACCATCACAGACAGAGACATTTGCCTGGGAAGATGCTGCTGCCTTGGAAAACAGGAAAAGGGCAGGCAAATAAACCTCCTCCTGCTCAGCTCCCTCCTCTAATATTGCCTGCTACCTGCTGGTGTCCTCAAAATTTAACGCCAGCTTCCTAATCAGGGGTATTGTATCTTCCTGAACCCAAAATAATCCCAGATTTGAGTGGCAAAATCTTCATATTCTGGGGTGTGGGGGATCCATTTAATTGTCTCTTACCATGGAGTCATCAAGGTGGGGAAAGACCTCCAAGACCATCAAATCCAACCTTCAATCAAAATACCCCTAGAACCACCAAAACCCACTAAACCATGGGGTGAAGTACCAGATCTGCTCAGTTTTTGAATGTTTCCAGAGGTAGTAAGTCCACCACTGTTTTTGGCAGCCTTTTCCAATGCTTAACCACTCTTTCATTGAAGAAATTTTGTCTAATATTCAACATTAACCTCCCCTGCCGCAACTTGAGGCTGTTTCCTCTCATGCTGTCACTTGTCTGGGAGAAGAGCCTGACCCACCTCACCACAAGATCCTTGTAGGTATTTGTAGGGTGTAATAAAGTCTCCCCTGAGCATCATTTTATGCAGAAAATAATTGGAATTATTCCTTCTGCTCAGCACAAAGCCCCACATCCTTTGCTGATGGTTCCTGGTGCCTGAAGGTGAAGAGTGAATTAAGTCCCAGCTCTCATACTCAGAGCAAAAGCAGAATTACTACTGTGAGTAGGATTTGTGCTACTTCATCTGCATTTCCCACCTGTTTTGAATCAAAAAAGAGGGTTCAGCTGATGAGTGGACATTAATGGCAACCAAAGCCATCAGTGCAAACACGGTTCAGGTGCATGAACTTCAGTTTTGGAGGAAATAAGCACACACACATGAGTGAAGTCAGGAGTAATAACATTTTAGCAGTTCTCAGATGACACAGGAGAACTGCAGAAATGTCAAATCTAACCCCATTATTCAAAAATAGGAGCACGAGATTAGACAAGCAATTATACACCGAGGAGCTTAACATAAATTGTGGGTAAAAATATCAGAAACAATTTTTCAGGATTTAGTGAGGGAAGCACCTTGTAAAGCATAATTGGATTAGAGGAGACAGCCAGCATGGATTTACAAGCAGGAGGTCTTTTTGCTTAACTAACTTGTGGGGAGTTCTTTGAAGCTGCAGCATTACTGCCAAGGTAGGCAAGGGAAATGTAATAGATGTTATGCACTGAGATTTCCCAAAAGCAATTGCACAAGTTGTACAGTGAGATTATCAGCTAATGGAAGCAGCCCTGCTACAAAAGTGGGCTGGCTTGGAAAAATGGCTCAGAAGCAGAAAACAGCCAGTGTGTGGGCTGGCTTGCCATGTTCCCTCTCAACCTCAAAAGGGAGTGATTTAAGTGCTTGGCCTGGGGAAGAAGGAGGTGGAGGGCTCCAGGCTTAGAGATCTCTTGTGCTGGGATTTCAGAGAGCTCGCAGCCCTTTGCAACGTGCACATCTGCCAGCAGAGCTCAGTTTATCAGTGCTCAGGATGGGGACAGCCCAGGGACATCATTCCTCCCCCAGACTGTTCAAAGGCAGCACAGGCTGCTCACAGAAGGAAAAACCAACTGTCCTTGCCCTGAATAAGTGAGGAAATTGAAGCACAAGTAGGAAAAGGTGCTTGAGCTCACCCTGATCAGTGCCAAAAGGAGCACAGATCCCTCTGGCTCAAAGCAGAGGAGGTTTGTGCATATGCAGGGTGGGCACAGCCTGTCCTTGCCACAGGGAGAGAGGAAAGGTTTTGGGATAGATGGATGCTTCAAGGAGTGAGTGGGCAGAGAGGGGGTGGTGGCAGAGCCCTGCAACGGGAGATGCTCTGCTCTCAACCCCCAGCTGTAGCCACAGACAAATTTCATGGAGTCACAGAGAGGTTTGGGTTGGAAAGGACCTCAGAGATCACCCAGTGCCACCCCTGCCATGGCAGGGACACCTTCCACTATCCCAGGTTGCTCCAAGACCTTTCAACCTGGCTTTGGGCACTTCCAGGGATCCAGGGCAGCCACAGCTTCTCTGGGCACCCTGTGCCAGGGCCTGCCCACCCTCACAGCGAGGAATTCCCTCCTAACATCAAATGTAAACCTCTCCTCTTCTAGTTTTAAACCACTTCCTATCAGGACTTGTCCAGCTTTCTTCTAAGCTCCCTTTAAGTACTGAAACGCCACAATAAATTCTGCCCAGAGCTTTCTCTTCTCCAGGCTGGACACCCCCAGCTCTCCCACCTCTGGGCCTGCTCTGAGATCAGTGGATTTCCATCAAGAGGAGGTTAAAGGAGAGGGTGTGAGTGATGGGATTTCAACCACAGCCCCCAAAGCTCATCCCAGGAGCCAGCTGTTCCCTGTGCTCCTTTTCCACTCCATGTCTCAGCAGCAAGCAGGATTTTACTCCCATGCCCAGCTGCTTTTCTTGGCAGCCCTTGGAGCCTCCAGAGCTGATAATGTTGGAACCCAGGTTCTGCCACCCAACAGTGGGATCACTAATTCCCAGGAACTCTGCAAGGCTTTTATGGGATGCCCTGCAGAGCCCAGCCCAGCTCACAGACCTCACCCTGCCTCTCTCCTCCTCCAGCACTGTGTGTCATCCACATCACTCCTCCTGGCATCCTCAATTCCCTGATTCCCTCTTCCCCCTTTCCCCCAGAACATGACCCACGTTTGTTATGGATCATTGTATTTACAAAGCTTAAGCTGAAAATCAATTTTAATTACCAAAATCAGATTGCTGTATCAATAAATCACTTGGGGCCTCTTGGAGACACGGACAGAAGGTTGCACCTGGATGTGAACTGGAGATAATGGCTCATTTTCCCCTGCATTCACTGGACAGTACTAATCAGTGTCATTATCTTTTGTATTAATATGTAAAAGGCTACAAAAGGGACAGGAATAAAACTGGAGCCAGTTTTAAGCAAATAGTGTTGGCTGAAGCTTGATTTACCAGTGACCTCCTGACCAGAGCTTTTAAAAAAATATATATTTAGGATAGTTGTGATTACCCATCACCATTTCTACCAGAGTCAGCCTTACTGGGACATGTGCTACTTCAAGAGATTTTCTTCTTTCTGTTTCCATTTCTTCTTTCTATTCTTTCTATTCTTTCTATTCTTTCTATTCTTTCTATTCTTTCTATTCTTTCTATTCTTTCTATTCTTTCTATTCTATTTTTCAAAACAGACCCAAAGCTAGAAGAGGAAAGAGGCTCCAACCCAGAGGGTGGTTGGGATATGGGGTATCCCAAAAGGTACTTGGCTCCTGTACCATGATAAAGGATAAACTTTTCTTCAGAAGGAACCCAAGGCCCACCCAGTGCCAAACTTCAGGCACCCTTGGAGAAGCCACCAGAGCCAAATCAAGCCTAATTTGACAATTATTATTTGACAATTATTTAGGCACCTTCATGTCCAGATCCACAAAGGGATGTAGACGGTTGCCATCATTGACATCAGAGTGAAGAAAAAGAATAAATAATCTTTTCAGATCAGCCCAGAGCAGAAAGCCATGATCACACCAACTCTCCAAGACAGACACAAGCATTTCACTGCTCTTGTCAGCCCCAGACCCTTTCCCTGGACACTTCTCAGCACTTGGGGCTGAGCCCTTTGGGAATTCATATTATCAGAGCCAAACCCTGGGGATTTATATAAATTTTCATCTCCTGAGGAAAGTCTAATTAAAATAAAAGCTGGAGTTTTGTATTTTTTCCCCTGATGCATAACTGCCAAGGACTTTCTGCATCTTCCCTTGCAAAATTAGACCAAGTGTGAGGAACACTTGGTGAAAAATTGGGGGAAAAATTGTCTTCATAGATCTGTCCAGAAGCACCTGGGAACAGACCCACATTGCCTCATCCATCAGAGTTGTTCTCCCTTGGCTCTCAATTCACCTCTAATGGATACATCAGGCAGGGTACCAGGGAGCAAATAAATAAATAAATTGGAATTTAATGGAATAAATGGTACTCCCATCAGGGCAGAAACAGGAGAAACACAGAAAGCAGTTCCAAAAAGAGAGAGGTGAGAGATGGTGAATTTGAGAAAAGCCCAGAGACTTCCTGCACCCTCCTCCTGCACCCTGGATGTGGGAACTGCATCCAAACCAGAGAGAGTCAGACAAACTCAGACTCAGATGGAGAAAACAAAGCTCCTGTGAGGAAAAAGAGCTTCCTTGGCAGTCAACAGAGACATTTCTTGCAAAGATACCTCCTTTATCTTCCTGATACTTTTATGAGCACCCAGATGATGCTGCCAGAGAAATGAGGTCTGCGAGGGCCAAGCCAGATCTTCCCACCAGAGGTGATAACAGCTCCTGGCTGGATCTCTGGCAGTTTCCTCTAGTGCTAAAGCCCCAGGAGTTATTGGAGGTGATAAGTTCCCTCTCACAGCCCATCTCCTCACGTTGCGTCCCCCCATGTTCATCCTGCATGGACAACACACAGCTGGGCCCTTGCTGGATGCAGCTTCCAGGGCCTGCATCCCTTTTCTCTGTAACCTCACGAGGCCATCTCAGCTCTCTACCATATAAACCATGAGAATTTCAACCAGCTGAGCCTCCATTTGGGGCAGGAGCACTCCCTGAGTGAAGCAGGGTGCAGAAGGACAGGGACAACCCAGTCCTGTGTCAGCAAGACCCCGGTGCGGATGAGCCGGCCGACGGGAACAAGGAGGATTTTTGGCAGCTTCTCTCTGCTGGGCCTGGTGTTTTTCCAACTCCCTTGCCCTTTTTCTGCCGTGGGTGGCAGCAGGAGTGCCAGCTGCTGGAAGTCTGTGTGCTTTTCACCCACCCACGGCCCCACGTGTCCTCTCCCAACGCCCGGGCCTGATGCACAGGGAGGAATTTTCCGGGAATTTGCAGTGCTGAGTGATTGCAAGAGAGGATGACTCTGCTCCTCCACAGATGGCCCCTCTTGCCATGCTCTCCTTTCCACAGAGGATTGCTGTGCTCAGGGCCCTTCCCAGATGCTAATATTAGCCAGGAACTCCATTCCCATGCTTCCTATGTGTCCTGGGTTGTCAAGCAAATTGAATTCTGTTTGCCATCTATATGGCAGTGGTCTTCTGTAAAGTGGGCAGTTTTCCTTATCTCTTCCACAAATGGGGAGACATCTACTGATAACAGGCTATTGAATGTCACTGCATGGCTGATAAGAACTACAGCATCCCACTGGGAGATGTGAGCCCAGAGGGAGGAGCCAAGCATTGTTGCCTGGATATTATCTGGAGATTCTGGAACACCAGCACAGCTTCTCCACTGGATTTCCCAGAGGAACAGCAGCTGCCTCTTCCACTGGCTCTTCAGAGGAAGAGACTGCACCTTTCTACAGGATCCCTGCTCCAGCAGAACCACCCCTGACACTGCAGGAGGGCTGCAGCCACAATTGCAATGGGACTGCTGCCAACACCCTGACCCACAGGGTGGCAGGTTGGGTTCTGACTCTGTCAGTGTTCTAGTTTACTGCATTGTTTATTTTATCTTTTTATTTTCTTCCCTATTAAAGAACTGTTATTCCCTGCACCCATATTTTTTGCCTGAGAGCCCCTTAATTTAAAATTTATAGCAATTTGGAGGGAGGGGTTTACATTTTCCATTTTAGTGGAGGCTCCTGCCTTCCCTAGCAGGCACCTGGCTTTCCAAACCAAGACGCAATGGAAGTTTTGCTGGAGGCACCTGCAGGAAAGAGGCAAATGGTTTGCTGGATAGTTGAAAAGAACTTTGGGCATCAAATATGAGTTTTCAAACCCTCCTCCCACACATTTAAACCCAGCAGGTAGAGGAATTTTCTCTTTTATCTTCCTAATAATCCTAAACCCTAACAAGGGACCATCAGGTGGAATAATGGTTCTTCTGCTCTGTGTTTGAGGACTTATAGATGTGGCATGTGGGGACATTGTTTAGTAGTGACTTTGGAAATGCTTTGTTAATGGTTGGACTTGACTCTTGGAGGTCTTTTCCAACCTAAACAGTTCTTTGATTCTGTAGAAAAAGAAATTTAAGGATTTTCTGGGTTTGGTTTTTTGGTTGGTTTTTCTGGGTTTTTTTTCTGGTTTGCATTTCTTTGGGTTTTTTCCACTTTAATAAATTCACACAGAGAAATTTTTTCACAGAGACACAGAATTTTTTTTCTTCCTGGAAAATCACAGAACAAGAGTAAGAAATGACACAAATTTGGTTCTCATTGTCTTTCCCAAACAATGACAGTCAAGTTTTAAATAAAAATCTATAAATAAAAGACTGATATTAAGAGGGAGATGAATGCATTCATGAAAAATTTTGAATGAGGTAAAAAATAAAAGGCACAATTGTCTCTGTGACCAAAAATATCTATCTTTGTTGGTGCCTCCAGAGCCTCCTCTTGCATTTGGATGCTGTTTTTTGCATATGTTACCCATCACCCAGCAACTGCCTCCACAGCACATACATGTGTTTTATTTTATATATTTTTTTCAAGTGGCTGAACATTTGACCCAAGATTCCTTATGAAGGCAGGGCAGTTTTTTGTTGATTGGGTTTTTAGGTTTTTTAAGGTTATGATGTAAAAAAAAGAAAAAATAAGAAAATAGGGAAAAGAAAAGTTGTTCTCTTCCTTCTTTCTGCATGAGGTTATCATGACACAGGACAAGTCAGAAAAACCATCCTTGCAGGAATGGCATCCAAATAATGAGATTGCAATGAATTGCTTCTTTCCTCTTTACTTTTGCCAAAGTTTCAATAGTTCAGTTCCCAGTTTGGTTTCCTGCTTCAGCTGAAGGATATATCCTTGCTACTTGGCAGGGAAATTTTACTCGTGGATGGTGTTTTTTATCATATTTAGACAGTTTTATGGTTATCAGCATGGGGATTGTTTTATTATCCAAACACGTACAGTAAAGCCCCCACTGCAGAAAGCTTAAAACTCCTTCAGGGTGCCTTGATGCAAGATGGCAAATTCTCTTAAATGCTGACCCTCCTCTTCAGGATGCTTTTGGATTTGGACTTTAAACCTCATTTGAGCTGGCTCTCAAGAATTTTGATGGCCTTCAAGCAGGTGTTTTCTAGCCTTGATGTCTTGGTGGAGACATGAAAAAGACCTGAGCCCCTCTTACCCTTTGCTCTGTTTCAAAGAGGAGTTCATTCAGGGAAGTCTCTGGTTTGATTTGGGGTTTTTTTTTGGTTAGGAGATTGCCACAGTCCACTCCCACCTTGCAGGACTGAAGTTTTATCAGATCCTGAGGGTATTCTTGGGAAATAGGGATCATGAGGCTGAACTGTCACACCCCAAAAGAAGTTCCTTTCAAACATCTGGTGCCTTGCACACCCAAATCTGAGTGGGCTGCACCAGGAAGTGAATTAATTCTGCAGAAGGGGATAAATGCAATGCCCACTCATTTCTGCTGTCACAAGCAGGGGGGAAGCCCTGAGCTGGAATCTCTAGAGCAGGGACAGAGGGGAGATCAAGGAGAGGTGACACTGCTGTCCCAGCCAGAAAACCACGTCGAGTGTCACACTGCACACAGCTCCCTCTCCTTCCAGCCATCTCCTCCTTCTCCTGGCTCCATTTCAGTGATGGGTCAGGTAATTTTTCCCCCTAGCCATAATCAAAAGCAAGGCCCAGGCATGGCTACAGATCTGATTTGGCAAAATCTTCAGAAAAGAAACAATTCCCAGAGCAGTCTGAGCTCCTGGAGAACACTCGGGCTGTCTGACAGCTGATGCTGTTTTGTGCACTCAGCTTTCCTTTCATTCACCAGTAACGTATCATGTTAAGATTTATTAAATTACATTTATTAAATTAAGAAATAAACTTGAAGCGAGCTGCCTCTATTTGCATAATGGGAGGCTGTGCAGCAGATGGGGAATGGGGACCGTGGGCAGGCAGGAGCCTGCAAGTTTGGGAGATGAATATCCTCCAGAAAATTCTCCCAGTTGTCTCTGAATGGAAAATAACCACAATTTCCATGGGCTGGGTGGTGACCGCAGGGTCAGTGGCAGGGGACAATGAGCAAACTCCTGGACCCCAGCTGGCTGGGACAACCTTATCTATTCAGCTTGTTCATCTGGAGCTGGCTTGTATTCCCAAACAAACCTTTGGAGGACTTCTGGAAAAGCATAGCAAATACAAACAAATGTAATTTTCCCAAGAGGGCAAGTGCTGCCCAGATAATCACACAACTCTGCTCAAATAAAGCTGGCAGTGATTTCTGTTCCAACTCAGCAAAGTGGAGAACTGCTGGCCAGAGGAAGTCCTAGGTCTCCTCTTAATTAATTGATTTGTTAATTTTGATACCTAGCAATTATCTCATCGTCACCTGATCAGTGTCTGGTTAAATAACAAAGTCTGGAAGACAAACAAGGAAAGGCTCCTGGGGCAGCAGAGAAAGCTGATGAAATTAGGAGCAATTTATGCTTCATAATCCTGATCCTGCTTTAATAAACGGTTTCATGCCAGGTAAAGATCCTGTTGGTGGCATGCATTGCTGTGTCCCCATGCAGAGGCAATCCCAGCAAGACTTCCAGGAATCCTGGCTAACAGTCAATTATTTACCTGATTAACAAATTCCCTGTTAAGCTGCATATCAAGGTATTTATCACTGAAATTAACTTAGAGGAATGAGTGCAGAATTGCAAGGAATTGCTGAAAGCCAGCTGGAGAGATGTGGAATGAGATGGTGCTTGGATAAAACATCTGTAATTCAGCTTGTCCTGGACCCACTTCCTTGTGGCTGATCCCATCCCAGAACTGCAGAGGACCCAGCATAGAGAATTGCTTGTGCTGAGTCAGATTATCACAGAAATCTGTGGGTTATCACAGAACCACAGAATGGCCTGGAAGAACCTTAGAGATCACCCAGCTCCACTCTTCTGCCATGGGCAGGGACACAGGGAACATTTGGATACCAGATCCAGGAGGATGGGAAGAAGGACAGAGCAGGCAGAGGGGGGAAAAAAGAGAGATGAGCATCAGGGGAGGGCAAACAGCTCAGACAGCACTAGCAAGGCCTGAAGGCCAGGAGGTCAATGAGGTCCAAGGATGAAAATTAACCATTTGCCTTATTTTCTGCATTTCCACCAAGGTCCTTCAGCACAGTGGGAAACTGGGCCATGTCTGTTCCACTGACAGAAGGGGGTTTGTGCTTCTGATTTTTGGTGTCTTTTTTTCTCTGCTCTAAGTAAAACCAAAGACTTCCTCCTCCCATGGGAGAGTTTTTAGCTGTCTCCTACATATTGCTGAATTCCAGATCATCAAACCACCCTTTCCCCCCACAAACAGCTGTCCATTAATGATCTCCAGGAGAAACAAATCAGATCTTGCTCCTTGATTTGAACCTAAACTGGCCAAAACAAAGCCAAAATTAAGATCAGCTGTGGAGAAGTGGTCAGACCCACATCAGCATGTTGTTAGTTGGGGCTGGTTGAGTCCTGGATTAGTCAAACCACAGATGCACAGTGGTGAGAGGCAGCTGAGAGCTCCTGACACCTCTGTGCCACACTGAGCTGGCCCTGGGTGGACTCTGGAGTTAAAACTCCCCAGCCCTGCACTGTGGAGCATCTGGTGTGCAGATCTCCCTGGTGCTAATTCCTCACAGATCAACCTTCATTAGAGCAAATACCTGACAAGTTGCAGCTCCTGCGTTTCTTCCTCTGAGTTATATTTAGTCTTATATTTATATTCCTGGTTTAGCTGTATCCTTGTGTTTATTCCCCCAGGCACGTGTTACAGCCAACTCCAAAATGTTGATATGCTCTAGGTGCTGGTGACAAGATGTAAAACCTGCAGGGCTGCTTTTGCAAATGCTGTTTGCACAAGTTTTGCAGTCCCCACCCTGGGAAAAGGTTTGCTTGCATTGCTTTCCTTTAATTTCCATTTGTTCAGTTTAGTAAAAAATGTCATAAACCAGTAAAAGCAAAGGAAAACTCTGTTCCTCTATGTCCTAAGTCTCAAACCTCCATTTTCATTGGCTTCTCCTCTTACAACATGGTAAAAATGTGGATTTCATCACCAGAGCTCACACACTGTGGGGCAAAACTTTAGCACTATAAATTGTATATTTGAGTGCAGGGCTCTTCCAAAACCACCAGTTTATATGTCCACAGAAGTTAAGTTAGGATTTGGACTTGTTCACACACAAGCTTTATGTGAATTTAATTTAACCTAGCATATTTCAACCAGAATTTAATTTCAACTAGCATATTTCAACCCGAGCACAATGTTCATTGACTTTTATTTCAGTTTAAAACTTTATTTTGTTGTCTTTTTTTTTTTTTTAGCCGAGCTACTACTCTGCATCATCCAACAGCAGCTAAACAGACATAGAAACTATGAATAAATAAATAGAACAGGACCATAAAAAATGCTGAGCACATCTAAACACACCAGTTTAAAAATGGACACTGGAATAAATCTTGAGTGTCTGGATTTTAGTGTGGCACCTAGGAGTGCTTTGAAAATCTCTTATTTTGCTTTCTCCTGAGAAAAGGATGGAAGATTCCATTCAGCTCCTAGCCAGAGCTGCTTGACACTGATTCCCTGGGGAGAAGGAGCTGGGAGTTCAGCATGGCACTGTGTGATCACAATATTTTCAAATGGGCATCAACAGAGGAAGCCAGACTCTTCTGCTTAAAGGATCAGAAGAGAATCAGAAGAGACAACAGAATAAGATTCTTTGGGCAAATCAGGCATTTCTGGCCATCCTGGAAGCACTGGCATGTGCATGTTGTCCCATGGCATTAGAACGAAATCCCTAACTCCCAGCATGTTTTAATGCATGATTCACCATTTCCCCTGTGGGTTTCTATTTTATGTGTTCCCCTTCAGGCTCAAAATCTCCTCTTCTGTGTGAGAACACCTCCAGGACAAAATAAATTTCATGGGCAGCAATTTAAGAAACAAGGAGGAACGTGCCCCACAACATGAGCTGACATCTGCAACACATGGAAAACTCATCCTTTCCAAAAAACTCATCCACAAAATGTTGGAACCCTGGCTGCTGAGAATCTGAGATTTCTGTGCTGGCAGGCACTGACCCCCAAGAGAACTCTGCACTGACCTGAGGCCTGGAGAAGCTTCCAGAATGGAATGATGGAACTGGGATTGTGGGTGTGCAGTTTGAACAGAAGTGTGTGATAGCACAGGGTGGAAAACTTAAAGTTTTAGAATGTAGTGATAGATGTAAAGCAAGATGCAGATTTTAGGGCAGTGCTGGTCCTCCTTCTTCACCTTCTTCTCCATGGGTTTGGGTGGTTTAGTGTCATTGGATAAAAAAGTCCCCATTGCAGGAAACCGATGGTTGGTTATTAGGTTCAAACTGAAAATAATTTAGGTGCCATTTCTTAATTGGGCAGTTTATCCTTAAGAGGCCTTGGAGAGAGAGAGATGGGGCTCATTCCACTCCCTCTGCCCTGGGCAGGGACACCTCCACCATCCCAGGCTGCTCCAAGCCCTGTCCATCCTGACCTTGGACACTTACAGGGATCCAGGGGCAGCCACAGCTGCTCTGGGCTCCCTCTGCCAGGGCCTGCCACCCTCTCAGACAAGAATTTCTTCCCACTATCCAAACTAATCCTTCCCTCAGTCAATATAAAGCCATTCCCCCTTGCCCTATCACTCCATGCCCATGTCTCAAGTCCCTCTCCAGCTCTCCTGGAGCCCCTTTAGGCACTGGAAGATCTCCCCAGACCCTTCTCCACCTTGAACACCCCAACTCTCTCTGCTTATCTTCATAGGAGAGTCTCTGTTTGTAATCTAGATTGAGGTGTGTGCTTCAACCACATGAATCCTGCAATAATAATGTTCAAATGCACATTAGAGACAGTGCTGCATCACCCCTGTGCCAGGCATGTGTGTGTGCAGTGTGCCCCAGATCCCCTGCAGTGCCCAACACTGGGGGATACTTGACAGGACAAAGTCCCCTAAAGTGCTGTCTGGTAAGAAAAACCCAATTTAAATATGCCCATGTCACCAACAGAGACACAGTGTGACATTTCCACTGCCTGGAGGGAAAATATTTTATGCAGCTGCACATTAGGTTTGTCAAACAAGTCAAGGGAAAAGGAGATCCATCTTGCATCTCATCTCCAGGATGGGGATGGCAAAAGCAGCAGTCTGGAAAGCTCTGCATGCATGAGACACTCTGAACCTTCATTCTCTGTCTCATTCCTTCCAAAAAAATGTTATCAGCCATGGAGGGAGGCAGGAGGACAGGGAAAAACAAAGCAGGAAAAAGAGGAAGTTATGAATGCGAATATAAGTAATGGAAATGAAATAACAAAAGGACAAAGCTGTGATCAGAGCAGCTGGGTTGTCACACTGCCCCTGACAATGTTGTCTCTCTTCAATCTCATCCCTCACCTCTTGATTGCCTTCTCTTCCTACCATGACTGAAGGATTGGTGCTCTACTACTAGAAATTACCTTTTCTAGCACAGACCACAGGGATGTCCATAGGAATTCAGACTGTGCAGGTCCAACTCCCATCTCAAGCTGACCAGCAGTTTCCAGCCCATGCTCCTCTCTATCTGTGTCTTTGTGTATAAAATGCTAAATAGAACGGATTAAATTCCCACCTTTTATTGGATCAACTCAAAATTGAATAAATCATGTGCAGTTTTGGGCTAGACTTGAATATCCACAATGTTTTTTTTCTCTATTTCTTTTGCAGACATTTAAGCTGATTATTAGATCTGCTACAGGGCGATGTTTCCATTTAACTCATTTTCTCTAAACACATTATCTGACTTGTAGATGTAGAAAAATCCCCACACATTTATCCTGTGGCATATACAGGCTATTTATTCCTGGTTTTCTTAATTATTATTCACACTAAGCCCTGGCTATGTGGCATTTGGGCACGTGCTGTTAGGATGGACTTGTCCATCATGAGCAGAATTAAAACCCTTCCATAGATGCAGCATCAATAGATTTAAGATCCCTTCATGGCTGAGGTATCCCAAAGTAAAATTATGAAAATTTAAAGGCAGATAATGTCTGGAATATTGGGCAGCAGCAGGGGTCTTTTCTGTAGGGTCCATCACTGCACAACCCAGGAACAATAGTGGAAGGTTGAAAATGGTGACAGAGGGTTGTTTAATTTGTTTTGTTTGGTACAAAGAGACAGTGGAGCAATGGAGGTTAAGTCATGGATAAAGCCAGGCATGCCATAGATGGGAATTCAAAATTCATAAAAATAAGAGCATCTTATGGTCTATGGAGTATCTTAGAGGGGGGTTGGATATCAACCCCCAAAATGTATTGCCTGTGCCACAGTCAGACACCAAATCCAGTCCAGTGCCCCTGATGACCCTTTCAGATGGACAATTAGCCAGGAATGCCAGGCTTTGGCTCTGGTAGGATGAATAGAGAGGAACACTCCTGAAATATGTGGCTGTTTTGAGGAGAATTCTGGCATTTCTGTGCTGCTTGCAGGGTCTGGCAGCACTGAGGAACAGCAGGCTGGGCTGTTGACTGTCCCTTTACGTTATCACAGTTGGTGTGTCAAATATGGTTTGGGGCCACAGAGGGATTGCAGAAATTCCTGCAGGGTTCGATCAAGAAGCCCGTCTGGCCAGGTCTGTGTGTCCATCCAGGCCACAGCAGGATGCTCTCTCTGGGACAGCTGTCCTGCAAAGGCTTCTGCAGTTTGTTGGAAAGTGACCCAGGACTGCTCAGCTCGGTGTGAAAATCCCTGGCATTAAATGGCATGGGCAGCACCATCCCTGCTTCTGCAGCAGATGGAGAGAATTCCAGGCCAGCCTCTGCTTTGCAAACACTCCCAGGAACAGCCTCCCCATCAGCATTGCTGCCACTGACTCACCACAGCATCCCAAACCCCTCAGCACGGCCAAGCACAGACTGTGCTGTTTGTGGGGTCCCCAGGATGAGGTGAGAGATGAGAATCTGACTCCATGTTCTCAGAAGGCTGATTATTATATTATATTATATTATATTATATTATATTATATTATATTATATTATATTATATTATATTATATTATATTATATCCTATTGCATTATATTATATTATATTACATATTATATTATATTATATTATATTATATTATATTATATTACATTATATCCTATTACATTATATCATATTATATTGCATTATATTATATTACATTATATTATATATTATGCTATATTAAAACTATACTAAAGAAAAAGATACATCAGAAGGCTTAACAAGAATGAATAATAAAAACCTGTGACTGACTCCTCAGAGTCCAACACAGCTGATGGTGATTGGTCATTAATTAAAAACAATTCACATGGAACCAATCAAACAATCACCTGTTGGGAAACCATCTCCAGACCACATTCCAAAGCAGCAAACACAGGAGAAGCAATCAGATAATTATTGTTTTCATTCTTTTCTGAGCTTCCCAGGAGAAAATCCTGGGCAAAGAGGATTTTTCAGAAAATGTGACAGTGACACCAGACCACAGGGAATGTCCTTGTCCCCATCCCAACATGCTCAGGCTGCATCCCAAAGGTCAAAGAGCCAAATCCTTTGGTGTGAGAGAGAAAATCAGCCCTGTTCCTGCCAAAGTGTGGTTTGGGCCATCCCTCCTGGGAAAGTGGTGGGGAGATGGTGGATTTGAAAGCTCCTGGTTGTTTAGAGCTCTTGGCTGTGCCTGATATTTGAGCGCTGGATGAAATCTCAGAACTGTGGGGTCAGAGCATCCTCCCGGCACAGGAGCTGCAGGATTTCCCTGTAGATCCACCACCAAGCACACACAAAGCTGCTCTCATCCCACTTTTACCTTCCCCACCTGTGAGGAGTCCCTGAGCCATGACAGGGGCCAACCAATGAAGACACAGCCTCGGGATTGTCACTGACATACTTCCTGAAAAATCCTTTTGCGGGGATCTTTTCTCCTGAGAAGCTGAGAAGCTTCAGCTTCTCCATGTTTTGCTGCTTTGGAATGTGATTTGGAGAATTGTTCACCCAGCATGTGAATTGTTTTTAATCAGTGACCAATCCCAGTCCAGCTGTGTTGAGGCTGTGAGCAGTCACAAGATTTTATTGTCATTCCATTCTTTTCTTTGCAAACCTTCTGATTAAATCCTTTCTTCTATTCTTTAGTGTAGTTTTAGTATATAATTTTCTTTTAATATAATATATATCATAAAATAATAAATCAGCCTTCTGAAACATGGAGTCAGATTCTTATCTTTTCCCTCATCCTGGGACCCCTCAAACACCACCACAAGGGATCTCCATCACTGAAAATTGTCATTGTCACCCGAGGACTCCTTCTTTCCCCTCTTTGCTGCAAGATTTGAGCTTCTGCCCCTTTCTGAAGTGTTTTCTGCAGGAGGTGTAAGACACAGCTCTTTACAACCTCATCACTGCCCATCCCTGCCTGAAACTGGACCTTTGTGATGATGACAGAAACCAGTCAGGGACACAAACAGTTTGGCTACAGGAACAAAATTCATCCTGAAACAGTGTCAGAGTGAGGACAGTGCTCCCCCCACATCCCACAGGGCAGCCAAAGAGCTGAGATCCAAGCAGGCTCTGGGTTGGGCACCAGAGCTCCCCAAAAACCCCAGGAAATTTGGGTTTTTCTCTTCATTCTGTGGTACAATCTGACATCTGCTACTGAAAACATCTCCCCATGCACACCATCATTTATTTGCACTAATGGGTTAGCACTGATGAATTTATAGAGACGAGTAAATGGGAAGAGTGTTTTGCACCACTGTAACATTTTTTAACCTATTCTCATCTTTTCTATCCATATTGTAACTTCCATAATTTTTAAAGAAAGTTCAAAGAAAAAAATCAAACTAAATCTCCAAGCTTGAAGGGGGCCAGAGCAGCATTCCAAGACCTTTCTTCCTATTCTTTAATTTGACTCAAATCCAGAGCATTCCCTGTCTGGCTCTGACCATTTAGCTGCACAGAAAAGGCTCTAAAAATGCAGTTTCAGGCCAGAGAAAACCCTGTACTTAGAGTTTCTCTTGCAGGATATGCTCATTTCCTCCCCACAAATAAAACAGAACAGCAGAAGAAATTAAATTATCAACTCCAACCTCAAAATAACTCCTGTAACAACTTGCTGCTGAACCAGGTGTCTGAACACTGACGCCAACACCCCAACATGTGCCTGCACACAGAGCCCAACTCCCAGCCCCTCCAGGGCTCCTTCTGTGCCAGTTTTCTGATCAAACTCACTTCAGGAATCATCAGTTTCATCTTCCCTCACCTACATCAACGTTTTTTCCCTGTGCCCATGGTCATTAGAGGCTTTTGTAGCTTTTTGCTCCCTCTGGTTCCCTCTTCAAAGCCAATCCTTTCATTCCCACTCCATTGTCGTGGGAGGACTCGGCACTTTTGGACAAAGGAAAATGACAAATTTTATTACAATTCATCTCATTCCCCTCCCTGCCCACTGGCCCAG
The DNA here is from genome assembly GCF_028769735.1 of Zonotrichia leucophrys gambelii. Lineage (NCBI taxonomy): Eukaryota > Metazoa > Chordata > Aves > Passeriformes > Passerellidae > Zonotrichia > Zonotrichia leucophrys. The sequence goes on from NC_088170.1 coordinate 69,865,059, forward strand.
AATGTGGCAGGAGCTGTGATGCTGCAGGTCAGCACTGGAGGCTGCCTGCCCTCCAGTTTACCTGAACGTTGCATGGAATTAATGGATAGCACAGGAAGAACAAAGTGCATCCCTACATCAAGGGAATGCCATAAAAATCACACACTCAGTTCTTTCAGGGAAAAAAAAAAATCTCCTTTTCTTTTTTTTTTTTTTTTTTGTGGGAAGATCAGTAGAGCTTACAAATCATCCATGCCTCCATATAGATATATTTGGAAACTACTATTCACCCCAAAATAAATCTCTTTGCTGAGCACAAAACCACCTGAGGACGCACAGTAGTTTCAAATAATCTTATAAATATTAGGTGTCTTTGTCTCCTTATCATTATTCATCTCCTGGTGCCATGAAAGCACAGAATAAAAATAATCATTAAAAAAAAAAAAGTCTTAGAGAGGACATTATTTGGAAGAACAGGGATCATTTAAAAGCATGACCTGTCAACCCAATGGTGCAGCCAATGGAAACTGGGTCAAAAATACAGAGCAAAAGTGTTCAGTGGGCACAGGAAATAATGTGAAAAACTGGGAGAATGTTGAAGCTGTACAAGGGCAGAAGTTAGGGGAAAAAAATTATAGTAAACAAATTTTCTCTTGTTATGTCTGCCAGCCCTCAGAATAAATCTAGGAACTGAGATCAAACTGAAATTTGGATATTTCTGAGGTTTTTTTCCTCCCCTTACCAAAAGGATTAACGAAAAACAATGAGAATGGTTCAAGTGGTCTGTAAAGGAAAAAATAATTTCATTTTCGTCTCCTGAAAGGAAGGGGAAGAAATGAACTTCTATTTATAAGAGAGGAGAAAGTCAACATGTCTTTAAACAATAGCTTTCAGGACAAAATCTGCATCCAAGATTGGTTGTTGTCCAAAGTGGTTGAACACAGACTTTTCCTTTACAAAAGTCTGACTGCTTCAAATAGCCCAACTTTGTTTTGTCCAGGGTTTTCTCTTTCCAGAGCACAATGAGAATCCCCCAGGGAGAGCAGAAACACACTGAATTTTTTGAGTTTCTGCAGAGGGGAAATTCCCTCTGCACCCAAAGAGCAGAGCTGGTGGTTTGCATGCTGGAAGCAGAGCCTTGCAAAGCCAGGCAGGGTTTGTGCTCTGCTTTTCCCAAAGTCAGCTCTTTTCCATAGCCAGCAGTCCCACAGGACACCAGCAGCAGCAGCAAGGCAAAGCTGAGCCCACACAGGCCTGAAATCCATCTAATTAGTCCACCTTTCCAGCCCGCTAATGGTGAATCCAAGCTGAATCCCAACTGGGTTTTCCAGCAGCTTGGCTGTGGGAGGAGGCTGCTCCCTGCTCCTTCTGCCCTTGAAGAGGAGAAAGCCTGGACAGACACTTAAAGAGTGACAAACTGTGTCTGGACAGATTTGTCCTGCTTACCTAAGTTGAGTCCAGACAGAGGACAAATTAAATCACATTTATCTGCTCCTGCTGCTTGTCAGACCATCATTCCCACTCTGCTTAGCTGGACAGTGTCACCCTGTCCTCTACAGAGCCACACCAAATGAAGAGTCATGGGTAGAGTGAACCCTGTCAGGATGGGGAGAAATGTGAAAATAATGAGTCTTAGAATTATGGGGTTTGCCTGGCAAAAGGTGGAGCACCAACAGCTCCCAGAATTCATCCAGCTGCCCTTGTCCCAGAAGTAGTTTTGCAATGACTTTGCTTGTCTTGGGGCTGGACACAGCACCAGTGCCCACCTGGGTTTGCCTTCCCTGTCCTACAAACAGGTACAGCACAAACACATCCCACACGCTCACAGGTACAGGCAGACACAGAGCTGGGGATAAAATTGGATGTGTGAAATGCCCGTGGCTGTGTGCAAACAAGCTGTCCATGCTGCCTCCTTGGGGAGCACAGAGATGCAGGAAGGATGGGGGGAAGGATTGGTGGAATCCTGGTACGGACAGTTAAGGAAGTGAGAGAGGTCACAGCATAAAAATAACTCTGCCAGTGGAGTCTCAGGTAACAAATCAGATGAAAAACATCATCACAGAATCATCCCAGAATGGTTTGGGTTCAAAAGGACCTTAAAGATCATCCTGTTCCACCCCCCCAGTTCCCTCCCCTTTCTCACCATCCCAGGGTGCTTCAAGCCCCATCCAGCCTGGCCTTGGACACTCCCAGGGATCCAAGATCATCCAAAACTTTCTGGGCAAGAAGAGATGTTTCCATTGTAGACAAAAGTTAGTTGAGTTTTCCTTGGTGTGTCTCAGTTTCCTGGGAGCTCTTTCCATCCCAGCACAGGACACCAGAAGAATACCAAAGCCTGAGGTTTGCAGCCAAAATTCCAAATGGATTTGAAGGACCGTGACTGGTTTAGGTCTATTTCCATTCTACCTATAGAGCCTGAGGATCCAGTTATAGAGGTGAAGCCATTAAATTTACAGGCATTTTAATTCCAAGCAATTATATAAACCCTATCTGCTTGTAGAGAAAGCCTCCCTGTGTCAGAGCTAATATTAATTTTAAATCTCCAACCTTTTCAAATTAATGTGAAACTGTAAGTTTCCACATTCTTTGATTAAACATTCTGCTGTGTAATGACTACTTTATTATTTCCCCCCTCCAAATTACTGATTGTTGTCTTACATTACAGCCTCATCGGTACTTATTAAATTAACAAGACTTTGAAACACTTAATGAATCAAAACTCATCAAGTGTTTCCAAAGTTAATAACTAATCTAAAGATTCTTTTTTTTTCCCCTCCTGCACTCTATATCTGCATGTGAATTTATACATTCCCCACACAATCGCTGAGGTTCAGATGGTCCTAATCTCATGAAAGATTTATTACCCTATAGCTCAGTGATTTATTCAACGTTTGCTGGAGCAACACGTGTGAGGAAGGAAGGGAGGGAGGAGGGTCTCTATTTATTATTTCATTTCCAAGCCTTATTCCAAGTTCTTGGGACCTCTCCATGTGTATGTGTGTGTGTGTGCAGACTGGAGCTGAATAACAAATTTGTGGTTGTTAAATTGGGAGTAGAAGCTGGGGGTACAACAACGGATGGCTGAAATCCAGGGAAGAGTGACTGGATAGTGACAGGGACAGAATAATGGAGAAATTGGTGCTTTGTGTTCTAAAACGTAAAACTAGAAGGAAAAGTACTTTTCAGGATTGTGAAAAAGCAAACAAGATTTAACAAGATGTTGAGAGGACAATTAATGATATAGGAGAGATGTGCTTGATAGGTTTTTGGGAGGAGTATGAAGGTACAGCACAAAAGCCAGGAAGAACCAGTGGGACAGCATCATTATTCCCAGGCTGTTCAGCCTGGAGAGAAGGATCCAAGGAGAGCTCAGAGCCTCTTCCAGGGCCTAAAGGAAAGCTGCAGAGGGACTGGGGACAAGGCCTGCAGGGACAGCACACAGGGAATGGCTCCCACTGCCAGAGGGCAGCCATGGATGGGATCTTGGCAATGAGGAATTCCTGATCCCTGCAATGTCCAAGGCCAGGCTGGACATTGGGGCTGGAGCAGCCTGGGACAGTGGGAGGTGTCCCTGCCATGGATGGGGTGGCACTGGATGAGATTTAAGGTCCCTTCCAACCCAAACCATTCTGTGGTTCTGTGGGGTCTTTTGAGAAAAAACCCTGGAGCAGAATCTGTTCCTGGGGAGTAGCTTGGTGAGCAGAGCTTTTCCAGTAATCCACTAACTCAAATTATTCCCAAAAAATCCAGCAGAGATGTCTCCTGGTGAGCAGAGCACAAGGAAATGCCCTTCCTGCTCACCTGCGCCCACAGAGAGGGAGGGCTGAGAATGGAAGTTACCAGGATGTGAAAGGGAAAAGGAAATGCAGGAGAGGGAAGGGGAGCAGCAGAGAGCTGGCAGGATGGCCACAGCAGCACACTTCAGGCTCCAGCACCAACACAGGCCCAGGTGCTCAGCTGCCCATATGGAGCCTCCTGCAACTCCAGCAGGATTTATGCTCTGTCCATATAAATTGCATCTCTCTGCCAACAGTGTGATAAATGTACCCTACAAAGCTCCCTCAGGCCCCACTACCCTTTTCCCCCTGCCCTGCACCATCTCTGTTCTCAGCTACCTTGGGGCAGCTGGATTTGTGATTACCCACTCCAACACCCCATTAATCTCAGGCTCCCTTTTACACGTGTAGGGAGAGAAATCTTGGTGTAATGACAGCGCTGTAAAACAGGGAGCCTGAAGTGCAGAAAGAGCTCAGCTACAGGGGCTGTGAGGAGAGACCAACAGAGCAGGCTGAGAGCAGAAATCCAACCCAGCCATATGGGGCTGGGTGACAAAACCCATCAGGCGGATACAGGAGAGGGGAAATTCATCCGCAATTTGTGCTGTAGCAGCAGCTGAGACCCCAGAGTGGCCTTTTAACTGGATTTTACACCAATTCTCTCTGATGCATTGTGAGGAGAGAGGCAGGCGCAGGAGGGCTGTGGTTCAGCCCTGCAGGCAATTGTGGAAGAAAATGCAATTACATCTGGCTGCTGAACTTGCCCTTGCCTTCCCCCGGCTGCACGAGCTGTGCTCCCGCCTGGGAAAACAGCCATGCAAAAGGAAGGGATTGGGATAGATGGCCCTGCCATTCCTATCAGTGACCCTGTGCCCAGGCTCCCTATTCCCTGGAAAAAATGGTCATGCTGTTCCAACCATAGAGTTCTTGTATTTGTGGGGTTCCCAGACATAAAACAAAAGCCAAGGATATTTAATTCAGGCATCATATAAATGAATAACTTTTACGACTAGAAGGGACCACTACATTGTTGTATTTGCTGAGAATGTCCCAACAAAGGCAGGAAGGATGAATCTGACTCCATGTTCTCAGAAGGTTAATTTATAATTTTATGATAATATATTATATTAAGAATACTATACTAAACTATACTAAAAAATAGAGAAAGGATACTTACAGAAGGCTAAAAGATAATAATGAAAACTTGTGACTCCTTCCAGGGCTCCTTCCAGAGCCCTGACACAGCTTGAATGTGATTGGCCAAAGAGTCAAAACAATTCACATGAAACCAATGAAACAATCACCTGTTGGATAAACAATCTCCAAACACATTGCAAAGCAGCAAAACACAGGAGAAGCAAATGAGATAATATAATTTTCCTTTTTCTCTGAGGCTTCTCAGCTTCCCAGGAGAAAAATCCTGGGCAAGGATATTTTTCCAGAAAATATGACAGTGACACAGAGTAATTGCAATTGGGGCAGGTGGAGCTTGGCCCAACCACCTCTCACAGAAATCTTGTCCCATGCTCTGGAGACATTTTAGAGCAGTTTCTCTACAGACTGCACTGAATTCCACCCTTCAACTCCTCACTTCTCCTCCTGCATGCTCATCCAGGTGTGGGAGGGTGAACATCCCATGGCCAGGTGTCTCAGGAGCCACCATGGCTGGAGGACAAGCAGAGGGAAGACGAATTCTCTGTCATAACCTACCCAGCCAGGCTTCCTTCCATAGGATTAGGGCTTACCTCAGGAGGGGACTGGAACAAAATTCACCCCCAAGATCTCAACCACATCTGCAGCACACTGGTTTGGGCATGAAAATCCCCTCTGTGTCTTTTCCCTGCTCCTCACAGCAGTGATGGTGTTCCTTCCCTCCTAGTGAGTTAATTAATGCATGTGACATTAATTACCACTCTCACCTTCCCTGCTCCAGTTATCCCTCTTGATCCAGAGCATTCATTTATCCTGAAACACCAAGATCTGGATTGAAACAGGGACAAACTGGAACTGAGCTCCACCTCAATAATTTAGCCATGTTTCCTTACATATTCCCAAATAAGAGTGAAGTCCTTGCATGCCTGGTGCTCAGCATTTTTACCAGACCATGACATGTGATTTTCTGAAGGTCAAAGATGAAGTGACACATCTGCCCTTCTGGCACAGTGTCCTCACTGCTGGTGAGATCTGAAACCAGATGTCCTCACCTCCAGGCTGGTGTCTCACCCCAGAGACGAAAACCCTCCAAACCCAAAGCTGTCTTACTGAGGGTTGAGCAGGAATTTGGATGTGGAGCCCGCCAAGGAGGCAATTTTGAGCCAGAGACAACACAGAGCCCTCCAAAATACCCCAACCTGCCAGCAGTGTCAAGTAGTCCATAAATTATCCTTGAAGCCTTCTGGTTTTAATCAGTCCCAGTCCCTGATTACTCTTGGAACGTGACTCCAGGCCCCTGCATGGAGTATTTATCTTACATTAATTAGATTAGAAAAGCAGGGGTATTCAATACACCAACTAATCAAGTCAAGGGATCAATACAGCACGTGGCAGAGCCTTCCAATGTCCTCACTCTGTGAGATGACAATGAATCTGTTCCAGAAGGTGCTCAAAATAACCCTTGGAGACTTAACAGAGGGGAAATCTGAACTTTCATCTGTCGCCCCATTTGAGAAGAAAGAGATGGGGCTGGGGTATAAATAACCATCCCTGCAAGGCAGAACTGGTGGGGCTGAGCACTAAAACACAACTCCAGGTCTTTGGCTAATGTGGAAAGGTTGCCAGGGCTTCAGGAGCATTAATTACAGCCAGCCAAAGTGCCTGGTACCCCTGAGGCAGCAGCTCCAGGGCTTGTTGTCAGGAGGTTTTTCACATCAATTTTGGTGCTCTGTGGTTTAGCCATTGGGCCATTGAGTTATTTGATGAGGAGTACAAAAATAAATTAGGGCCAAAAAAACCACAAATTACTTAGCAGCAGCCATCAGTAGATGATGGAAGTGCAGCCTGCTCTGTTCCAGGCAATGATGACTTTCCCATGGAGGAATGGGCTTACTGAGCATTTCGGGGCACTGTTTATTACGTTACAGGGCTGAAAGACAGAAAGACAAAGAAAGGTGACCCCGAGTTCACATCAGCACTGAAGTGGGGCTGAGAGCCTGTCTGGTGAAGCCCTGTGGGCTCCTCAGGACTTATAAGAACAGTCTGCAGAGCTGTTCCCACCCACAAGCCATCCCCTGACAAGGATGAGTAGAGCAGAGCCCCTGAGCTGCAAGCACAGATTTAATGTGAAAGACTGTCCAAGCAACCTTTTAACCTCCTGCTTTCCTCTCCTCCCCTCCAGGGCTTTCATCACTGTTAGAAAAGAAGTTATTAGAAGAAAGGAAGTTGTTGTTTTTAAATCAGTAGCTGCTCTCTGATATTCCACATCCTATTAAATTGTCATGTTGGGTAGAGGGATGGTGGTTCCTTGTTTATAGCAATAATAAGGTGAGGATGGAGAGCTCTCAGTTGGTTCTGTCTTGTGTTTCTGCCTATTTTTTCCATGCCTTATATTTGTCCAACATGACTTCCTAAAGCAGATCACCCATTTCCATGGAAGCATGGAATGGTTTGGGTTGGAAGGACCTTCAAGATCATCTCTTTCTAACCACACTGCTAAAATTGATGAGAAAACCCTCCTGACAACAAGCCTTGGAGCTGCTGCCTCAGGGGTACCAGGCCCCTTGGCTGCCTGTAATTAATGCTCCTGAAGCCCTGGCTACCCTTCCATGTTGGCCAAAGACCTGGAGTTGTGTTTTATGCTCAGCCCCACCAGTTCTGCCTTGCAGGGATGGTTATTTATACCCCAGCCCCATCTCTTTCTTCTCAAGTGGGGAGACAGATGAAAGCTCAGATTTCCCCTCTGTTAAGTCTCCAAGGGTTATTTTGAGCACCTTCTGGAACAGATTCATTGTCATCTCACAGAGTGAGGACATTTTTGGGAAATGTCCCAACGAAGGCAGGAATGATGAATCTGACTTCATGTTCTCAGAAGGCTAATTTATTATTTTATAATTCTATGTTATATTAAAGAATATTTACTATACTAAACAGAAAAGATACTTACTAAATGCGAAAAAGATAATAATGAAAACTTGTGATTCTTTCCAGAGTCTTGACACAGCTTGGCCCCAATTGGCCAAAGAGTGAAAACAACTCACAGCAGAATCCAATGAAACAATCACCTGTGGGTAAACAATCTCCAAACACATTCCACATGAGCAAAACACAGGAGAAGCAAATGAGATAAGAATTGTTTCCCTTTTTCTCTGAGGCTTCTCAGCTTCCCAGGAGAAAAATCCTGGGTGAAGGGATTTTTCAGAGGATGTGAATGCCACAGGGACATCTTCCACTAAAATGTGGAAATAATGCCTCAAACCTAACTCAGATATTATCCTTCACTGAGAAATTCATGTGAGGGTGAAGACTCTGCCACCTGCCTCAAAAAGACAGGGAAATTGTTCCCATCACTCACTGTCTGGAGGGAAGCGGAATTTCTGCGTAAGCAGCATCTTTGTCAAATAATTAACTTTGTTTCTCCTCTTCTGAGCATTTGCTTCACAGGAATCCTGACCAAAGGGGCTGCGTTGAGGGAAGTCTGGCAGTCATCTCCTCCATGCCCCTGGCTGCAGCTCCATCCCAGCCCTGCAGAGCTGGATGTGCTCCCTCCTCCCTGTGCTCTGTCACACACACAAGTTGTGCAGCATCTCTGCAGATCGAGCTCCCACTCCAGTTAATTTTCTCTCTCCCTGTGCAGCCCGCAGCAGTTGGAGCCTGCACTGAGATGTAATGATCTCCTGTTTTTGTTCTTGTGAGTCAGACTCTGCTCAGTACAAACCTCTGAGCTAATCCCAGCGTGAACAGCTGTTTCTGGCAAAATGAGGGACAACAGGCAGACAAAGCTGCTCTGGCTGTTTGTTTCCTTCTTCTTCTTCAGGAACTAAATCTTCCCACTTAAAAGTTCTTGAGGACGTCCATTAAGTTTATTGAGCTTGCAGGAGGTCTCAGCTACAGCTCACTGTTTAGGGCAAGGCTGTAAACATTTAATAACCTGGTGGGAGGGGAGAGAGGATTGCAGTTGAAGGGTGAGGGTTTTCTTTCCCCAGGAATTATCATTAAAAACTAAATTCTCTGCAACTGGAAACATGGGGAATGTCAGAGAAGAGATTTCAGTAGTCACAGTCACTGAAGGCTCTGCTTCCATTGGCTTCCATTAAAAATCTTGTCAGAAAAGGCTGGATTGACAAGATTTGGTGTGCACAGGGGCTTATAGGCACTGAGAATGAAGCAGCTCCTTTAACAACTCCATTTCCCTTTAGTAATTATGTGGATCACATGAATACACATGTAATCCATGTGTATTCATGTGATCCACACAGTTAGTAAAGGGAAATGGAGTTGGTAATGTGTATTCAGGGCTAGGGATGAGATAAAAACCCCAGATCTGATCTTCCTTACAGTTTTCCATAATGAAAAACTTCTCCTGGTCTCTTCTCAGCCTCCAGCCTGGGGAGGAGATGGGGAAGAGGTGGTGATGTACCCCAAATTCCACAGCAAGTACAAGCCTAAGGCAGAAATCTCCAGTGCCTTGGCCCCCTCTGCTCCCTTCTTTCCCTGTCAAATCCCCCCAAAAAGCAGGAATAAACTGCTTTTCCTCTCACAGATGTTGTGAGAAAAGGGATGATGAGGAACGTGCACACGCCTGGGTCACCACATGGTGTATCCTTCTAACTCACTCTGCTCTTACTTCATCTTTCCTTCCTGGGAGCAGCTGATTTATCTTTATTATCCTCCTCTGTTGTCACTGTCATTAAATTTTGTTGAGCCAAGAGACTCCACTGTGTGCTTTAGTAATTCGATCAGAAAGGAGGGGAAGCAGAGCTGAGGTAATAGGCAGCATGGAAGAGGTCAGGACAAGCAGCCAGTGGCACATTAAGGGAAATACAGATCCAGCTTTGCTTGGAAATGCTGATCCTGGAGCGTGCCTGAGCAATGGGCAGCAGCAATCGGGAGCAGCAGCGACCCCGTGCCCCTCTGCTTTGGCTGCCTCATCTCCCTAAGACCTCATCTTGCAGGGATGTCACATCCCAGGCTTTGCTCTGGCTTTACCAATGCAAACCAGCCCCTGGAATCAGCAAGGGAAGAGCTCAGGAATTGCTTTTCACAACTCCCTGTTTTCCGCTCCGTGTGGATTTGGGGGTTGTTTCATTTTAAGCATCAACCATCAAACGATGGCATCAAACCATCCAGTGGCAAAGCAGTCGTTTATCTCTGGTGTTTTATTGATGTGCCAAGGTTTCCCTGCTGGGAGGTGCTGTGCCCTCCAATTGGGCCTGGCTGGGATGGAGTTAATTCTCCCAGATCCCTCTGAGTGCTGGGGAGTGGCAGATGGGAAGGTGTTGGTAACACTCCAGTGTTTTGGCCACAATATCAAGGCTGTCTCTCCAACATTTCCCCCTCAGCAGCAGGCTGGGGGTGGGAAAGATCCTGGGAGGGACACAGCCAGGATGGCTGTCCCAAACTGACCAGAGGGATATTGCAGACCATATGGTGTCTGCTCAGCAATAAAAGCGAAGAAAAAGGAGGAAGAGGAGTTGGATTTGTTAGTAAAACATTTGCCAGACATACTGAAGTCCTACTTCCTGGGCATCACCTGCTGATGGAAAATAAAGGATAAATCTTTTGTTCTACTTTGCTTCTGTGCACAATTCTCCTTTCTGCTTTATTTAACTGCCTTTATGCTGGCTCACCAGGTTTTAAAATCTCATTTTCTGTCCTGCTGAGGAAGGAAGTGATGGACTGGTTGGGTGGTGGGCACCTGGTGTCCAGCCAAGCCAGCCCACCCCAACCCTGCTGCACACATGGAGTAAAATACATTCTGGTCCACATCTAAATGATGAGAGGGGCAGAAAATTCAGGCAGAAAGGAGCTTCAAGGCACTGGAAATTGAATAGATTGATCTCCTAGACATCAGAATACCAAAGAGAGAAAAGAGAAATTATTTACCCCGAGGTCCGTGGCAAAGCCCTGTTTCTGGAAGGCCTGGTTGCCAGTGCAGGTTGGATGAAACCTTGAGCACCCTGATCTGCTGGGAAATGTCCCTGCCCATGGGGACATTAAAGCTCATCTTTTCCATCCGGACAGGATGATCTTTAAAATCCTTCCAACCCAAACCATTCCATGATTCTGTGGCTCCATAGGTAACCCCAGCCTCTCAGCTACAACAAGAAGATTGTCACAGACATCTTTTATGAAAAATCCTTTCCTTAGGATTTTTCCTCCTGAGAAGCTGAAAAGCCTCAGGAACAAAATGTAAACAATGGTTATCTGCTGCTGTGGAATGCAACAGGTGCATCTGTGATTGGTCTCGTGTGGTTGTTTCTAATTAATGGCCAATCACAGTCAGCTGGCTCGGACAGAGAGCCGAGCCACAAACCTTTGTTATCATTCTTGCTTTTCTACTCTTAGCTAGCCTTGTGATGAAATCCTTTCTTCTATTCTTTTAGTATAGTTTTAATGTAATATATATAATAAAATAATAAATCAGCCTTCTGAAACATGGAGTCAGATCCTCGTCTCTTCCCTCATCCAAAAACCCCTGTGAACACTGTCACAGAAGATGACCCTGAATGTCACTTCTGTGGTGCTTCTAAGGCAGACCCTCAAAAAGCCCACACAGATTTGGGTTTTTTGTCATTTTCTTCTGGGTTTATTTTCTCTAGTGTCTCATTACACTGGGTAGTGTTATAAAGTGCTTTCTGGTCAGACACTTCTGTCCATGCAGCACCCCCACCCCAGGAACTCACCTGGATGTGCATGACAAGAAAACTGCAATTTGCTAATTATACAGCCACATAAAATCACATTATTATGGTCCACTGCACAAACCCCACACGTGTTTACCCATACAAAGAGCACAAAGTTCATCTGGTGTGTTTTAAATGGTTGTTTACAATGAAAAAAAGCTCACCAGGAGCCCCAGTGACCACCAGTGACCAGTCCTGCTCTGGAGAGAGGTATCAAGCATCCAAATTTGTGTTGGATTATGAAGGGAGCCTGCACATCCAAAACAGAGGGTTGGAGCTCTTTTTTTACAAATAACCAACAGGATGATCTTTAAGGTCCCTTCCAACCCAAACCATTCTATCATTCATGTACAGATGGAAATTAAATCTCTTTGCTCCTGTTTCTTGCCTTCACATGCACATGCTCTCCCACAAATAAATGCACACACACACAAACTTCATGGACTCCCTGAAAAAAAAAAATAAAAATTTTATAATGAGAATATAAACAAGATGTCCCAGATCCCACGTGCACTCCAAGCTATCTAAAGTTTGGCACAATAAACTGCAATTTCTTCAGAATAAATTATTTATTAGTTTTTGAGGCTTTTGGAGCTACTTTCTTTTTTATTTCGTGAAGCTCATAAAGGCAACAATGAAAAATTACTCCAGAATTTATTCTTTCTGCATGCTGGGAGAAACATTGTGTGTCTCTCTACATATGCAGATATAAAGCAGACCATGCTGTGATCTTATGTTGTTATGAGCATGCTGCAAGTTCCTGCACGCCACAGAAAGAAGCAAAATGCCATAAAAATTAAAGGAGCAGAGCAGAATTGCAGTATTTTTGTGGGCACATAAAAAGAAAGAGGTCCAGTTTGCTCTGGATACTGGAAATGGCTGTTCACTTTCAGGGTATAGAGGTGATTTTTGCCAGATGATCTCCTCTCTATCTTCAGTCTGTGCTGGACCTGGGACACTGGCCCAGAGTGTGACAAAATGCGCAAAATGTGATTAGGGCTGCCCTAAAAGACCACTGTGCACAAACACCAATGGAAACCCCAATATCCCCCTAATTTTTTCCTCCAGTTTCCTCTCTACACAATCCCAACCGTGCCCAAAGTCTCCCCATGGTCCCAGGTTGGTTGGTAGCAACACCACAGTGGATGTGCCAAAATCTCCACAGTTTTGAAGTAATTTTTCAGTTTTACTGCTCTCCTGCAGCTCTGTTATTCCATTCACAGCCCATGCCCAGCTTTCCCACTGCACCTCTACCAAACCTTGACAGAACCTTTGAGGTTCCAATTATGATGATAAATGGAGATAATTTACATTTTCTTTTCCTTCAGTGTGGATTAAACCTTAAGTCCATCTTCAGCTGTTTCTAGACCCTTAGCACTTGATCTGGGCTTTTTGTTAAATTTATCTTCCTGCTTCACAGAAGCCTGAAAGTGTTCAAAAAATGCATTTATGTGGCTCTTAAGGATATGGTTTGGTGCTGGGCTTGGCAGTGCCGGGTTGATGCTTGGACTTGATGATCTTAGAGGGCTTTTCCAACCCTAATGATTCTGTGATTTGGAGATCAACTTTACAACTTTACTTTTTGAACAACTTGTTCAAAAAGAACAACTTTGTTTTTGTTTTGTTTTTTTTTTTTTAAGAACAAGTTTATGCATTGAAGCTCAACTGTAATGTTTAACAATATCCTCCAACATCTAAGAATCAGCAGCTGAATCAGTGCAGTGCCCAGAAGGTCAGAGGAGGCTGGAAATAACCCAGGGGATGAACAAAATTTTAGGAAGAATGTCCTGATCCCTACTGCAATTTGTCCATAAGAACCAAGCCAAGGAGCTTCCACACCTCAGCACCCCCAGGGAGCCATTCCCACAAATTCCCCGCTTCCCTCTCTGTTTGATGCACTCTGAGAAACAACCCCATGAATGTCCTTGAAGGGCTTTGCCATGGATCACTGATTTTCCTAATTTCTCTGGAGTTCTCTGTCAGCACTTTCACCTCTGGCGTCCCCAGACACATTTCCTACAGCAGTGATGTGGGTTTGGGTCTTTAAAGGCTTGGAACTGAGGGCTAAAATGCTTTAATTAATGGGAGATTATGTGCAGTCATCCTGACACCCCTTGATGTCTGAGCCACGCTGCTGATTCCAGGTGGGTCATGTCCTATGTGGAGAGTGTCCCTGGAGTGTGATGTGTCCTTCACAGAGAGCCTGGGAGCCAGAATAGAAGGAGGTGAGAAGAAAATCTCAATAGCTAATGTCATGGCTTGATGCTGGTGCAATGCCAGTGCCCCCATGAAAATATATTCTCCTTAATGTCTGCTGTGAGATGAGACCAGAAACAGAGTAAAGCTGGCTCCAGCTTAGGAATAAAGGAAAAAGCTTTATTAACTTACAGTATGTAAAAAGGAACACACACAGGACTCAGAATGAAAACTTTCCAAAACATTCCTCCTCCTCTGTTGGAATTCAGGCCATCTCTCCGGCTGTCCTGGATTGCCCAAACCTCTGCCAGGGGGCTCAGAGACCTTGGCACAGAGCCCAAGATGCCCCTGTGGTTTTCATTATGACCCATGGAGCAAATTACCTACCTTATATGAAGATCTGCAAGGCACAACAGTTTAATTAGAATAATAGTGAATTTATCATGGGGTGAAAAAGTAGATTTGGGGGTTTTTAGAATTCAGGGGGCAAGATGGAGGGATCTGGGCATGTCCAGCCTTTCTCCTTCGTCTTCTTGGCCTCCATCTTCTGCTGTGATGGTGGCACTTTTGGATTGGTTTAAGGTAGAAGCTCACTGTCTAACATAGGTGATAGGTATTGGGAAGTAATTATAAATATTGTACACATATTTTTTTAGTATAAAAAGATAACACTGCCTCTGAGGTGGGCAGTGTGCCTCTGTCTGTCCTGCTGAGCAGACCTCGGTTGGACAGGAGAAAGAATTTTATAGATAAGAAACAATAAACAACCTTGAGAACCAGAACTGAAGAGTTCTGACTCCTTCTTCAACTGCCAGGCTGGGAAAAAAGACTTTCTGACACATCTCAGGGTCACTGAGCAGCAGAGACCCCGAGACTCCTCCTCCCCCCAATTTCCACCACAGTACGAGATAAAACCTTAGATTCTCAATCCAGTTCCCACCCCTCAAATAATCAACTCTCAGTTCATCACCACCCTTCAGATAATCAACTCCCAGTTCATCAATGTGAGAGAAGTCCCTCTTGTACCACAGGCTTCCCCAGGAAACACAGTTCAACCTGCTTTGCTCTGTTTCTGGTCACATCTCACAGCAGACATTAAGAACAATATATTTTCATGGGGGCACTGGCATTGCACCAGCATCAAACCATGACACTCCAAAGTAAAGCACAGCTTGAGTTTGCCAGAATGTTCAGTCCAAGCACTCAGATTTAAAGCTGAAGAAGTAATATTATTATGTGACTTCTCAGAACCCATTTCTGGACATTCTTTGGGTGGCAGACCCCAAAATCATCACTGTTGAGGCCACCTGAGATGCACACAGCAATGACCTGGGCAAGCTGGGGATGGAAAGAAATGAAAGGGGAAATGCTGCACCCTCCCAAAGGGATGAGAATTCATTCCCTGAGGGGAAAAAATGTATTTATTGCCCGGCAGAGACAAAGCCATGCGCTGCCACTGTGGCAGAATGATTGGAATAATTGTCAACAGCCTGGTCTCTGCTTTGGGTGTGAGCCTTGGAGAAAAACCTGAGCTGCTCCTTGGTGGCAGAGCCAGAGACTCCAACATCTCTGTAAGGATCTCAGGGAATCCTGAGGAGTAAAAACACAGACACTGGAGACAAGCCAAGATCCCTTAGCTGTGCTATAAAGACTTGAAGTAAAAATAATTTTTGACAGACATTGCACATAACTCCCTAAAATGAGCTGTTTTGGTTCTCCTTGCAAAGCACTGCTGTGAAGCAGCCACTGCTGAGGGTCCCTCATGTTATCCTAAAGCTGAACCTGCAGGAAATCAAGTGTATTTCACCCAATTCCCATCAATTCCCCTCTCCCACCACCAGCAGGTGTCTGGATGCTTTCTCTGGATACTTTATCTGCTTTACCTGCTCAGAAGGGAGGATGCCCCCAGATTCCTCCCTCTTGGGTGGGTTTGGATGCTGCCAGCTTCAGGCAGAGGTTAAAGATGCTGCCTGCAGCCCTTTTTTTGGCAGGAACTCACATCTGCAGCTCTGCTGTGCTCCCCTCTCATTGATAAAAGGTGTCCCTTGCTCACAGGGCTCACAGAGATAAGTGCTTGAGGGATGCCCTTGGTGCATTTGCAGCTTTGCCCCAGTAGTTTTATGGTTATTGGCCGTAGCTGCAGCTTTCTCAAAGGAAGCCAGAATTAAAATAGCTTTCTATATTCCTTGAGTACCTTCCATCATCCCTTGGCAGCAGCCATCCCTTCACATCCTCCTCTCAATGATGTTCCTGGCACCAAGCACGGGGCCCCACCATTCCCAGCTCTCTGATGCACTTAATTAAAGCAGAATCACTCAATAATTCTGTTGTGCTTTCCTGGGCATCTGCTTGTTCACCTCTCCTGTGCACAGGCAATTAATTTTTAGCTTTTCCTGTACAAAGGGATTGAAATAAGAATATTAATTCCAGCCCAGCAGGACATTTTGCTGGGGGGGTGAGTGCACCTGCAGGGCTCTGCCCATGGGTTGGGAGTGCAGAGTTGCCCAAAGGCTTCCCAGAGTGCTGGGAGCTGGAAGCAAGGGAAGGTTTGGGAGATGAAACAAGTTCTCCTCTCCTGCTCAATTCCATTAATTCTGAGAGTAAATTAATAAGCATGTTCCTGCCTGGAAAACTCACCAAAATCAGTGGCTCTGGGTGTTACGTAAGAATAAATTCCAAACCTTGTTGCAAAGGGTTTTTTGTGGCCTTGGGGATCACATGGAGACCACATAGAAATCACAACCCCAAAACTCCTGATTTATGGGCTGGGGTGTTTTCATGAGCTCATACTGTCACTCTCAAGTAAAAATAAAAATAAAAATAAAATAAAAATAAAAATTAAAATAAAAATTAAAATAAAATAAATAAAATAAAAATAGGCAGAACAGAATCATCATTTTCCCCTGGCATTTATTGAAATGTCATCTCAATGAGAGCAAACAATGCTTTCTGCTCCTTTGGGTAACTGATATGGACAAAAGTCCATAAGAACAAGCAAACTGCAGCTCTGATCTACTTAATGGATACTAGAGGCACAAAAATGCTTTCAAATGCACACAATTATTTTTTCCTCAGCTAATTGAGGGGGTGAAAGCCTCTTTCTAGGAAATATGGTAATATATATTGATCAGAAAAAAAATAAGCTTCTATAGCAAACCCTGAGCACGATGCAAGGTTAAGGGATTTTAATTAATGAAAAAGCTTTTTTATGAAATGATGCCACCACTCAAGGAGAGTGTACACTGTGACCTCCAGTTAAGTGGAGACACCTTTTAAATATGACACTGCTCACACCAGCATCACTCACTCCCTTTCTTGGCCACATAAATATTGATCAGACCTCCTGCCAGCCCAACCTGCCCTGCTGAGGTGACCACCCCAAAAACGTCAATCCCAGACAGGGATGTCTTTCAGATGTGCCACAGAGCTGTGAAGGCATCAAGCAGCAGTTGGGTGGGATAAAATCTCTATTGGGGAGTCAAACTGGGGCTGCCACATCCCTGGGAATGTCCAAGGCCAGGCTGGACAGGGCTTGGAGCACCCTGGGATAGTGGGAGATAGGCTTGGAATGAGATAATCTCTAAGTCTCCTCTACCAGAAAGCATTCTGGGATTCTGTGAACAAATTCAAAACAACAAAGAAGATACACCCACAAATCCCGTGTTCTTTGCTGCTCAAAACTGTTCCTCTGCATTTATTTTAGCTCCAGACTCCCACAGTTACCAAACACCCAAGCTGCCATTGAAATTAAAGTCTCCCAGCTCCCCTTGAGCACCTGGATTTATTTACTAGCTGCTACAAGCACGAACAGAAATATAAATTAGCTCCTTTTCTCACTTATTTTGAAACCTGCCCAGCTCGCCTTGCAAACGGAAATATAATGAATTTCAACTTCAATCAGAACCAAATTCTTTAATTGTTCAGTATATTAGAGCTACACTGTTTACAGGATTATTCTTTCTTAGGAGGCACAGCCAACTTAAACTGAGTCCCTAATGGTTGGTAAATTGGCAGAAATTTAACCTGCAGCAGTGATTTTGCTACCTGCAAGGCAATGTATTTACTTGTACCCCACTGGGATCCTTCTGCAGCTCAGACTTGTAGGGGACAGATGTTAAATTGCCCAAGGAGGCAGAATGGCCATGTCCAAGGGCAGGATGGAGCCTTTGCTGCAGAGTTCAACTGAGGAGCTGCAGTAAAGCAGGGAAACAGAGACACATTTGTCATCTACTACCAATATAAGGCTAAAACCCTGCCTAAAATCTCACCTGGAGCTTCTTTTGCCAGCAGGACAGGTGAGACCCACTGGGGATGGAGTGACAAGATTGTCCTGCACTGATCTCCAGTGGGAAGAGGAATATTTGTTAATGGAAAATTGCTGATGTGTTTGCATTTATTGCAACATTTTTACAGTGTCCATGGTAAATTTTGTCTATCCTAATTCCTCAGAGAGCAAGGGAGAGCCAAATGGGCAAGGATTGCTGTGTGGTAAAGCAAGGAAACAGTGACACATTTGCCTTCTATTACCAATATATGGCTGCAACCCTGCCTAAAATCTCACCTGGAGCTTCTTTTCCCAGCAGGACAGGTGAGACCCACTCAGGACGGAGTGACAAAATTATCCTGCACTGATCTCCAGTGAAAAGAGGAATGTTTGTCATGGAAAATTGCTGATGTGTTTGCACTTCTTGCAATGTCCATGGTAAATTTTTGCTGTCCAAATTCTTTAGAGAGCCAAATGGGGAAGGATTGCTGTGTGCTGGAAGTGATTACACCAGGCTCAGAGGCCGAGTTTAGAGAGAGGAACCCACCAAAGAGCCTCATTAAGGCAGGGAGAAGTGGACAGCACTAAATAACCCTCCAAGAAGATCACTCCCTCCTCCTCCTCCCACGTTTTTATCTTGCTTCTGCCACTGTGCAGCGAGTTTGGGAGAGTCCAGGGGAAATTCAGAGAAAAGCAACATTATCCATTGAAACATCAGACAAATATCGACTTCTCCACTAAGGGCTTACTCAGACGCCCTCAGAGAGTCAATATTTGGTGGGGAGCATTAAAATTTCAGAGCTCCTTGGCCAAGGTGACTTTCTGCAGGCAGGAGGGATTGTCTCTCACAGCAAACCTGCCCACCAAAGCTCTGCCAGGTGTGGGCAGAGGTGGTTCAGTTCTCCCCAGCCTCAGGTCTGCCCCAAAGCAACATTCACCTGGATGAAAATGGAAATCTAGAGATTGAAAATGAATCTAGATTAATTTAGGTCTAGAATTCTAAAATCTAGAATGAAAATCCTCCTGCTTGGTGCTTAAGTAAGAAGTTCAAGGTCCCAATAAATCCATAGGAAAAGTGGAAAAGGAAGGGCAAGTCTGGATGCTTCATGAATAGAACTGATTGTTCAGACACACTGAAAGGTAAATTTTGGGCATTTTAGCCCATGAGCACACTCTCTGTAAAGGCCAGACTTAATTCTAGCTGCAGGGAAAAGGGAGATTTCATGCTCTGCAGGAATTGTGAGTCCCCAAAAAGCTTTCAGGAGCTCATGACTGCATTTCCTGCGCATTACATCCCATTATGCAGATGCCTTAAAGTAAATGTAAATCACATCAAGACTAATTGTGAAGGGCTTTCAGTGGCGAGAAGCAAAGTGCTTTGAGATGGCTCCTGACGCTCCACCAGCCTCGTGTCTTTGCCCTCTTCCCCTCTCCCTCCTCTCCCTGCCTCCCCTCATCCACGTCCTGCTGTCCTGAGCTCTCACAGACAAGGCCAGCAGGGCTCCCTGGGTTAATTAAATCAGCCTCATTTGCTGTCGGGAGCTGGAGTGACAAATGTATTGCCAAGTGATGGTGGCTCAGGGCTCCCCAAGCCTGTGCTGGCATTGTCACCCAGCTGGAGCCACCACAGCCCAGCCCCCTTTGGTTTTTCACTGCAGCAGTGTTGGAATCCTGGGAGCTGAGAATTTGAGATTTCTGTGACCCCCAAGAGAACCCTGCACTGACCTGAGGCCTGGAGAAGCTTCCAGAATGGAATGATGGAACTGGGATTGTGGGTGTGCAGTTTGAAGAGAAGTGTGTGATATCACAGGGTAGGAAACCCAGAGTTTGAGGGTTTAGAATGCAGGAATAGATATAGAACAAGATGGAGGTTTTGGGTTTTGGGCTGGTCCTTCTTCTTTACCTTCTTCTTCATGGGTTTGGGTGGTTTTGTGTAATTAGATTTAAAAGTCCCAATTGCAGGCCACATTTAGTTATTTAATTATAAAATAAGACTCCAACACAGCAGCACATTTTCACTCTGCTGCAAGGCTCCCCCTTGCCTCCTTCCCTTCCTGGGCTGGAATGAGATGTCAGGGGATGATTGGGAAGACTGAAAGGGACAGTTCCCCTCCTCCCCACTCAGGCTGTGAATGCCAGGTTAATTTTATTAGCCCAGGCACTCCATTATCCCCAGAGCCCCTGGGCAGCCTCCCATCTGTGGATGCATTACTGGAATGGTGCCGTGCCCTGCCAGGCCCAGGCTGCCTTCCAGCCCAGCCATGCTTCCCTGGCAGATAAGGTGATCTCGCTGGGTTTGGATATAGAAATGTCTAAAAGTGCCAGGTAATGCCTCTGTGACAGGACTTTCACAGAATTCACAGAATGGCCAGGTTGGGAGAGACCTTCAAGAGCATCAAGTCCAGCCCAGTCTCAGCTCAGGCAGCCACTGGCACCCAGTCTGAGGTACATCCACAGGGTGCTGTGTGCTAAATCTGAATCTTCCCCATCAAACAGGAAACAGACTTGCCAATACAGGTGGAGGAGACTCCAGATTTGTTTAGAAACCTGGTTTTCTCCACATTTGCTGTGGACAAAATTCTCCATCCTCTGGAATCTTTGTGGTTTGGCAACACCAGCTGAGCTCTCTGTGCCTGTGACTGCCTGTGGGACCTGCCATGGTGCCAGGAAAAGCATTGCACAGAATTTCTAGGATCAAAGAATCACAGAATTTCACAGAATTCATAGAATGACCAGGCTGGGAGAGACCTTCAAGGCCATGGAGTCCAGCCCAGCCCCTGGCACCCAGTGCCACATCCCAGCACCCAGTAAAATTGCTTTTTTCTCTTTTTCCAGGATTGGGGTAAAATTGCCAATGCCTAAACCTACAAATAGTCCGATTTAAGAAAAAAATTATTCCAAAGTGCAGTTGTCAGGTGTGAATCCTCCTTGCTTCCAAACTGCGCAGGAGGAAGCAAACAAAAGGCTACAAACACAAAAATACCCATCAGACACAAATACTTCAGTATTTAAAGGGTTTTTTTTTGCATCTTCACCATTACCACTCCTCTAAGGAGAGAGAATAACATCCCAAAAGTGTCAGAGCACTGAAGACTGGGGAAAGGAGTCCCTGCAAATTTTGGGCTGTGCAAACTTTGTGCCGCAAAGAAGCAGCAGCTGGATTGGCTGTCAGCTGAAAAAGAAAAACTGGAAAAGAGGAAGGGGGGATGTTGAGTTGTGTGGGAGCAGGGATGTTTGCCACAAGCACTTTTGTCTGTTTAGCTATGAAAATTAATGAAAATAAATCATCAGGAAGGCAATAAGTGGGTCTGCAGTGAAGGAATGCTGTTCCACTGTTTACACATCTAATGTTTGTTTGGAGACTCCACAATCTCCACGGGATGCTTCAGTGCATATGGTGGTGTCACTGTATTGCCTTTTCCCTTTTTATTTATTGATCCAGCACAGGAAAGTGTTCCCCAAGCCCAGGATTGGTTTCCAGAGGTTCCTGTTGGTGGGAGGAGGGTGCACCTCAACAAAACCAATCCTTGAAGAAAAAAACCTCAGCAAATGGAGATTTCTCATGGTGTAACAGCTGTAACCTCTGGGGCTGTGTCCCTGTTATGAGATAAAAGAGGCCAATGACCCCCACATTTTATTTTCTCACCTTTTTCTATAAGATTTGGTTGATATATCTCCTTCCCAAGGCTGCTTCAGCTTTCCCCAAACAGGGACCCACTTTTCTCTTTTACTCCTGTTTATAGGAAGCTCTTCATCAAGATTTTAAATGTTTAATTAGCACCACAAGGGAAAAAAACACTAAATGCTTGACACCTTGCAATGGCTCCTGTCCTGTGAAGTATCACAGAATCATGGAATGGGTTGGAAAGGATCTTGAAGATCATTTAATTCCAACTCCTGCCATGAGCAGGGACAACTTCCACTATCCCAGGCTACTCCAAGCCCCATCCAACCTGGCCATGGACACTTCCAGGGATCCAGGGGCAGCCACAGCTGCTCGGGGCACCCTGTGCCAGGGCCTGCCCACCCTCACAGGCAAGAATTCCTTCCCATTATCTAAATAAAATCCTTCTTTTTTTTAATTTAAAACCATCGTCCCCTTGTCCTATCACTTCCTGTCCATGTAAATAATAATTCTTCCTCTTTTTTTATAAGCTCTCTTTAAGCACTAGAATAGCAGAGACCCTGTACCCTCCTACACAAATCACACAGCCCTGTACTGTGGCATTCACATTCTCTGGGAAAATCCCTTCACATAGGATTTTCCTCCTGGGAAGCTGAGAAGCCTCAGAGTGAAGGAAAACAATTCTTATCTCATTTGCTTCTCCTGTGTTTTGCTCATGTGGAATGTGTTTGGAGATTGTTTATCCACAGGAGATTGTTTCATTGGATTCTGGTGTGAGTTGTTTTCACTCTTTGGCCAATCATGGCCAAGCTGTGTTAGGACTGTGGAAAGAGTCACAATTTTTCAGTATTATCTTTTTAGCATTAAATATCTTTTCTGTATTCTTTAGTATAGTTTAGCATTCTTTGATATAACACAGTATCATAAAATAATAAATTAGCCTTCTGAGAACATGGAGTCAGATTCATCATTCCTGCCTCCATCAGGGCCTTTCCCAGCAAATACCATTCTGGACAGTTTTGTCTGCACTGGGAAGTTTCATGTGCCTGCCTCACTCTGCTCCTGAGGCCAGTGAATGCAGAACATCAGAATTACACCTCATTTGGCTCCCTTAGCCTGCAAATAGAGCAGCTGCAGCCAAAATGCCTCTCAGGAACTGTCACTTGCTGTGGTCATCCCTGAACCACGTCCAAGACTGTCTGGGAGTCACTCCCAGGCCATTCCTGCTCCCATGCCACAGGTACCTTTCTCCAACACAGTCCTGAGGCCTTGCCATGAGCCAGGACAGCAAAATTCCCACTTTTAAACACAATTCTAAAAGAGAAATTAATTTAAATATTTTATTTTTCAGCTGTCATCAATCTGGAAGCACAAAGCCCGGGAAGGGATAACAGATCCACATTGACAGAAGAGATAAGAGACCATCAATCTATGATATGAAATAAATGTTCTCCCAAAAAAGCCCCATCCTTGCCTCCTTGGTGGGCCACAAACTGCTGGATTTTCAGATGAGCAGCACAAAAGGTGTTTTTTCTCTTTGCAAGCCCACAGTTGAGATGGGCTGTGCAGAGACTGAGGTGGATTTTCCCAGAGGTGTGAGCTCAACCTTGGGAAAGTGCTGAGTGGAGGGATCAGTAATTAGTGATGGATAGTGCATTCACCAAGGCCATTAGCTGGAAAGAAAAGCAAACCTCCAGCAGGCTCCACATTCCTTGCCTGCATTTTCCTGCCTCCTGACAGCATCCCCACCACCCCTTCCCAGTACAGCCCTCACCACAGCTCTGCTCTCACCGGGGACTGGCATTTCCAATCAATTACAAGTGTCACCACTGAATTTCCTTGCTAATTACTCCAGTTTATTATGTCTAAAGCCAGGTTAAATGCAGAATTGCCCAGGTCAAGCGGGGTCGCCCACACAATCAGTTCCACATTTTCCACAGCAAAAGAGATCCCCACCATCAGTCACTGCCAAGGGGGTCCTAATGGCCAAGCTGCCAGTTCATGGCCTGAGGTGAAAGTTTCAGCAGGAGATAATGCTCTTGGAGAGGAGGAGGAAACCTGCCAGGGTCCAGGGATGGCTTGGGTTTATTCCCTATTAATTTGAACTTGGGGAAAGGAAGGAAGCTGAGATATAGAGGAACAAGGCAGTAAAACTGTTCACTGTTTTATTGCATTTAACCAAAAAGTGGAATAAAACAAGGGAATAAAAGTGGAATATAACTTGTGGGAATAAAGGAATCTTTGTCCTGATGGAGCCCAGGTCAGTGCAAACATCTCCCTCTTTCCAGTGCTATGTGAATCCAGCATTAATTATGTGAATTAAGTTTCAGCAGGAGATAATGCTCTTGGAGAGGAGGAGGAAACCTCACAGAGTCCAGGGATGGCTTGGGTTTATTCCCTATTAATTTGAATGGGGTTATCCTTTTTTGGGGGAGAGAAGAAAGCTGAGGTATAGAGACACAAGGTACTAAAACTGTTCACTGTTTTATTGCATTTAACCAAAAAGTAGAATAAAACAAAGTTATAACTTGTGGGAATAAAGGAAGCTTTGTCCTGATGGAGCCCAGGTCAGTGCAAACATCTCCCTCTTTCCAGTGCTCCATGAATCCAGCATTAATTATGTGAATCACCCTGGGGTCCATGCTCCATCAAAACACATTCCTGGTGTGATGCTTGGGTTACCTTTCCTCCTAGGGGCAGAAACTACTGACACGTGAACTCACAAGTGCTTGGAAGGTTCCTTCCAGGGAAAGCTTCCCAAATTATGTCACGAGGGCAGGGATCTTGTACAAACACTGTCTTTCATCCTCCAGAAATCCAAAGGGCTTTGCAAGTTATAAATCCTTCATGAAGGCATCCGTGGATCCAGGCTCTCAGAGGAGGGATACAAGAGCAGGTGTTTATGTAGGAAAAGAAGTTAATTCAGGAGGTGAACTGAAGGAAAGGATTCCTAGGAATGATGTGAGAAATGCTGCAGTTGGGATGAGACAGTAAAACTAAAAGTTTAAGGACCATTATTTCAAAAAATTCCATTATTTAAAAAAATCTTATCACAGCCTTTTTCCCGGCAATGACATGAGGGACATTTGGCAGAGGAATTCCCTTTTCTGTGTGCAAACAGCCACTGATTCATCCACACAACTTTTTATTTGATTTTGCTGTCCCCTCAAATCTTCCTAACCACAAATGAAAGCCAAGTTTACACTACAAACTAAAATACAGCAGAGTATTGACCAAGTGCTCAGATTGCTGGTTCTGAATATCTTCCCAAAGAAAAAAACAAAAAACAAACAAAAAAATCCAAAACCAAACAACAAAGCAAGACAGACTAATTTAGGTCTCAAGTATTCCCATTATTTCTTCACCCAGTTAGGAAATAAAACAAGAAAATAATTTTCAGGGTAGCTGAGTACTCTTGTCTCCAATCACAAAATGGAAAATCACAAGACACAGGAAAAAAAATCCAAACCCTGAAAAAATAGGGAAAAAATAACATTACAGTATGACTTTAAAGGGTTTTTTTAATAGAAAAGAACATAAAAGCCAGTTTGCCTTTCAAGGGCAGGTTCTGGAATGGATTTCATTTTCCAGTTCCTACTACATATGATGATAATGACTGTATCAAGTAATATAAAGTGATGAAAGATATTTAGCAGGGGCCTTACAGCAAGAAAGACTCAAAGTCATGAGTGCAGAAGACACAGCAAACTCTGGAGCACTGAAAAAAATTCTCCCTGAGTCTTACAATGAAATTCCTATTAATCCACTAACAGGGAGTGTGCTTAGGAGTTCAGGGATATCACATGAAAAATAGAAAATGCATTAGAAAATGATAACTCTGTGCACTTATGGTGCAAGGAAATGCCCCACGAGAGCAAATACTTGCCTCAATGAAAGTAATAAGACACATGAGCCTGAAATGGAAAGAACTTTGAAAAAATGTTTAAAATACAATAATTAAGAGAATGGTCCCAGACAGGCACTGGGCACCTTATGCCTTCTAAAGGCTGAGCGAGAGCAGAGGCTGGGCAGAGTTCCAGAATAAAGCAGGGATTTATTGAAAGGATCTCCTCCATGGATGCACCTTGGGCAGCACCAGAGCCCAGCCAGGGCTGCACCCAAGATGAACCAAAACGGCCCCAAAATGCACGAGCGCTCCCGGGGTCTCTCCCTGGGATCAGTTCTGCTCCATTTGCACCTTGCAGTTCATTGTCCCATTCCAGCTTCAGCCCAGGCAGTCCCACCCTGCCTGTTTTTCTGTCTGCAGCCCACAGGGTTTGTGCTCCTGGGCTGAGATTTGGGGCATTTGTCCTTGGTGCCCAGCTGGAGCAGGAATTGTTTTGTCTCCCTGCTCTGTGCACAGAGCTCACCATC
This sequence comes from Zonotrichia leucophrys gambelii, assembly GCF_028769735.1. Lineage (NCBI taxonomy): Eukaryota > Metazoa > Chordata > Aves > Passeriformes > Passerellidae > Zonotrichia > Zonotrichia leucophrys. Next base: position 69,891,111 of record NC_088170.1, read on the forward strand.
CCATAATATAAAGCCCAGACCCACACAATAAAGTACATAGAATGTGAAAAATATAAAACCCAAAACCTGAGGCATCACAGGATCTGGGAAAGCACTCAAGGATGTGTTAGATGGAAAAGCTCCACCCCAAGATCTGTGGATGTGCCTGTAGCTCTGAGCCAATTTGGTCATTGTCCTGCCCAAATCCCCCTCCCTGGGAGCTCTGGCTGGGCTGTGGAACCCCAGAGCAGAGGATGGTGATTAACAACCCCTGCCCCTGGGTGACCTGCAAGGGCAGCAGAGGAGGGGACCTGGCTGTCAGGGAGATTGGAGCAGACAGATGTTTAATGGAGCCCAGGATTACACATCTGCCAGGCTTCACATGTAATCACCAACTTCTTAGGTTTCCTCTTTCTTCTCCCCTTGTCCTGGGTCTGTTACAGGGTCAGGGGCTGGGGGAAGGGATGGAGGGAGATTTTCAGATTTCCAGCTCAATTCCTTGAGCTGCCCTTAATACACTGACCTATTCCTAGCTGAAAACACAACCTACCAGGCTGACAGGACTCAGGAAGAAGAGAATGGGATGGGGTTTTTTTTTGTTTAAAACATGAGAGAGAAGCATTAAGCTCCACATCTCCACCTTCTTTCTCCCAGAACAGCTGCAGTGAGCAGCCTGTGTGTGACTGCACAGAGGAGCAGCAGCACAATCAATAGTGCCAGGTGACCCCCAGGCCATGTGCTGGGCAGCACTGTGCCCCAGGGGACACATCTCCATGGCTTCCCACCCCAGGATCAATAGTCCCTGCTCTCCTCACCCAGCGAGTGACTCTGAAAGTGTTTTTTTGCATTTCTGGGCATTGCTCACTCCTTCCTCCACCCTTCATTGTTTTCTGTCTCCTGTGCAAAGCTGTCAGCAGACCCCATGAACTAGAGGGAATAATTAAAACCTAAAAACAAGGTGCAGGAGGAAGGAGACCCATTCCTCACGTCCTGACAGCAGGCAAAGCCCTGCAGGTGTTTCCCCCCACCTTAAGGCAAGGAATCCCAACGATAAATTAAACCAATCTCTAAATACCACAGCACCCTCAGAACCCTCTGGGAATCCTCCAGCTCCTGTGCTGCTTCTTTGAGCAGCCTGTGGAGGAGCTATCCTGGCATGGAGACATGGCTTTTTTGGCAGGCTGAGAGATGGATGCTGACATTAGTTCAGGCTGCAGCTCGAGCCAAATGCAGATCCGCAGATGGCACTGGGAAAGCTGTGGTTCTACCCTCAAATATTGAACACGCAGAGCAGGGTACAACTGGAGAGTTCAGGCACAAATATGCCACCACTGTGTCTGAACACAGGTCTTTTAGTGCGACAGGCAATAAATTGTGTTAATGTGGGCTAAATGCACCCAAATCCTGGCCCAGGGGGACCCAGAGACTCAGCCCTGCTGCTCTGCCACAGGCACAACCAAGGATGTGTCACTTGGCCCCTCTGCTCATCAGATGCAAAATTTCACCAGCAGTGCCCTGACCCAGTGTGACGGTGTTCACAGGGGTGTGAGGATGAGGGAAGAGATGAGGATCTGACTCCATGCTTCAGAAGGCTGATTTATTATTTTATGATATATATTACATTAAAACTATACTAAAAGAATAGAAGAAAGGATTTCATCAGAAGGCTAGCTAAGAATAGAATAGGAAAGAATGATAACAAAGGTTTGTGGCTCGGACAGAGAGTCCAAGCCAGCTGGCTGTGATTGGCCATTAATTACAAACATCCAAGATGGGCCAATCACAGATCCACCTGTTGCATTCCACAGCAGCTGATAATCGATGTTTACATTTTGTTCCTGAGGCCTCTCAGCTTCTCAGGAGGAAAAATCTGAAAGAAAAGATTTTTCATGAAAAGATGTCTGCGACAACCCAGAGTTAGAGGGATTCATGTCCTGCCAGCAGGGAGGGTTTAGACTCTGCCCACGACCAAGATCCACGAACCCAAAGTCCTGCAGCAGCTGCAGATCCTCCCCCACAGCTGGTCCCAGTGATTAATGCAATGTGCTTGTAGGGAGGTGATTTCTCTGGGATGGTTCTGGCATGGATCAGCAAGGCCAAGCACAAAGCAAAGGGATCCCCACCTGCATTTTGTGCAGGTTCCCTTCCCTCCAGTGAGCAACTGTCAAACTGCTCCCTGCTGGTCCTCTCCACACAGATTTGGCTCCTCAAGGTTCCTCTAGATGGGATCAAGGAAGATTTAGCTCATGACACTTAGAGGACAGGGTGGCTACAAATTGTTTTCTGATGAGCATTTCTCCCTCTGATGCACAGCAAAGCTCAGACTGGACATCTGATGGTGGCAAAGCAAAAGTCCTTGTGACCTTTGGGAACCATCAGAGCTTTCCACCTCTCATCAGGGCATGGGCACAGGTCAGGAGGACAGCTGAGTTTTCAATGGTCAGTGGCAGATGCTACAGTGAGTTCCAAAAGAGGTCCTGATCTTGGAAATATCTTCTGTACCTTCAGGGCACAGGGAGTTCCAGAGGTTTGCCCACCACTGATGGCACAGAATCACAGAATTCCCAGAATCCCTGGGTTGGAGAGCCCTTCAAGGCCATGGAGCCCAGCCCAGCCCCTGGCACCCAGTGCCACCTCCAGGCTGGTTAAACACACCCAGGGATGGCGACTGCACCCCCTCCCCGGGCAGCCATTGCAGAACTTTCTTCCCCTTGCTGGAAAAGCTTTTTGCTGCTCTCCAAGCTGGATTTCCCTTGGCACAGCTCAGGCTGTGTGCTCTGGCTGTGCCAGTGCTGCTGGAGCCAGAGCCCAAGGGCAGCTGGGCACAGGCACCTTTCAGGGGCTGTGGGAGTGCTGGGGGCACCCTGAGTCTCCTTTCCTGCAGGCTGAGCACCCCCAGCTCCCTCAGGGCTCCCTCAGCGTTTGTGTCCCAGCCCCTCTCAGCCTTGTTGCCCTCAACTGTCAGTGAATCATAAATTCCTAAATATCCTGGGTCAGAAGGATCGCCAAGTCCGACCCCAAAAATCATATCGTGTGTCTGAGAGTGCCAGGAGTCTGTGAGCAAGGCAGGGAAGGATTCAAGGTCTCCCAAATCCTGGACTTTCTCCCAGCCTTTCCTCATTCCCAGTGCACTTTGCAGAGTCCTGGTTTTAGGGCAAAGTGAGACACTTGAAGACAGCATCAACTGGCTCATGAAAGCCTTTCCAAAGCACAAAAAGAGCTTAGTTCAAGTGTGGAAAACCCAAGGTTGTGGAAAAGTGAGAGCTGGAATTCCAGCTGCCTGTGTATCTCATGGGATGGAGACAGCCCCAAGTGGGATTTCTTCCCTTGCCATGAATGATGCATTTGGGACACCTCCAAGACCTCAAATCTGTTCCTCTCCTGCTCAGCTTTCTCAGTTATTCACATCCCTTCTGGAACACACAACCAACCCAGCAGGAGGTTAAGGGACTCCCTACTCCCTGAATTATCCCAGCTTACTCCAAAACACCCACATGAAAGCAGCAAATGAGTTAAAATCAAGCTAAATTATGACTTTTTGCAATAATTTGCCTTTTGCTGATAAAGAATAATTTCAAAAGAGTCAGCAGCACAATGCACTGCTGTTTTTGCCAGTGGGCCAAATCACTTTTATCCTTCTTGGCTGAGAAACACAGGCACTCACACAGTGTCTTTTCCATCCATAGCTGAGCATCCATGCGGGATTTTCCATCTATTCAGCCATTTCTCAGAGGGCATCTGACCTTATTTAACAAGCCCTTAATTAGGTGAAAGCAAATGCGAGGGAGAGCGGAGTTCAGCCTCTGATATTGCTGAGGGTAATGAGGAGTGTTCCAGGGGCAGCAAAGAACAATCAAAGAGAACAAAAGTTGCCTTTGCTGCCAACTGGGATTACACTCATTGCTTATGAGGCATTGAGTGAACTCTAGGAACTGCTCTTGCCTATCAATTTTGTGCAGGGCTGCCCAAGAGTGGGACAGCTGGCAAGGAAATGGGTGGTTTGGAGTCCTCTGCTTTGGAGGATTTAGAGGGAGAGGAACATGACACATTTTTGGGTGCCTTAGAAGCTCTGGTGGCCCTAATCTTATGTAGGATATCAGTTTGGTTTAGAAACAGCCAGTTATGGAATCATGGAATGGTGAATTCAACCAAGTTTTGGGTGCCTTAGAAGCTCTGGTGGCCCCGATCTTATGTAGGATGCCAGACTGGTTTAGGAACAGCCAGTTATGCGATCATGGAATGGTTTGGGTTGGAAGGGACCTTTAAGATCATCCAGTTCCACCAGGGAAACCATCCACCATCCCAGGGTGCTCCAAGCCCCATCCAACACTTCCAGGGATCCAGGACAGCCACAGCTTCTCTGGGCACCCTGGGCCAGGGCCTGCCACCCTCACAGGCAAGAATTTCTTCCTAACTGCCTGATAATTAATCCAGGGAAGAGATGATGCTGCCAATGACCTTCCAGAAGTTGAGTAGTGAAGGCCTGCAGAAGACCTGAGCACCTCCAAAGAGTGGATGTGCACAGTGGTCATCTTACACAGCCCCTTCTAAATCAACATCCCAAAACAGCAGAATAACAGAAATCTGCAACAACAGCACCAAAATTTACAGTTTCTGGGTGTCTCTGCTGCTTTTAAATCCCCAGGTTAAAAAGTCACACCTATGAGATAATCTCAGCTTTCTGTTTTCAAACAAGATCTTTCTGCAATTTGTGGATCTGGTTCAATGATGAAAAACATGGTCTGCACACAACCTGATGGTTCACAACCAAACAAATTCAAGTTAAAATAAAAAAAACCAAACAAATAAAATCTCTTGAGTTATTTTTAAAACTTGTGATCTTGAGCCAGTGTTTTTGGGGACAGCCTTAAACTGACAATCCCCTAGAAACAGCCACTCCAACCCCAGGAGTTAATGCTGCTTGATATCTTGTGCAAAGACCACATTTGAAGAAATTAAGCCATAATTAAGCAAAGTTATTAATGATTGCTTTAACTAATTGATACGATTACACAAGCAGCAGACAAGATTTTAATCACAGTGGTCATGAAACCAGAAGTAAACTGGCCAGACACCCCCTCCTCTTTGGCAGCTAATTTGCAAACAATAATTCTGCTGCTGATAGTGACTCAGCGGCTGAGGGGAGAAGAATAAATCTCAGGAGACAAATAGGTATAAGCCTTCCCCATTTTAATGAGAAACAGACACAAAAAGGCCAAAAAGACCCTGTCAACATGATTTGCAGTACAGTTACTTAATTTTTACCAAATGTGCTTTCTGCCATGCTTTAGTTGAAGTACATATTTATTTGATATTTCGCTGGCAAAGTTTAAAAGAGCCTCCAAAATACCCATCTGCTTCTGCTACGCATGACCCTACCAGCCTCACCTCCGACACACTGTAATGGTTTTAGGGAATGATAGCACTGCACAGATGTGATTTATTCACAGATTGTGGGTGACTTTCTGCTAATTTACAGGGGAAAAAGCACAGCTTTCCACTGGAGCGTGAAGCTGACCCACAGAACAAACCTGACTGCACAGGGAGGGACAGAAAATCTCCTTCCTTGAGGCAAATACTGAAGCACAGGATGGTTTTAAGGGACAATAAAAACTCATTTCCACCTCTGCAATGGGCAGGGACACCTTCCACCATCCCAGGTTGCTCCACCCCCATCCAACCTGGCCTTGGACACTTCCAGGGATGGGTAAAGTTACTCATAAGTAACACAAGGTTGCTCAATACCTGGTTGCAGAACACTCTTCTCTAACCTTCAGTAAGCCGAAAGTAATAGCAAGCTCAAAACCATGAGATTTAAATAATATGAAGTTGACACTTCTTTCCCTTTACTTTCTGGATTTTGAGCCTTTAAGGTTATTTCCTCCAGCTCTTCCCTTTGATCCCTCTGTATCAAAAGGAAGGGCTGAGATTCCTGTCTTGGAGTTGCTTCCATGTGTTGTATGAGCTTTGTAAAATGCTGGGAGAGATCCAGGAGCCCAACTTGCAGAAATAGAGTTATTTAGGGGTGATGGAGGTGACCTTCCAAAGGTTGGACAGGTGAGGGAGCATCCTGCACCTCCTGGCATGCAGAGCTGGGCTCTCTGTGTGTGTCAACACTTGGGCAGCAAGGGAAAAAGGAGACAGCAGTGTGGAGATAGAGAAACAGGGATGCCAGGAGTGCAGGAGTGTCACAGACATCTTTTATGAAAAATCCTTTCTTTAGAATTTTTCCTCCTGAGAAGCTGAGAGGCCTCAGGAACAAAATGCAAACAATGATTATCTGCTGCTGTGGAATGCAACAGGTGCATCTGGGATTGGTCTCATGTGGTTGTTTCTAATTAATGGCCAATCACAGTCAGCTGGCTTGGACAGAGTCCAAGCCACAGACCTCTGTTATCATTCTTTCCTATTCTATTCTTAGCTAGCTGTCTGATGAAATCCTTTCTTCTATTCTTTTAGCATAGTTTTAATATATCATTTACTTTTAATATAATATATATAATAAAATAATAAATTAAGCCTTTTGAAACATGGAGTCAGATCTCCATCTCTTCCCTCAACCTGAGACCCCTGTGAACACGATCACACAGGAGGGCTGGAAAAGCAAGTGCAAGCCTGGAAATGAGAGGAAAGGGCTGCAAAGAATCAGAGATAAAGGCAGGGAGAATGAGAAAGGGGTGGAAGAATTATCTCCATCCCCGCAAGGAGTTCCAGGGAGTTTCTCAGCTGGGAAGAGAAAGAAATTCAGAGCTGATGAGGTGAGGGAAGGAAGCCCAGGCATGTGTGATGAGGAGCAGGGAGGATGCAGAGAAGCTGCAGCAGAGACCCTCCTGTTCCCCCAGCATTTCCCATCTGCTCCTCATCCCCTGAGATCAGCATGTGAGGCACAGCGCTCCTCTGCACTCCAGAAACAGAAAAAGGAGAAAGGAACAGCCCCAGCCTCCAGGGCACTGACATAAGAAACGTGGAGAGGAGATGTTTGCTGGACAGGGGGAGAATGGCTTCAGACAAAGGGAGTGGCTTTAAATGGGATATTAGGAGGAAATTCTTGACTGTGAGGGTGATGAGCACTGGCACAGGCTGCCCAGAGAAGCTGTGGCTGCCCCTGGATGCCTGCAAGGTCCAAGGTTGGGCTGGATGGGGCTTGGAGCAAGCTGGGATAGTGGCTGTAGCTCCATTAGAGTGTTTATGAAGGCTGAAGTTACAGGGATGATCTCCTGATCCATCCTGGCAGTTCCCATGTGTGCACCAACCCTTTCCTGGGCTGTCAACAGGGACTTGAAACACATTCACACCTAAAGCACAGAGATGTCCACACCTCTGGGAAATGATGGGACCTCTGTATGCTCTGTCTCTGGGTCTCAGTGACAAATCTCCTCTCCCTCCTTCAATCACTGTCTGTATAAAATATGTATTTCTAGATAATGGTGAAAAGCTGTTGATTCTGCTCCTCAGAGCATCGCACCTCTGATTGAGTGGGCAATGCTGCTTGTCACCTCTCAGATCCCAGAGGAGCAGCAAGGCAGGGCTTGTTTCAGCCACAGACCACAAGGCTGAGCTGGGTTCCATCTCCCTTGGAGCCCAGGGAGTTCAGCTCCAGAGGAAAAGCCTCATGTGCAAACCAAGGACTCCCAGGTTCACTGGGGAAAACTCTCCCATGCAGAAGATGACCGCAAATAGAGGATTGTTTTGGCAGCATGAGAAAGATGTCCTTTGAATCCAGATTTAAAGTGACAGCTCTTTTTTAGGTATCCCAAGTCAAAGGGATGTCCTTTAACTGGGCTGTTCAGACTGGGACAAGCTGAAGAAATTGGCTTTGTCACAGGCGCTTCCATTCTTGTGAGAGGTGGAACCAAGTCTGAAAAAAAACATAAGGTCTGGAGCACGAGTCCTGTGAGGAGTGGCTGAAAGAGCTGGAACTGTTTAGCCTGGAGAAAAGGAGGGTCAGGAGGACCTCATTGCTCCTGACAACTCCCTGAAAAGAGGTTGTGGTGAGGTGGGGTCTGTGCCTTCTCCAGGTAACTGCCCCCAGGAGAAGAGCAAATGGCCTCAAGCTGCACCAGGGGAGGCTCAGGTTGGATATTAGGAAAAACTTTCATCAGTGAAAGAGTGGTTAAGCATTGGAAGAGGCACTGGTTGACATTGGAAGAGTGTTGCAGACATCTTTTATGAAAATTCCTTTCCTTAGGATTTTTCCTTCTGAGAAGCTAAGAGGCCTCAGGAACAAAATGTAAACAATGGTTATCTGCTGCTGTGGAATGCAACAGGTGCATCTGTGATTGGTCTCATGTGGTTGTTTCTAATTAATGGCCAATCACAGTCAGCTGGCTTGGACAGAGAGTCCAAGACAGAAGCTTTTGTTATGATTCCTTCTTATTCTATTCATAGATAGGATTTCATCAGAAGGCTTTCTTCTATTCTTTTAGTATAATTTTAATATGATATATATCATAAAATAATAAATCAGCCTTCTGAAACATGGAGTCAGATCCTTATCTCTTCCCTCATCCAAAAACCCCTGTGAACACCATCACAGAAGAGGCCCAAGGCAGTGGTGGAGTCACCATCTCCAGAAGTGTCCAAAACACAAGCAGAAGTGGCACTTCATGATATGGTTCAGTGAGCACAGGAGTATTTGGTCAAAGGTTGGACTTGATCTTCTTAGAGGCTTTTTCCAACTTTAATCATTTTATGATTCTATGTAAACAGCTTTTAATAATTACACAGGTAATAACAGAACCACTCTTATCTCTGAGGCACAGAGAGGGCCAAACTGAGGAAAAAAAAAAACAAAACAAGGAGATACCTCCTCCTTCCCCAGGGATAGCACAAGCCCTGGTGACTGTCTATCTTTAAAAAGGTCAGGTTAAGTCATCACCCCCCTGTCCCTCATCTCCACAGATCCCCCAGTACCACTGGGGGCAGTGAAAACCTCTGATAAGTCAGATTTCACCCTTTTATAAAAGATCTGTTCATGGCTTGTAGAGTGGGTGGGATATTTGCTCCCCAAGGGCAGCCTCTTCATAATCCTGCCTCCAGCAAAGGCAAACCCCTGCACCCACTCACTGAGGCTCTCCAAATGTTAATTTATTCCAGCACTAAAGTGTGTTCTGTCATGAGCACACAGGTAGTGACTGCACTGCTGAGATGACAGCGCTGTCACTCACACTTGCCTGCCTCAGATAAAATCAGATTTGGGCAAAGGCTGATGTTGTGCTGAGTGTTTCACAGGCTCATATCAGATTTTAAATAACAACAGCCACTGCCTTTTTCACCAGCCTCTCTTACAGAGACACCCATGGGTGGCAAAGATGGGTGGGAGGAGATGATTGATAAATCACAGGGGGCTCAGAGCTCACAGAATAGCTAGGTTGGAAGAGACCTTTGAGATCATCAAGTCCAACCCATGCCCTAAACACCTTAACTGAGGTGCCAAGAGCTCTCTGCAGGGCTTGGGGCCCTAAAAACACCAGCTTTGACTTGTGCTTTGAAACAGCCAAGCCCAAAATGAACCTGCTCATGCTGAGATGGTCAGGGAAGTGCAGGTAGTCCATGGACCAGCAAGAATAAGTTTTTGGAAGTCTCTGGAGGAAAAACAAACTGTTCCTCTTGTTCCAGATTTCATTTTTAATGATGTAAGGGAATGAAGGTTGCTGTCCCACTGCCCTTTCCCCCAGAGGCTTGAGACAACCCCTGGGAGTGTCTGTAAATCTGAAGGGCTGTGCAAAAGCAGCAGTGGTGTCTGAGTCTTGGGTTTCTGTGATTGGAATGACCCTGAGGTATTAAAAGTCTCTTTTCTCAGCCCTGTGACCGAAGAAGTCATCGAGATTCCTTGGCTCTGTCCAGCAGGTTGGGTTGTGGCACAGTCCCTGCCCTTGGGGTGGTGTTGGCTTTTTATACTAACTACCTGTACTTTATTTACAATAATTTTCCAACACCTATCACCTATGTTAGACAGTCTGTCTCTGCTCTGAACCAATCCAGAAGTGCCACCATCACAGCAGAAGATGGAGGACAAGAAGAAGGAGAAGGACAGGACATGCCCAGATTTCTCCATCTTGCCTCTTGAACTCCCATTAAAAACCCCCAAAATTCTACTTTTTCACCCTGTGACAAATTCACTATCATTCTACTCAAACTCTTGTGGCTTGTAACTCCTCACACAAAGTTGGTAATTGTTTCCATGGGCTAAAAATCAAAGGCACAGGTGTTTGTGACTCTGTGCCAGGGTCTCAAGTCCTCCAGGGCAGCCAGAGGAATGTCCTGGGTTCTGACATCTGAGGTGACCTCAGGTGGGGCTGCACAAAGAGGACACTGAGCACATCTGAAAACCCTGAGTTGGTTATTGGTGTATTCATTGTTCTTCTCCAGGGCTTTGGCCCTCAAGGAGCCCCATTCTGCGCAGAAGGAAAAGTAAAGGGCCCAGACAGCAAAAGGATAAGGGAAAGTAATGGTGTCATGCTCAAAGCCTTGCAGGAGCTCAGCATCACCTGCCTCCAGCTTCTCACCCATCCCAACAAGTGATTGGAACTGTTCTCCCTTCAGGACTGGAAGGGAAATCCCATCCTTTCCCAGCATGAAGCAGATGAGAAGGAATCCCAGCTCTGTCATCCTGTCCTTTCTCCTGAGTTATGGTACCTCTCTTTAATCAGGAGGAATTTACAGAGCTGCTCCCCTCCCCACCCCACACCAAATTTCAGGTATAAATATGCACAGTAGAGGGAAATGGTTGGAAGGAGGAAGAAACGCAGGAGGAAGAAATTACACTTGTAGATTAAAAATATAACCAGTACTACCTGTATAATAACTCATTGAACATGTATGGGTGAACATGTCCCACTCAAACTGCAGGCCTCCACTGCAGGGCAAGTGCCATCACCCACCACAATCCCTCATTGCTCCCATTCTTTTTGTGGATTTAAAGCTCCTCACGAGCATCTGTGAATCAGCCAGGTATTATAGCTCAAGTAATCCTGCACACCCACAGGAATAAGTATAAACAGTGAGTTCTTCATGTAAAAGTAGCTCCTCCTCCCACCCCCATCCCAAGCAGCAAACTTCCCAAGGCCACGAATTCCACTGAAATCAGCCAGGATTCCACGGTGAATAACCAGATTCCTTCCCTGGGATCTGGCTGCCAGCATTTTCAATCACAATGCCAACAACACAGCAGGAACACAACATGAATTTGGCCTGCACACTGGCTGGTAGCATCCTGCACTCCTGCCCAGTGTCCCAAAGAGGCTCCAGCCTCTCCAAAAACTCCAGTTAGAGCCAAATTATTCAGTGCTACACCTTCCTGTGTCTGTGGCAGATGCAGCCACAGTTTGGGTGGGGATGGAGAGCAATGCAGCAGCAACTCCTTGTCCAGCAGCCAGCAGGACAAAACAACTCTGGGGGTGGTTCCTGTCCCTTGAGCTCTGTGCCCCCGGTGTCTCAATATTACAAAAGTATGTAAATGCCATGGGTTTATGGCATAAAAACCCCGAGGTCGACAACAAAGCACATCCTCGTGCGAAATGGTGGAATTCGTGAGCAGCCTGATGTCCACAGCAGGATGGAGCTGAAAGGTTTATAAAGCAGCATGAGCTGCTGGAGTTCCTTACCTGCTTCTCAGACATGATGTAGAGGTGCTCGTGGTCCATGGAGAAGGCCATGTCCCGGAGGATGGGGCCAGTGTCCACCACCTGCACGATCTCGTACTCCAGCGTGTTCTTGGTGGTGCCATCCACACGGATCTGTGCAGCAACAGCAAGAGACAGGCACAACATGAGCATTTTTTCCCTCCTCCCACTGAAAACAAATAATTACAGAACACAGAATGATTTCTGTTGAAATGAACCTTAAAGATCATCGCATTCCAAACCTCCTGCCATGGGCAAGGACCGCTTCCACCATCACAGGCAGTTCCAAGCCCTGTCTAACCTGGCCTTGGGCACTGCCAGGGATCCAGGGGCAGCCACAGCTTCTCTGGGAAGCCTTCTCTCTCACTGCACTCACAGTAATAAAAATCTACTGATAATATATACACAAAATTATATATATATATATGTATATATATATTTACATAAATAAAATTTATATTTATTCTAAATTTATATTTATATTCATAGGGTATATGTGGTTATTTATATTTATAGTTATAGGATTTTTTATATTCATATTAGTTATATTTTGTATATTTTATATATTTATTTTTATATGTAATTATGTATTATATATGGACATTATTTATATTATATGCATATGTTATATATTATCATAAATATATGTATATATGCATAGATATATATATTATAATACAATATATCTAATATATATTGTATATGTATTTATATATACACATATCTATCTATATACATATATATTAGATATGTGTATATATAGATATGTGTATATATATATGAATAAATATACAATATATATTTTATAAATATACAAAATAATCACTAGATAAATGTATTGTGCTCTAGGTCTTTCAGATAACAACCACTGTCAACAAAAAGTGAACTTTTCCCAGCCTCCCCACCAAAAGCACAGAGCAGATTTCATCACTTCTGCTGGTCCCATCAACACAAGAGCACTGTAAGAACGATGCAGATCCTGCTGGCTTTTATCTGGCACTGTCACTGTGCTCCTGTCACCGCCTGGACAAATCCACCACGCTCAAAATGATGGCAATGAGGGAAGGATCTGTGGTGGTGATGAGCAGGAGATAAAAAAACCACACAAATCTGCAGGAGTGACTCACTGGAATGCCACTCAGATAATATTATTGCTCTTATTGCTAATGTTCCACGGGGCAATTTATTATTGCAGGGTATTCAGTGCAACACAGACTATTTCTCTTGCTGATTGCATATATCAGGTGTTGAAATCAGTCCTGCACCAGTGCGGCACCTTATGATCCCAGACACCTCTCATAACAGGGTGTCACTTAGGGACATCAATAACTGGGATTATGAGGAGGAACCAGACAAGCAGTCCCTGTCTGTCCCTGACAGTGATCCAGTGATGCAGAAGAAAATGCAGAAAATTACAGACTTTTCTTTGCCTGCTTAAAAACAATTTCTAGAGTTTGGGCTCAAAAGCAGCTGGAGAAGGTTTGCAATTCCTTTCAATATAGAACAAGTCATGATAAAAAAGCTGTTCGCAGGAGTTCTCCTGAACTCCTGAAGCAGCGAACCCCACAGCCATGTTTCAGAGTTTCATGTTTCCACATGTTTCATGGAACATGTTTCATGTTTCCACATTCCTTATCTCCCTCTATTTCCCATGTGTTGCCTTTCACTTTCTGAAAATATTCTATCCTGCAGCAACACAAACACCACAGTACCTTTCCCTAAAAGAAACAAAGCTGTAGGAAATCTTCATCCTGCCCCACATTATAATCTCCATTCCTTCCTGACCAAAGATTCCCAGCCTGCAGTTGGATAGCTGAGCAAAAAGCACCCTTCCCATCCAAAGGAAAATAACAAGCTGTGGAGAACTTATGGTGTCAAGACCTGTTCCCACTATTCCCTGGCACAGTCCTTGAGCTTGCTCCTTCTGTATCAACCTCTCAGCCAAGAAACTGAGCCTGAATCATCTTCTGTATTGGAAAGTCAAAGAGAAGGGAACAGAGGGAATGATAAAGGGTCTGGGAAGTCTGTATGAGGAAAGGACAGCACTGATATACAGATTGTTATCTTTGTCCTTCCTTGATGTGCTCACCTGCTGTGGGACAACAAAGGAATATTATTTCCCCAGGAAAGATAAGGAAAATGAAGCAGAATGGATTTAGAGGGGCTCTCTGTGCCAGCAAAGGGTGTGGAGGGTGCTCAGGGATGCTCAGATCCTGCATGTTATCCATCAGACTCCCCAGAAGTGGGAGCACGTGCTGGCCTTGGCTGCTGGGCTGCCCCAATGACAGGGGAGGATTTGCAGTTAATTTGTCATCTTGGTGGAGCTGCTGATGAGAGCAGCACACATCCAACATCAGCTCACACAGAGGTCAGGGCATAAAGTCCAGCACTGAGCACCCCTGATGCACCAAGGGGTCAGGGACTGAATCCCAGCACTGAACATCCCAGAAACACAAAGAATTCAGAGCCTAAAGCCCAGCACTGAACATCTCTGAAACACAAAGAATTTGAGGTCTGAAGCCCAGGACTGAACATCCCTGACACACAAAGAATTCAGGGCCTGAAGCCCAGGAATGAACTTCCCTAAAACACAAGGAATTCACAGTCTGACATCCAGTACTGAACATCCCTGAACAACCAATGGGATCATGGCCTAAAGCCTAGCACTGAACATCCCAGAAACACAAAGAATTTTCAGGGTCTGAAGCCTGAACATCACTGAAACACAAGAATTCAGGGTCTGAAGCCCAGGGCTGAACATCCCTGACTCCCACCAGCTCTGGCTGCCTGGGAGCAGGGGGCTCACTCATTTCTGTGGTTCCTCATAGGTAAATTCAGCTCCTCTGAGTCCTTCCTTCTTGAAAATGGACCCTGATGTAAATCACCCATGAGGTCAAGGGAAAAGATGCCAAGAGGCTTGGGCTGAGTCATTCCCCTTAGGCCAGGCAGAGGAAAGGAAGGAGGCAGGAGGAGCTGCAGGCTGAGGAGCACAGGAGGCTCCCTGTTGGGGCTCTGCTCCAAGCACACCAAATACCTCCAGAGTAGGAGCCTTTCCTCTTTCCCTCTGAGGCTTTCCAGCTCCAAGTTCTCCCTCTCAGAGAGCTTTTTCTGCTGTCTCCACTCTGCCTCCCCTCAGTCCCTCGTGGCTTCTCATTCCCGTCACAGCATCCTCGCTCTCTGCTGATCCCTGTGCTAAACAAACCTCACATCTCCACTTTGACCTCGATTTTCCAGCACCACCGTGGTCAGATCTGCAGGCTGCCAGATATGTAAGCAGCCAATTATCACCCCAGGGCTCAGTCACTGTCCTCAGCCTTTGCCAGGCCCCATTAGAGGGGAAAGAGCATGGAGATGCAAGAGGCAGGCTGGAGAGGAGTTAACAAACCATGGAGACAGGAGGCACAGCCCCCAGGGATCTCCCCTGTGCATTTGATGCAGGTAAAAGATTGCAGAGGCTTCACACCAGGAATGCAGAGCTACTCGGAAGTGATTTAACAGCTATTGCTGGCCTAATAGCCTGAAAAGTCATTATTTGGCAGAGGGGGAGGGAGGGAAGGAGGGACAGGGCTCATTGTGCTGTACATGTGCAAATACACACACGTGTCACACACCCACAGCCCAACAGCTCTAAGTGCAGAAAGCACTCTCTCTATTAAATCTAATAGCTAATAAAAAGGAAAATTCAGAAAAAGGCCAAAAAATCTGGCAGACACCAACCCACGCTGCACAGCCTGTGGCAGCAGTGAGGTGATTATTGGAGACTGCAGCCACAAGTGTAGCCCTTAACTCCAACCATCCCTTTACCTGTCTTAAACACTCTTTCTTGTGTTGGACCCCAGGCACAGAACCCTGAGGATCTCCACCTTCCCTGCTCTTGCTCTTCACAGACAACACAACTGGATTTTCTCTTAGAGATTTATTCCTGGCTCCAAGGCTCCTGCTAGAACCAGGGCACTTGGGCTGTTGAAAAAAATCAGAGAAGAGTCTCTGAAGGAAAAATGGGAAGATTCTTATCAAACCTTGCAGGTGGTCACCACTAAAGTCAGGGAGCCAGAGACAATCTCTGCTCAGAAACACAAGTTTCCAGCTGCAGGGAATCTGAAGAACTTATCACCCATTCCCTCTGCCCCTGCTCTTCTCTGCTGGCATCAACCCCAAGCCCCACCTGAAGTTGGGGTGCTGGCATGGATGGAGTTTTCTTCTGACTGAATGATGGGCATTCCCATATTCAAGATGTTTTCTGGAGGTTGTGGGAGATGAGAACCTGGCTAAGAGCCCAGTTGGGATCGCTTCTGGGAGCTGCCTGTGAACTATGAGCTCCTTAGCAAGGAAAGGGGGAAGGAGACAATAAGTGACAGAGGGGGTTCCAGGACCACGTGTGAGTCTCAAAATGCCCAGTCCACCACAACCCACAGTCCACAAACACTCTCATCATCCACCTGCTCCCACTCCCTGAATGTCTGTCCTGGACATGCCCACCCCTCAGAGCCCCGGATGCTCAGCTGTCACAGACATCTTTTATGAAAAAATCCTTTCCTTAGGATTTTTCCTCCTGAGAAGCTGAAGGGCCTCAGGAACAAAATGTAAACAATGATTATCTGCTGCTGTGGAATGCAACAGGTGCATCTGTGATTGGCCCATGTTGGTTGTTTCTAATTAATGGCCAATCCCAGTCAGCTGGCTCAGACTCTCTGTCCGAGACAGAAGTTTTTGTTATTCATTCTTTGTTATTCTATTCTTAGCCAGCCTTCTGATGAAATCCTTTCTTCTATCCTTTTAGTATAGTTTTAATATTATATATATCATAAAATAATAAATCAAGCCTTCTGAAACATGGAGTCAGATCCTCATCTCTTCCCTCAACCTGAGACCCCTGTGAACACCGTCACACTCAGCTCCCTTGTCCTCCTTTAACCCAGGACATGTGGGAGGGCCCAGCACTCTCAGGCTGCACATTAATCCTCCTCTTCCTGGAAGGCTTCACTCCCTGGGCTTGGCTGCTATTAAAACATCAGCGTGATGCTTCCCGAAGGTCAACTACCAAGGGACCCATTCTGGCAGCTGTTTGTTTGTTTGTCTGAACATTATCTAGGGCTGGCTGTTTATTTACATCCATTGAAGTATCAGACAATAAATATCCTCTCCCAGTAGCAAACAGATGCTTGCACTCGAATGTTCCGGCTTCAAAACGATCTCCTTAATGAGCAAACAACACCATTAATCTTTAAAGACACAGTCTCCGGCCTTCTCTGAGCTCCCACCCTGGCCATGGCTACACCCACAGGCATCCCTGGCAAGCAGCCCACGGGTCTGGTAGATGAAAGAAGGTAAAAGATACCTTCCATCCCTTGGCTGGTGGTTTTCAGCCTTATCTGGGCCTCCCCAGCTGCTGAGGGATCCACAGGAGGCTGATGCTCAAGGACAGTTTCCCCAGCAAGTTGGTGGCAGATGCCTCAATCACACTTCTAAGAGGGGCATGGAGGTTGGTATCATGTAGTTATCAAAGAGAGGGACGCAATAACCCTCTCCAAATCATGGGGATGGACTCAAAATTGTCAAGGAAAGAGCAGTGGGATTGGGGGACAAAAGGAATTGGTGGCAGCAAGCACGTGGTGCCTTTGCTGGAAGATAAATCATGATTGTGGCAAAAAAGAAAATATTTTTAGGCTCAGCAGAGCAACAGAAACACCTGCCTTCCAGAGAGGGCCACATACATCTGTTAGCACCTCTATTCTTTCCTATAAAGGGACATTTCCTGCTAAAACCCATCCACACAGATGTACTTCAGGAGCTTTATTCCAGGCCCATCAAAGCCTGATCCTGTAGACTGAATCAGTGTTTGGAGCATGTTAACATGGCCCAGTTTTGGTTTATTCAAGAAAAAGGCACTGGCACAGGTTGCTCAGAGAGGTTTTTGATGTCCCATCCTAGGAAATGTTCAAGGCCAGGTTGGATGGGACTTGGAGCCTGAATTAGTGCAATGTGTCCTTTCAAAATTATCTTCAGACTCACTTCAGAAACACACTCCCAACCCAATCTCCTGCTGCAACCTCACTTCTGTTTTATTTGTCCAAGCAGCTTGGACTGGTCTCTGACAGCAAAATAAAAAGAAAGGATAATTTCCACTGTGCCAACTGGGCTTAGCTGTTTCCTGCTCTTCTAAAACCATCAGTCCTGGCCTACCAGAGTTAAAATAAGGTCCCCTTCAATTAATATCTCTGTATAAAGCACCTTAAAACGATCCAGAGCTGCTGGAAGCGTGGTGGGGAGCAGATCACAATGACCAGCCAGGCAGGCAGCAGGAGCAGACGCTGGGTGGATGAAAGTCATTACAAATAATTAAACCAATAACTAAGCAGAAGAGGAGCTTGGTGAACCATGGCACGCTCGGCCAAGCCATCCCTCCCCACCACTCTGCTTTTTGTGCAGCGTCAGCAGCCCCTGGGCTGATGAAGTTCCAGGGAATTCATCGCGTCCTGCTCCAGTGCTTCCAGCCGCTCTCACTCAAGTCACGCTGGCGCCTTCTTTTGGCCATGAAACTGCCCCAGTTCCCCCAGGAGGGGTGTCCTGGTTTAGGGCAAATTTGGTAGAGAATCTCCAAAGGGGGACCCTCCAGAAAGCAAACCCACGCAACCCCTCCCCTCAACCGGTTTGGGAAGGATTCCTCAGAGAGAAGTAGAAAGAACCTGTTTATGTAACAGGCACAGCATCCCCAGCACATAAAATGAAAAACACCAGATGACACCACTCTTTCACCACTCTGAAAAAGATGACAAATTCAGAATGTCTCTCTGGGGGTGGTCGCTTTGTTATCAGTCCCTCTGGCACTGGGGCAGCTGCTGCCCAGAGCAGGCCTCAGTAGGCCACAAGGTGCAAACTCTCAGTGTTTGCCAGGCCCCAGTCCAGAGCAGGTTCAAGCTGGTTGAAAAGAAAAGGAGAAACAGTCCAGGAACAAATTTGGACTGTTTAGCTAAACTAGCTAATAAGCAGAAGCAAGAGCAAGAGAGCAAAGCAAAAAGCCCAGCAAAAAGCAAAAGCAGCACTATGTACTGCCCCATCTGTGTTCCACCAGCCATGGGGGAGAAGCTGATAAGAAAACCCAAACAAAACTTTCTTCAGAGCCAGTCTTAAAGGCACAGAACATAATATCGAGCATAATCAGAACACATGAATGGGGATACAAGCATCATAATGTCCCCCTAGGACAAGGGGATTAAATGGGCTGCCAGGAAGATTGCAAGGGTGGATTTCAAAGGGAAAATCCTTCAGGTCGTGGAATCAGGCCCTGCTACTTCTGCCAGGGTGCAAGGGAGCAACCACAACTGTGGTACTGCCTTGGAAAGTAGGAAAAACGTTTTGGGCAGGGAAAGCAAGAGGTGAGAGGACAAGCTTTGTCCCCGTCCTCTGAGGCAGCCTTCCTTTGCTGTCCCTGCCTCTCCTTCTTGCAGGGCACCTCACTGAAATCACCATCATCATTTCTCACTATTGGATTAAGGATCTGCAAACACCATTTCCAGGGCATCCAAGCAGTCCTGGAGCCCAGCACATCAATCCAAGCTGCTCTGAGAAGGGCCCAGCCAGAGCCTTACGACTGCACAGGGGCCACTAATACTTCATTGCTTTTCCAATAGCAGTTCCTCCCTGTTTTATGAACCTAATGTTCCCCAGAGGATGCCAGGACTGCTGGCTGCTGTTCCTGGCATGGAGAGGGAGAAAGGACACAGCAAACATGAGCTCATGTTTGGCCCTTCTGCTGATCACCTTTTCCTGCTTTTCCATTGATTTGGGTCTCATTATGGAGCTCTATTGATCTCAGCAAAGACAGGGAAGGGGCTGGTGACACTCCATGTTCTGCCCATTTCCCTCCTTTTTCCAGTAAAATAATCTGTTCTAATTTGCCTAAAGCCTATTAACAGGAGATCAATTCCTAATAGAACATGGCATTTCAATAGCCCTGTCTATCCACAGATCCTAAAGACCTTTAGAAACACTAATTGAAAAAGCAAGGCATGAGGTATCCTTAACTCTTGCCTCAGCCAGCAGCTCTCTCTCTACTCCTGTACACGTGTTTTAAAGTGCTGTGTGCCTGGACCATGCCAGCCCATCCAAACACAGATCTCAGAGCACCTCCAGCCATGTGGACACCAGGAAATCCTGGTGTTTACAGTGTTCTTGAAGCTTCTGCTCTCAGTGCTGTCCAGAACCCCAAGTACCATGACAGGAGCCATTCTGTGCAGAGGGGAGAGCTGATCTGGACAGGAGAGTCATGGAATCATGGGATGGTTTGGGTGGGAAGTTACCTTAAAGACAGTCCAGTTTCCCCCCTACTATAGCAGGGACACCTCCCACTATTCCAGGGTGCTCCATGCCCTGTCCAACCTGGCCTGGGACACTGCCAGGGATCCAGGGGCAGCCACAGCTTCTCTGGGCACCCTGTGCCAGGGCCTCTCCACCCTCACAGTAAGGAATTTCCTCCTAATATCTAATCTAAATCTCTCCTCTTTTACTTTAAAAGAGTTCCTCTTTGTCCTGTCTCTATCACCCAGTAAAAGTCACTGTCCCAAAAGGTAGGTGCACCTGAGTACACCCCACAAAACAGAAGGGACAGCAAAGCAGGTTGGCCTTGCAATCCCATGAGGTTCCTGGTTTGTAGTTCCTTTGTCCAGGAGTTCTCATGTGACAGAATCACAGGATCACTAAGGCTGGAAAAGACCTCCAACATCATCAAATCCAATCCCACAGAACAAATCTTTTTGTCAGCAAACAAGGCTTGTTTGCTGCACCTACAGCACAGCAACAGCCAGGGAGAATGGTTCTTCCTCAGCTCTCCCCCAGGGCCTTTTCTCCCAGCAGTAACACAAGGTTTTGAAGAAGACAGCTTTCCTAGAATAACTGCTGGCTAATCCTGATCATCTGCAGGCACTGCAGTGTAATCCCCACCCCAGGTCAGGGGGCACAGGGCCTGCACTGGGCAGGGCCACAGGGTTTAATCCTTGCACTGGAGTCACCCACTGACCTCTGGTGTAATCCTGGAAAATTGGGTCAAACATAGCTGGGCCTGGCTGCTGGATAGGAGGAGATCACCCTGCAGAGCCAGCACAGAGGGCAGAGAGGGCTCCTGCTTCAGGAGGCCCAAGAGAAACAGGGGACAAGATGCTGGTGGCATCTGCTTGGTTTTCTGAGGACTTGTGGGTCACTGTGCATGACAGAGCTCCTGGGTGTTGTGGTTCCATGGTGGGTCACTGTCTCAAACAGATCCATCACAGTGGGATCCACTGGGATCATGGATTCATAGACTGGTTTGGGTTGGAAGGGATCTTAAAGCTCAGCTCATTCCACCCCCTACCATGGGCAAGGATGCCTCTGACTACACCAGGTTCCTCTGAGCCCTGTCCAACCTGGCCTTAGACACTTCCAGGGATCCAGGGGCAGCCACAGCTTCTCTGAGCACCTTGTGCCAGAGCCTGCCCACCCTCACAGGGAAGAATTTCTCCTTAATATCCAATCTAAATCTACACTTTGTCAGCTTAAAGCCACCTTCTTTGGGCCAGAGGGTCCTTCAAGCCTAAAGACAAATTCCCAGCTGACAGAAATCCCCTTTTTTCCAGTCTACAGCACAGGACTGCTGCCCCATCCCAATTAACATTTATTGCAAGACATACTCCTGGCTGCAACGGAGTTATGAATTAAATTAGACAAAGTGAAAGAATTGCTGTCACCTTATTGCAGGGGCTCCATACCTTCTTAGCATTTCAGTAGCTCCTCAGAGCACTGACTCTCTCTCCTTCACAAAAAAGCCAACTGACTCCAATTCCCTTCTCAACCCCACCCCACTCTTTTATAGCACTCTTCTTCTCACTGGTTACAGCTGTGGCCTGTTAAAGTCAGGCTTGTTCCTAATCTTTGATAATTGGCCCAGCTGCAGCTCCTTAGGGGTAAGATTACTTTCTACACTATCTTTATTTTCTTATATTCTATCCCCCTACAAAGAATTACTTTCTCTTCAATCCCTTCATTCTGGGCTTGGACATCACCTAACACAGTGAGGGCTTCTGACTGCTGCTCCCAGCACCATAAAAATTAACAATTACAGCTTGAAGTGTACCTGAACTGCAGGGCTCACCCCACAGTGAAACAGCAGAGGGAAGGGAAGGACATGAGCAGGTCCCTGTCCCCCAGCAAGGAGAGCTGTCAGGTATGTGCAGCTCTCACAAGCAGGAGCCCCTTGACAGATGACATCATTTTTGAGAGCGTGGTTTACACGCGCTCCCCCGGCGCTCCCTGATTGATAAATTAGACACTCATGAGCCATGTGCTAATCAATGCAAATCATTAGTTTGTAACAACACAAGGCAAGCTCGGCACAGCTCATTTTTCAAGGTAATGGCCTGCCAAGCATCCGTGTTCAGCTCTGAGCCCTGCCAGGCAATCCATTATGGAGCTGCTGGCACTCACCTATGGCACCAGGCTGAATGAGGCCTCTGCAGTCCAGTCCCCACCAAAGGCTGTGAGCAGTGCAAGGGCTCCAAACCTGCTCTTCCTCCTCCTCCTCCTCAGCTCCTGGCTCTGCTGAAGCATCCAGACATTTGGGGTGGACTTGTTCCCACAGACCCTGTGGTGCCTCAGGTTTAGCTTTTATATTTTTCAGATTCTGTTCTCTAATGCATCAAGTTTTAGCTTTTCTAATTTTCACATTCTGTGCTGCTTTTAGCGTCTGAGCTTCATATTATGGATGGTGAGCTCTGTGCACAGAGCAGGGAGACAAAACAATTCCTTCTCTAGCAAGGACAAATTGTCACTGTCATATTTTCTGAAAAATCTCTTTGCCCAGGATTTCTTCTCCTGGGAAGCTGAGAAGCCTCAGAGAAAAAGGAAAACAATATTATCTCATTTGCTTCTCCTGGGTTTTGCTGCTTTGGAATGTGGTTGGAGATTGTTTATCCAACAGGTGATTTTTCATTGGTTTCATGTGAATTGTTTTGATTCATTGGCCAATCAGTGCCAAGCTGTGTCAGAACTCTGGAGAGAGTCACAAGTTCTCATTCATTATTATGTTTTAGCCTTCTGTCTGTATTCTTTCTGTATTCTTTAGTATAGTGTAGTATAGCATTCTTTAATATAATATCATAAAATAATAGATTAGCCTTCTGAGAACATGGAGTCAGATTCATCATTTCTGCCTTCATCGTGAGGACCCGGCAAATACCACAACAAATGCCCCAAATCTCAGCCCAGGAGCACAAACCCTGTGGGCTGGAGAGAGAAAAACAAGCAGGGTGGGACTGCCTGGGCTGAAGCTGGAATGGGACAATGAACTGCAAGGTGCAAATGGAGCAGAACTGATCCCAGGGAGAGACCCCGGGAGCGCTCGTGCATTTTGGGGCCATTTTGGTTCATCTTGGGTGCAGCCCTGGCTGGGCTCTGGTGCTGCCCAAGGTGCATCCATGGAGGAGATCCTGTGAATAAATCCCTGCTTTATTCTGGAACTCTGCCCAGCCTCTCTTCTAGCTCAGTCTTCTCAAGGCATCACCTGGACATTTGTTCTCCACTTACCCCAACCCTGCAACCTAAAATTAAAATTATTTAAGCCTGAAAAACTGTGTTCTGTCCTCTATTAGTGGAAAATGAAGATGGGTATTCAAGGTGTTGACCTGCAGGTGTGTCCTAGGGAACTCCATGCTGGCATCAGTGGCATCGCTAAAGGACAATGTCTGCATCAAGCTGTGCCTGGCCAAATAAAGAGGCCATTGGAATGCTCCAGCCACCAGATTTAACACCCAAATTTCTGGTCTCAGGCTCTTACGAGCTCTGTCCAGCTGCATGAATGCTTTGAGGGAATGAAACTCCATCAGGGAAGGATATGCCACCACTGACCATCCAGTAGAAAAGGACAAGTGTGGGACAATTCTGCTTCTGCACCACAGGAGCCCATCCAGGCTCTGTGCCTGCCTCCCAAGCTCTGCAGGATTTCAGTCCCACTGGCAACAGAGCAGTCTCTTCATCCTTGGGTTATTCTCAGGCACAAATCCTGCCATGGGTGCTCTGCAGAGCCACTCCAGGTCCATCATGGAAAATAAAGATTCTCTGTTTGACATTCCCAGAGGTAAAGTTCAGGTCTCACAGAGAGGGTCCTGCTGCTGGATGCTTGTATTTATGATCCCAGTGAATAATCTCAAAGGTCACCCCAGTGCCACTCAGGTGCTTCTGTTTCTCCCAAACTGGTGGAATTTCTTTTAAAAGACCAATATTTTGGGAACTTGCTAACTTTTAAATATTTATGTCTGTTATTGCCATCACTCCTGGTTCTTCATAAAGAGACTGTTTTGGGTCACAGTGGTTTTGATTTGGATTAAGGGAACAATGATGAAAAAAAGTATGAAAATTAATTTTTTTCATGTGAGAGCATGGATGTCAGCTTGCGAGCTGCAGAAATCAAAATGCTCCCTCAAATCTGGTCAGCTCTTCAGCAGGGCTCAAAGCCTAGATAAAAATAATTCAGACAAGTTGCAACACCAGAGAAACTCAGAGTTTTGCCTCAGAAATTTCACCCAGTGTGTGTGAACAGGACTGACCAGACACAACGATCCCAACGCAGCTGGCCCGGAGCACAAACCCTTCTGTGGGACAGCTCAAAAACCCAGGCAGGGAGTAATATGGCATGGAATGAAGACAGATGCACCACAAGACAGGCTGGATGATGAATGCAAGCCCTTTATAAGTGTCTGTTCACGGGGCTGAGGGACCAGACTTGGGCAGGGATGAGCTCATCCCGCCGGGAACGCGCTGACCCCGAGGGTTGGGAGCCATGGGGAGGGGGGTCCAGGGCAGCACCACAAAGGGTCCTTTGAGTGTGGCCAGACAGGGAGAGCTTGGAGACACCCACGGATCCTCACCACACTGTGGCACTTGAGAGGGAGCCAGCTGCCCTTTGGCAATGGGAGGGAAGAGTGGAGACGCGGGAATTTTCATGGAGACGCGGAAATTCTTGTGGAGATGCAGGCAGCAGGGCATACATCAGCACAGCAGTATGAAAGGGTATCCAGCAGGTAAAACAGGGGGTGTGGAGGCACCAGGATCATCCAGGATCATCCTCCTGGCTCGAGGATGTGCTCACCAAGGAGTGATGGAGAGATGAGCACACACATGTGCTGACCAAAAATGAGAGAAAAACAGAATCATGGAATACTTGGGCTGGAGAGGACACCTCTAAAGGGCACCTGGTTCAACAGCCAGGGACATCTCCAACTGGATCAGGTTGCTCAAAGCCCCGTGCAGCCTGGCCTGGAATGATTCCAGGGAAGGTGCATCCACCAGCTCTCTGTACAACATGAGCCAGTTGAAAAAACTCCTTTATATCTCATCTAAATCAACAATCCTTCAGGATAAAACCATCACCCCTTGTCCCATCACACCCAGCAGAGTCTGTGGAGACCACAGGCATTCCCCCAAAAGGAGCTGGGATAGATAACCCAGGGATAGATAACCCAAGGGGGGCATTTCCACACCTCGGGTGGTGCAGGGCCCTGGGCAGCTCCAGGCGCCAGCGAGGGCAGCGAACTCAATCACAGCCTGTCACATTCAATCTTGGAGATAGAGAGACACATTTGCAATCTCCCTTCAAGCTTAAGAGAGGCAGACCAAAGCTCCTGCTTTGCTGAGGATTTGGGCACTTTCTGTTAAAAAAAAAATAAAAATCAAAAGTCGTATCCCAGAGATGATATCACCGGTCAAGTGAGATTGGCTGTTCTTGCACTGATATTTGTGTCAGATGCTGGTGCTAAATGGCTTCAGAATTGCAGAGTGATGGGCTGTGAGTGCATCACTGAAAACAGAGAAATCTGGGACCCACAGCTCTTTCCTCACTCCCTCACTCAGAACACTGGGTTTGGGTGGGTGTCACAGGAACAATTCCTGTCAGCAAAATGGGAACAGGTTATCTCCAGGGCCAGGGGAAAGGTGAACCTGCAAGAAAAGCTGTCCCCAGCCCCTTTTGTCAACTGACACCCCTGGGGCTAAGGTTGAGATAATGAGGGCACACATATCTCTGGGCCCCAGCCCCACTGACAGGGCTGTGCTCTGCAAAAAGGTTATTGTGATTCAATTGCTGACTCTTTCAGCTCCTGGGCTCCTCAATGCCAAGGTGACCTATTAAGAACTTAATATCAGATAAAAAAAACATCCCTCAAAGCTTTTTTAACCTTCATAATCTATGTTTATCCACAGAAAATAGAAGGAGGAGAGAAAAAGAGAAAGCGAATGCTTATCTTCCAATATTGCCTCAGATAAAAGGGAAGCACCATCTGGGGACAAAACCTCACATTTGACCTTTCTCCCCTCTCATGAAAGCAGCCAGAAAACTGATCCAGCACTGAAAGTGGACAAGGCCTCTTCCATTCTTCACTTCCCATAGACTGAAGGATGCTCCCAATCTACCACAGGTTCTCTGATTTTGTGTCTGACACCTGACCAAGGAGGACTCTCTGCAGCCCAGCCCCAGCACAGACCTCCTTTCTCCCCATCCAGCCCCAAATGAGCAGTACCCACCCCAGCAAGCCCCAGCTCTTCCACCAGCCAACCTCAGCAAAGGTCCCACTGAGGTCTTTGTGTCCCCAAAAACTCCTTTAATGACCCAAATATGTCTCTCATGCTTTTTTTTCCTTGCAGGAACACCAGACTATTTGTTGGTCCTCTCCATTCAGAGAAACAGATTGGGTTGTGTTGGAAGTGACCTCAAAGATCATTTCATTCCAACCCTTGGGGATTTAAAAGCCATGTAGATGTGGCCCTTGGGGACATGATTTAGTGGTGGTCTTAGGTTGGACTCCATGATCTTAGAGGTGTTTTCCAACCTTAACAACTCTATCATTGTATCATTTTAATTATCACCTCCAATAGTGCAAGAATGGCACATATCCCCAGACCCTTAATCACAGGGGCTCCTGGCACATCAATCAGAATTAACCAGAAGTGTATTCAAACCTCTTGATTGAATTATCCAAAACTAATTCAAATGAACTTAAAAATAACAGTGTGGCAGGCCCATTTTTAATGTCAGTAAATCACCAGCCAGGACCATCAGTGTGAAGCCCTTGTTCAGAGGGAAACAAAAGGTGGGAATCCAGGCTTTTTAAAACACCACCAGGGATGGTGACTGTGCAGAATCTTTGCTTCTTTTTTGTTAAGGCTGGGATTAAATGTAGATCTCATGAAATGAGCTGGTATTTCTTGTTGGGACTCAGATGTTTATTAGTTCTTATCTCTGTCACAGTCACAAACCCTGAGTTCTACAGCACTTCACTCTAACAAACTAAAAATGGAGCCCCATCTCTCTCTCTACCAGGTCTTTTAAGGATAAACTGTCCAATTAAGAAATGATACCTGAATTATTTTCACTTTTAACCCAATAACCAACCCCCCATGCCCACAATGGGGACTTTTTTATCCAATTACACAAAACCCATGGGTCCCCCCCACCAAACCCATGGAGAAAAAGGTGAAGAACAAGGACCAACCCAAAACCCAAAACCTCCATCTTGTTTTATATCTATTCCTGTATTCTAAACCCTTAAACTCTGAGTTTCCCACCCTGTGATATCACACACTTCTGTTCAAACTGCACACCCAGTTCCAAACTGCAATCCCAGTTCCATCATTCCATTTGGGAAGCTTCTCCAGGCCTCAGGTCAGTGCAGGGTTCTCTTGGGGGTCAGTGCCTGGCAGCACAGAAATCTCAAATTCCCAGCACAGAAATCTCAGATTCTCAACAGGTGACTCCAGCTCCTCTCTGAGCAGACAATTCCAGTGCCCAATCACTCTTTCAGTGAAAAATTTTTTCTTGATTTCTAACCTAAACTTCCCCTGGCACATTTGGACAGCAGAATTTGGGGAAAATACTGCTTCCCTAAGACAATCACAGCACTGCACCAGGGTTCCCAAACTGGATATTTTCCCACTCTTTTGAACATTTCCATCAAGGAGGAGAACACACAGCAAGCTCAGCTGCACCTCTGGTGATGGGAAGGTGATGGAAGAAGAGCCTGGGCAGCATCTCCTGTCTCCACAGCCATCCCCTCTGTCCCGTGGGCAGGGAGGGACAGCAGGATCATGTCCCTCATAGAAACAGAGGGATCACTTTCCTCTGGGACCTCAGGGTAACCCGGGCAGTGAAACCCGACCCAAAGCCACTCTGACATCAGGTCGTGGCTGGAGACAAAGCAGGGTCAGGAGTTCAGCATCAATACAGCCAGTGCCAGCCAGGACACAAAAGCGCTGGGATCAGATGTACCTGAGAGGGCTGCAGGGGAGGGAGGGCATTGAGATGCATAATTACTGCTCCTTTCATCCCTGCTGCTCCTTCCCTCGTTCACACGGCTCTCCTGGCTCTGTGCTTGCATGGGCTGTGTCCCAGCAGGGTCCCCCCCACCAAAGCCATGCCAAAAAGGTGCTGGAAGGTGAGGGGTGTCAGAGCTGAACCTCCCCTGAAGGTTTCAGCACAACCACTCCTAAGAGCTACCAGGTGTATCCATGATCAGCTTTGTGGTGGAGAAAATCATGGAATCACAGGATGTTTTGGGCTGGGAGAGACATTAAAACTCATCCAGTTCCATTCCCAGGGGTCTTCAAGCCACATCCAGCGTGGCCTTGGGCACTGCAGGGATCAGGGGCAGCCCCAGCTGCTCTGGCAATGCCAGCCCAGGCAGGAATTGCTCATTGCCAAGATGCCACCCATGGCTGCCCTCTGGCAGTGGGAGCCATTCCCTGGGTGCTGTCCCTGCAGGCCTTGTCCCCAGTCCCTCTGCAGCTCTCCTGGAGCCCCTGCAGGCCCTGCCCTGTGCTGGCAGCTCTCCCTGGAGCCTTCTCTCTCCAGGTGAGCACCCCCAGCTCTCCCAAGGTTACCCCACACCAGAGACTACAGTACATTCATGTGTGCTGCTGACTGCAGCTAAAAAAAGGACTTTAAACCTCCAAAGTAGGAGTGACTCCTTTTCCTTGAAGTGCTGCCTTGAAGTGGGATAGTGCAGGTGTTTCATATTCCCAAAGTTTGAGGTATTTTGTACTGAAATCCTGAGTTAAAGAGACATAACATGCAAAACCCTGTGCATTGTGAGGTACACACTGACCTTACCCAAACAGCTTGAAATATCTGCAATATTGGGGATTCTCTGAAAAATCAACTTTTTACAGGAATTGTCATTTGCTCCCTCTTTCTCAAACCCTCATCTCCTTTTCAGGGAAAGCCTTCCACATTTCTGGCATTTTGTTGTGGTGAAATTAGATCAGTTCCACAAAACTTAAACAAAACAGAGCAACCCCAGGTTTGGAGATCATCACAATCCCTTGAGGGTGCTTCACAGAGCCCTGGGGGAAACTGATTGACAACTGCCTGGAGCTCTTTTGTTTTATTCTCTCTCTCCAGATCTGCCTCATAAGGCAGAAAAAGAGGAGAAAAAAGGTTTTTTAACAGGTATTAAACCAACCCTTCCCAAACTGCATCAAAAGTTTTCCTGGTCCACCGGAGATGGCAAAAAAGCAGCTCTGCCTCAACATCTGCTGCAAAAGGAGGGGAAGTGTCGCAGACATGTTTTATGAAAAATTCCTTTCCTTAGGATTTTTCCTCCTGAGAAGCTGAAAAGCCTCAGGAACAAAATGTAAACATTGATTATCAGCTGCTGTGGAATGCAACAGGTGCATCTTTGATTGGCCCATGTTGGTTGTTTCTAATTAATGGCTAATCACAGCCCAGCTGGCTCGGACACAGAGCCGAGCCACAAACCTTTGTTATCATTCTTTCCTAATCTATTCTTAGCCAGCCTTGTGATGAAATCCTTTCTCCTTTTCTTTTAGTATGGTTTTAATGTAATATATATCATAAAATAATAAATCAGCCTTCTGAAACATCGAGTCAGATCCTCATCTCTTCCCTCATCCTAAGACCGCTGTGAACACGGTCACAGGGAAGGAGAAGGGGCTGGGGCTGGACTGCTGATTATTTTTGGAAAGGACCTACCCAAAATGCTCCTTTTTGGCCAGAGCTTCTCCACATGTGCAGCAGATGGCGCAGCTGCAGTGGCTGTCCCACTGCCACCTCTGTCCCCACTGTCCCCCTGCCAACCCCAGGACCATCCAAAGGCTGTCCCTCTGTCTGGGTGTCACAGACATCTTTCATGAAAAATCCTTTCTTTAGGATTTTTCCTCCTGAGAAGCTGAGAGACCTCAGGAACAAAATTCAAACAATGATTATCTGCTGCTGTGGAATGCAACAGGTGCATCTGGGATTGGTCTCGTGTGGTTGTTTCTAATTAATGGCCAATCACAGTCAGCTGGCTTGGGCAGAGAGTCTGAGACACAAGTCTTTGTTTTTCATTCTTTCCTGTTCTATTCTTAGCTAGCCTTCTGATGAAATCCTTTCTTCTATTCTTTTAGTATAGTTTTAATGTAATATATATAATAAAATAATAAATCAGCCTTCTGAAACATGGAGTCAACATTCTCATCTCTTCCCTCAACCTCAGACCCCTGTGAACACGGTCACATCTGAGGGTCCCCTCCTGCCCTTTTTTGGCTGAGTCTGGCCCCAGCACTGGATTTTAGGACTCTCCAAGGAGTTCAGAGGGATGAAAAGCCACACCAGCTGTCCCAGACAGGGGGACAAGCCCACCAGGGATGCAGGAGACACAACTCCATCATGGATGTGCCATTAAAGCCCAGCTCGGTGCCTCCTGGGGCCCTGGCATCATTCACAGCCCTGAGCCCTGCAGCCCTTCCCAGGCTGTTTCAAACAGGGTGAGACAAAGGACAAGCCCCAAAAGGGACCATGGGGAGCAATCCAGGGCTGGCTCAGGTGCTTCATTTCCCCAGCAGGAGCGCAGAGCTGCATCCCTGGTGCAGGGCAGTGCCAGCCTGGGTGATGGAGGCCAGACCCCATCCAGCTGCCCCAGGAACCAGCAGCCATCCCCCTCCCACTGCCTGCACCCTCCTTCATTCATGGCAGGAGACTGGAGCTTCTCATCCTGCCCTTAATGGTTCCCCCTGGGCAGCTATTTCTGTTTCAGAATAAATGAACATTTTTCTGTGGGGCAGTGACAGAGGCAGGCAGTGTGAAGCCTTTTCTTTTTGGGGCTATCTATCTTTGCAGGCTTTGTTGTTTAAAGGGCCAAGCCTGCTCCCTCCACGACAATCAGCTGCTTCTCCTCTCATCTTCAAAGGCTGCAGCTAAAACTCATCACACTGCCAATTTTATCCCAGGCCAACAACTCCCGCCATCCCTTTTTGAGTCAAGGAGCAGAGCATGATCCTGCCTCTCCTTCTCCTTATTTTTTTAATTCTTCCTCTCCTTTTCTTGCTCTCTCCTGGAGGAGGAGGAGGAGTTGGTGGCTTGTAAAAGGGAGAGATTGGTGTTTTCACAGAGACCTCTTGGAGGCTGGGAAAGAGAACCCCAAAAGGAAAATATTGTTCTGTGTGGAAGCTGTGACAAACTATGAGAGGAGAAGGAAGGAGAAAGAGTTAAAGAAGTTATTTTTTTGAGGAAGTGGCCATGTCTCATATGTCTGTTTCCTCACCCCAAATTGGGAGCTCTTCAAAGCTTCCTGCCCTCAGCCCATGGCCTTGGGAGAGGAGCAGGGACAGCCACAAGCAGGCAGTCAGCCAGCCAGCTGTCACCTTTGTCCTTGTGGCAGCACAGCTGGGAAATGTCTGCTGCATTTGTTTCCCTCTTTTTCTTTTCTTTTTTTTTTTTTTTTTTAATTCCTAGAACAGTCGCTTTTTTTCTCTTTTTCCTGGAAGAACATTTTTCAAGCCCAAATCTGCCCAACCCTCCCGTGAAAGTCTCTGCGTTTCTCCCCGACAGCCACAGGGTGTCAGCAGCTCTATGGAATGGGTTCCTAAAGGGATCCCAATTCCCTGAGATGTCCCGGAGCTGAAGCAATGGTTTGGGAAGAGTCTCATCCTGCCGTGTCCTCCCATCAGAGATCCCAATGGGCAGAGCAGAGCTTTGTCCCACAGGCTGCAGCCAGGATTTGCCCCAAGCCCCACACACAGAAGATTTGGGGGATTTTAGGGTGATGTCAGTTCTTCCCCAGAGGTTAAATGATATTCCAAAAGGATCCAAAAATGATCCATGAGTTTGAGTTGGTGGCATGTCCTGGCATAGAAGGACTTTGAGGGGCAGATGGGGATTTGGAAAGGGAAAAAGCCCAGAGGTGACAGGTGACATGTAAATGTACATTTAGTACATTTTTGTGACAACAGAATGGACTAAATTTCCAAATTCCTGTGTTTCTGAAGGTTTGAAGCCAACTGCCAGGAAATATTCCCAGGGGGACACCATTGGGATTGGAGACAGCCAATTCCCACCTCAAACACCACTGGTATAGTTTCATTAACACAGAGGTTTCTAACCCATCAAGGAGTTAAAAACTGCCTTTGGCCTTCCCAGCTCCACATGGGCAGGGAAAAATCCATGGGCACAGCCATCCCTGGTGTTGAAGAGGATCAAATCCTGTGCCAGTCCCACTCTGCCCTTCCTTGTCCCAGTATGGGAGCAGTGAAGTCTCCCTCCCTTCCAAAGCCTTTGCAGCAGGAGCTGCCTCAAGGATGGCGAAACGTGGCAGAAACCCTTCAAATTCCACATTTGTCACAAACACTGCCCCATCCTCTCCCCTGACTGTGACAAAATGAGGTGTCACTCATAGTAACCCAGCTCAAAGCAGGATATTTTCGGTGCAAAGAGGGGAAAATGAAACCAACCTGAAAGCAAACAGCTGAGGAGAGAGCAGCCAGGCTGTGCTGGCTCTCCAGAGACATTTTGCTGTCACCAGAGTCACCCTCCAGGCACGCACTAAATGTGGGATTCATCTTGTTTAACATGGTCCTGCCCAAAATTAGATATCTCATCTAATGAGTCAGGCAGGTTTCCCCTGGAGTGGATGAGAAGGGACAGGTTTCACCAAGGGCTGATCTGTGCCATCCTAAATAGGTGTCTCAGGCAGATGGAGTGAATTGCTCTCTGGAGGTGCCAGTCTCTCTCCATTATCTATAAACAGCAGCTCATTTCGATTCAGTGCTGATGACCAGCATTGGGTGAGACAAATTTCAGGCTCAGTGAGTGTCTGGCATCTCTCACAGCTGGGCCAGACTCACTTTCACTCATCTCAACCTTTCCTGGCTTCCCTGTACTGCAAGCTGTGCATGGGCTAGTGCAGAAAATCTTAATTTTGAGGGCAAAATTAATTAATTAATTTTGTTTGTTTGCTCAGTGTGGTCTATTGCAACAACAGGGTCCAAGAACTGTGCTTTAATCTCTGTTTTTCTTGTTATACTCAACTGGCACACAGTGGGATTGTTGGGGTGTCTTGTGCAAGCCCAGGAGTTGGGCTTGATGATCCTTGGGGGTCCCTTCCAACTCAGGATATTCTATAATTTCACAATGGAATCAGTTTTAACATAATTTAACCAATTTTCAGCTCCCCACGACCCTGGTTCCTGCATTTTATGGTTGGGAATAAAATCCCACAAGACAACTCTGAGCATCAATTCAGGTGCCAAAGCACATTGATCAGCTGTGAGGGGAATCTGGAAGAAATCATAAAATCATCAAGCTTGGAAAAGACCTCCAAGATCATCAAGTCCACCCACACCCACAAAGCCAGATCACAAATTCTATTTGCATTTTGAACACTTCCAGGCGTGATTACTCCACCACTTCCATGGGGAACCTTGGTTCCTGCCCCATTCAACACCCAGTGTTGGGTTTGAAGGGCTTTGGCAGCACCTCAAAATCTTTGTCTCTCCCCTTCATTTCCCACAATCTCAACTCCATCTCCATCCAAGAGCCTCCTCCATGGGAGCTCTGTCCAGTTCCCCTCTCCCCACCCCTATTCATGTTTTCCTCACCATCTCCCATTCAACACCAGTTCAAATCCACAATGGAATACTTTTTGCCCCTGGACAGCACTGGGCTCCTGTGTATTTCTGCAGCGAACAAAAAAATCTCTCAAAAGCCTCCTCTTCTGTCACTGTCATATTTTCTGGAAAAATCTCCTTGCCCAGGATTTTCTCCTGGGAAGCTGAGAAGCCTCAGAGAAAAAGGAAAACAATATTATCTCATTTGCTTCTCCTCTGTTGTGCTGCTTGGGAATGTGGTTGGAAATTGTTTATCCAACAGTTGATTGTTTCATTGGTTTCATGTGAATTGTTTTAATTAATGACCAATCAGTGCCAAGCTGTGTCAGGACTCTGTAGAGAGTCACAAGTTTGTCATTATTACCTTTTAGTCTTCTGTCTGTATCCTTTCTGTATTCTTTAGTATAGTTTAGTATGGCATTATATAATACAATATAGCGTCATGAAATAATAAATTAGCCTTCTGAGAATATGGAGTCAGATTCATCATTTCCTTTTCCATCTGGGGAACCCAGAAAATCCAACACTCATGCAGTCCCATGGAATTCCTCCCAGTGGGGACCATTCCCAGCACCTCTGACACAAGTGGAGCGTGCCAGGCTCCCAACATCTGCCAGGCACATTTCCCATCCCCTGCAAGGGGCTCTCAGAGCAGCCCTCAGCTGGGATGTTTGTACAAACATGTGTATTTACTGTGTCAACACACATTAGAGAGCAAACACATTAAAAGGAAAAGGAAACAGACTGCAAGATGAGGCCTCTCTAAACCTCACTCCATGGCCTCTCAGGCTGATGGGGAAAGATCTCACTCCCAAAATCTCACCCCCAGCTTCTGCCTGCCCACACATCCACAGGGATCAGGTCTCTCTGGCCAGGAGATCTCTCTCTACTGGAAAGATAGATGCTCTGGAGAGAGAAATGGAGATCGTCTCCATTTCTGTAGATGGAACATTTAAATGTCTTTGCAATGAAAGGATAGAATTGGTCCAACATGAGGAAATCCAACTGGGATGGAGCAAGGACTCAGAAGGAAATCCACAGGGATCAGGTCTCTTTGACCAGCAGATATCTCTCTGCTGGAGAGATAGATGCTCTGGAGAGGGATGGTTTCTCCATTTCAGAAGATGGAACATTTAAATGTCTTCGCAATGAAAGGATAGGATGGGTTCAATATGAGGAAATCCAACTGGGATAGAGCAGGAGTGGGAAGGACATCCATGGGGATCAGGTGTCTCTGGCCAGGAGATATCTCCCTGTTGGACATGTGCCTGAAGATGAAACATTTAAATTTGTTTGCAATGAAAGGCTAGGATTGGTCCAACATGAGGAAATCCAACTGGGATGGAGCAGGGAGTGGGAAGGACAGAGGGAAACAGAGGAATTCTGCACAAACACAATTCTGGTTCAATCCCAGCCATCCCCAGGGCTGTTCTGCCTTGCCTGTCATGAAGTTTAACCTGAAGGCATCCTCCTCACAAGAGTCCCAGGAGCCCAATCCCTGGGGAACTCTCCTTGATACAACCATCCCCAGGCAGGAGCCAAGTTCACACAGACACAACCAATATTTAGCAAACCTCCATTATTTTTTTTTCCCTCCAACAGGCTGAGGATTTCCAGGGTTTTTCATTCAGGAAAAGCAGCATTGAGAGGGAGATAAAAAGATGTTTAAAGCAAAACAATCCTTTCTGACGTGTCACATAGTGGATCCAGCTGTTCCTTGCATTCACTGCTTCCTCTTGAGCACAAGTGCACGTGTGAGTGTGCATGAACGCACAGGCAAGACAGACAGAGGTAATTATAAAGCTGGAGCCACCTAGAACTTCCCAGCTGTCAGTCCCAGGAAAATAAAACGTCATCATTTAAATGCAGAGACATCCACTGCTTCGAGTAACAGTAGAATCCCTGCTACAAGATGTGAAAAGTAATTTAAATATGTCCTGGAGAGGAAGGGGGTCTGGAGGTTTGATGTGAGTCCAGCAAAAAAGAAAAAATATTGAAATCAAAATCATAAAATCATGGGATGGTTTTGGTTGGAAGGGACCTTAAGGATCATCCAGTTCCATGGGCAGGGACACCTCCCACTTGCACAGGGTGCTCAGAGCTCCATCCAATCAATCTGACCTTGAATGGCTCATCCACAATTTCCCTGGGGAACCTCTGCCAGGGCCTCACCACCCTCAAAGGGAAGAATTTCATCCTAATATCAAATCTACACCTATTCTCTTGTCAGTCCCATGCCATCCAAGGACATGGGGAAAACCCTGCTGTTGTACCACATGGAAGTTTTCTGGGTTTATCCCACAGCATCAAGGGCAAAATCAGCTCCTAAATTCCATTCCCTGCCAAGAAGAGCCCCCAGGACCAGGCACCCAAGGCCCTGCTGGTGCAAACCCAGCTCCCAGCCAATGCAGCAGCAGGACATGGGAACACTCTCGTTTGGGGAGCAGGGGTGCCCGCATTTCCAGGAACCCAAACCCAAGGCAGGTTGTGGAACTTTTGCACTGCACATCCTCGAAATTCCCGCACCAGACAGCCTGTCAGCAGAAAGCCTGGCTCCTGGGAGGGCAGCAGCAGGGAGAGCTTTACAGGAAAATCAATGCCAAATGATGTGATTGACACTTCAAAGGGCGTTTGGCACCTTGCTGAGGAAAACTCTCCATTGTTTTCAGGATCCCTGACCCAGATCCTCTTGCCTGCCTCAAAACCATCCTTCCTTGCTTGTCCACAAGCTGGGGAATCCTGGCATGTGGATCCAGAGTCCTGGATGCCACAGGCTGCTGCTGGTGAGGGAAGGAGTGTCAGGAACCAGGACATCCCTCTGGCTGTCCAGGATGGCCAAGACCCTGCCAGGGGGCTCAGAGACCCTGGTACAGAGCCCACAATGCCCCTGTGGTTTGGATTATGACCCATGGAGCAAATTACCAGCCTTAGATGAAGATCAGCAAGCCACAATAGTTTAGGTAGAATATTAGTGAAGTTATCACAGGGTGGAAAAGTAGATTTTGGGGTTTTTGGTATGGGGGTTCAGGAAGCAAGATGGAGAAATCTGAGCATGTCCAGCCTTTCTTCTTCTTCTTCTTGGCCTCCATCTCCTGCTGTGATGTTGGTACTTTTGGATTGGTTTAGAGTAGAAGCTCACTGTCTAACATAGGTGATGGGTATTGGAAAGTAATTGTAAATATTGTACACGTAGTTTTTAGTATAAAGACATAACACCACCCTGGGGCAGGCAGAGTGCCTGGAACTGTCCTGTTGAGCAAACCTTGGCAGGGCAGGAGAAAATTTTTTATACATAAGATGCAATAAACAACCTTGAGACCGAGAAATGAAGAGCTCTGACTCCTCCTTCAAGTGTCGGGCTGGGAAAAGAGACTTTTAACAATCTCGGGGTCACTCTGAGCAGCAGAGATCCCGACAAAGGAGTCCTTCCCATCATGGGATGCAAGAGAAAAGAAATGTAGGTGAGCAATCTCCAAGAGATCTCATCCTTCTGCTGCCTCTGGGAATTCAATCCCTCTTTTGAGAGCACCAACCTAGGGCAGCCTGAGCTTTTGGAGAGGGCATCAAGCTCCTGGGAGCTGTGGGAAGACACCCAAGCCCTTTTGGCTGGCTGATATTCCCTGGGTGACCAGGATGAAGGAAGAAGGTTGTTAAATCAGAAAAGGCTGTGAGAGCACTGGAGAGCTTGGGATGCAAAAGCAGCTGGATGGACTGAAGAAACAGTTCAGGAAAAGGAAAAAGAAAAAGGACTGGACTCAGGGGAGGGCAAATACTCTCAGGAAACAAGAAATGAAAGCACAGAGTCAGAGCAGGACTCGATGGCACTGTGGGACTGAGGAAAAAGGGGGATAAATGTGCTTAAATCAGCTGCTGCAGGAGATACAGACCCCAATCCCAGGGCACGTGGGCACATGGCACAGTCCAGCTGCCCGGCTGGTGCTGCCAAGGCCAGGAGTGGGGCACTCCAGGGCACCAGACTCGAGGGAGACCTTGGAGAGCCAGAAATTCCATGGCAACACAGGAGGAACTGGAGGGTTGTTTAGCAGAATAATCAGCTTCAAATGTGGAGCAGAAAAATGAAGAAAATAAATCTTTCTCCCTGTCTGGGGTGGGTATTCTGTGGATAACAGTAGGGAGCCTGGCTTTAGACACTGAAGAAGCTTTTTAGTGGTTTGGGGAGCTTGGAAGTGGATGAACAGGCTGGAGGAGCTTCTGTGAGGCTGGATATGGGTAAGAGTGGATCCTGCCTTCCGTGGGATGGGCTGGGCAGGCTCTCAGGTGTCTCCCAACCCAATTATTCCCTGTTTTTGGAGAGCCTCCCCATGCACAGGGGAGGTTCTGGCTGGGGCTGACTCTGCAGCTGCTGCTTTGGATTGAGAGGAGCTTCCCAACCCCGCTGAGCTGGCAGGGACCCAAAGCCACCTCCTAGAAATGACAAATCCCTGTTCCTCACCCCTGCTGGCTCCATTCAAAGAGTGGATACTGTTCAAATTAGCAGCCACCTGCACTTCCAGGGAGCCCCAGCTCTCCTGAGGACATTTATCCTGGGGCATGGGCTGCATCCTGCTGCACTCTGTTGTTCTCAGTGCTGCAGGAAAACAAAGCACTTTTTAATTGCTTCTTTCCTTGGACGCCATGGGAGGTGATTTTCTGTGTACTTGGGGGCAGAAATATGGCAAGGATTTTTGGGGGAAAATGTGGTGTTCCCTCCTGGAATGATTAAACTGCACCAGCACACCAAAGGATATTTGTCCATGGCAGGGAATGAGAGGCAATGGAGAGCAGTCCCTAGAGTCCATCACAAATATCACCACCAGGCCCTTTTTCCAGCACAATCCATGGAAAAGGTAACACCAGCTGCCAAAACATCCTTTGGGGTGCAAAAACACCTTGGAGGCTGTGCAGCCTCTGCTGATCCCCAAAAATCACACAGCAGCCACACAGAACCCCTCCTAGATTCACAGGGGGAATCTGTTTAGGTGGAATTTCACTCCAGATCCTGGATTTAGGGATGGCTGCCCAGGCTGGACATACAAGAACCTCCTGGCACACAGAATGCTGATATCCATCCCCACCTGCAGCTCCCAAACCTTCCTGGTAATGGGTCATGTTGAGTCAGGTTTGTTGTCAATCACTGTGCAATTTACCTGACAAATCCAGAGCTTGTTGTGCAAGTTCATTAATGCATTTAGTTCATTGTTACATGAATTAAATGTGCTCAGGTTCATGGTCTGAGGGTCCAGCAGAGTTTAATCTCTGCAGCTATGAAGTGAATAAGTTATGAAGTGCTTCTTCCTTGTTAAAGTACAAAATGGAGATTTGGGGATGTAAAACCTTCCACAGCAAATCTCTCACCCAGGTGGGCTGAGTGGGTGTGGAAGGTGGGATGGTCACACTCTAAACGATGCAGATAAAGATGATAAAATCAGAAATGAGCATAATTTCTCAGTGTATCTTCTCTGGATAGCCAGGAAAGCAGAAAAAATAAAAGACAAGTGTGCCCCAAACTCCCATCCTGGAGAGAGCAGGCCCAAGCTCCAAGACTTAAAAAAAGTAAAAATACACTGCAAACCAAACTATTAAAAGGGTCTTGTAAGAGAGATCATAGAATCACTGAATGGTTTGTGTTGGAAGGACCTTCAGGACCATCCAGTTCCAACTTCCTGCCAAGGGCAGGGACACCTCCCACTATCCCAGGGTGCTCAAAACCCCTGGAAGTGTTCAAGGCCAGGTTGGACAGGGCTTGGAGCAACCTGAGATAGAGTGTGGCATCCCCGCCCTGAACAATATGATCTTTAAGGTTTGTTTCAAGAAAAACCATTCAATGATTCAGTGATTTTAAAGCAGTTCACATGTTATAAAAATTCCCAATTTTTTCCACAAAATGTCTGATTTTATAGGAAACTTGAGGGAGAATTTCATCTGATTCAGGCAAGATAGTCCCTAAATTAGAGCATGGGGAGGTAGGACAGAGAGTTATGCTGCACTAAATATCTGTTTCAAGTGTTCAAGGCCAGGCTGGATGGGGCTTGGGGCAGCTCTAGTGGAAGGTGTCCCTGATGTTCTTTAAAGTCCCTTCCAACCCAAGCCTTTCTATGACTCTGTGATATGTCCAAATCCCAGTTTGGATGTAATACATCCAAATCCCAGTTTGGGACACAGGACAGAGAGGAGCAGTGATCTTCTTAGACCCCTGGTAAATTTAATCCAAAGCAGAAAGTTGGCTGCAGCCTCACATCAGCTGAAAGCTGTGGGGTAATAGCAGATGTGGAATCCCCAAAGGAGGGCCCCAAACAGGGGGGAGAGAGCAGAACAGAATGTTTGAGGCTGCACACATGGACGTGGACACTGCCATGAGTCACGTTCAGCCTCCTTGCCAAGGAGAGCAGCCAGGATGGAACAGGTCAAGTTTGGCACTGTTGGGGGACACAGGGGACATGGACCAGATGGTAAAAATTGAAGATATTTTGTGTTTGGGACAATCATAAAGGAA